>NC_088643.1:49098462-49263462 GCF_964019385.1 Sycon ciliatum
TGTGTAGTTCCATCGTCGCTTATCTTCAGCGCGGACAATCTGCGCTGCATGTTTCGTCTAGTCAAATGATGTGTTTATCCGCTAATCGATCATCTGCGCAACTATTAGATATGGTTACATGTAATAGTTGCGCTGGCGATCGTTAAATGGACCCTCTAAATACTGGTATAGTCCGGGCAGTCGATACTTGCAGCACAGATCGTCCACGCTGACGATCAGTGACAATGAAACTACAACTGGGTGCGAGCCCACCATCCATTCTATCCTTTTGGTGATATTAATTTTTGTGACCATGTCTATCAGTGTATTGCCAAAGCAAGACAAAATATTTCACTGAAGAGGGCATTTGGCCGTGAAAATTCTGCGGACTCCACCACAGTCGCGCTCTGGGGTCGATCACACGCACGCACGCACGCACACACACACACACACACACACACACTTTCCACAACAGCAAGGGGTTCCTTCTGAGTACTGAAATTCCGTCTGGCAGCTTTTTCGGTCATTGAGACCTCATCAGAGAAGGTTGAGCTCACAACAAAGCATTGATATAAACGAGAGAGCTTGGAAGCTCAGGGCCCTACGCTATGCTTTTTTGCCTTGATGACCTAGACAAAAAAAGCATAGGGATGTTATAAATTCTAATAAATTTCTACTTTTTGTTTTTAGACATAACCTGGGATTCGAACCCGCACTATCGCCCTGCATGCATCCCCCGATACACTTCGCATACATACTAATTCTTCCAAGTTGCTTCACGTTATGATCTTGTATTTGAAAGCCCTATTTGAATATGCATTGTGGCCAGCCGTCTTTGATTGTACGGTACGGTACGGGACAGGTACGGGACAGGTGCGGTCGAGGGTAATACGACACCATCTACCGCCTTGATGACGGCAAAAAAAGAATAGGGATGTTATAAATTCTTCAATTCTCCTATTTTTTAGGCATTACCTGGGATTCGAACCCGCACTATAGGCCTCGACCAAATATGCTAAAAAAAGAGCATATTATGCTCGTCGCATATCAGGGAAAACGGCCATAATATGCCAAAGGCTTAGCAAGATATGCAAAAAGATATGCCAAAAAATGCCACAATATGCTCGACATAAGCAGAAAGTGTAGATCATTTCAGTAAAATTACAACCTTGGAATATTCATTGGCTTCACTGTTAAAAATAGGAATAGTATGGCTGGGGTATGTCCCCAGCTACCGTAGCGATAGTGTTTATCCACAGGGGAAATGTGGGAAACACCTCAACCATTCCAAATTCAGCCATAAAAGGCATTTCTGAACGCATTTTGTCCATACTATGAATGTTTTGTCCTCGTTTTCTTCAGAATATTTGCATTATATGCTGGCTTCATTCCAATATTCCCTTAGTCGCTCAATAGGCTATATATGAACTGTCTCACAAAAATACGCGGAAATATGCGCAAGCATATTTGGTCGAGGCCTACCGCACTATCGCCCTACATGCATTCCCCCATACACTTCGCATTCATACTCATTCTTCCAAGTTGCTTCACATTATGATCTTGCGTTTGAAAGCCCTATTTGAATATTGCGGCCAGCTGTATGTGGCCAGCTGTGTTTGATGGTACGGTACGGTACGGGACAGATACGGGTTAGCGCCAGGCGTGACACAAACACACAAACACCAAATTAAAGCTGTGTGGACCCTGGCTAGCGCCAGACGTTACTGAAGTAACGTCTTCTGCATATATAGCTACGGGAATAATTTAATTTTCTATTGGCAATGGAGGGGGTCCTTCACAAAAATGTATTTCTGTCTTGAGAATATCTGTCATACGCCTCCTTGCATCGCTGTGTGGAGAATTCCAGTGAGCAAATATGTTGTCACAAGAAATAAGGCATAACCTTACCATTTGAGGGCTAACAAGAGCTGCACTGCACCTGCCACCAATGACATCTTGCCGGACCTCAGATATGTTGCGCACATTCTCAAACAATCCAATGTGAGTGAATTTATCACTGGCAATGTCCAGAGACGTCGTGAAAGCCATCACTGCTTCAGGACTGATACGAGGTGGCAGAAATGATCAGATTAGAACAAGATTCAACTCTTCCTTCTTCTCTGATTAGCTGAATAAGAATATAAAGTGCACTTCTGTTTCAAAAATGTTTTTGAAAACTACAAAACTAAAAAAAAAACACCGCTGTGTTGGATAGGGGATTTCCCCACTGCTCCATGCTGTGATGTTTCGGTCAGGGAGTCGTATTAAAAATGTTACGACTCCCTGGCCGGCCTGGTTAGGTTTCGGGCGTCTACTTTCAAGAGTTTCCCTGTTGACTTTCTACGACTTTCATAATAATAATTATTGTTATCCTCTTTCAGTCGTTGTATTTTGTGCTCAATTGCCTTTCGGAACGAAGACGGAGGCACAATGGCTCGTAGGGAGAAAGACACTCGTCTCTACGACATCCTTGGGGTGAATCCCGAAGCGAACGATGCAGAATTGAAGAAGGTACGCTAGCGCCTCTTCTCTGTTTCGTTCATTCAGGTTCGATGCCGTGGCAAAGTGATGTGGCACGGCGGATGTGATCGGGTTTCTGGCTCTCTTCATAATCTTCTCCTCCGTATCTGTACTGACCGTGTGTCTATTTTGCTTCTGCACTACAGGCGTATCGCAAGATGGCCATGAAGTATCATCCGGACAAGAATCCAGATAGCGGGGACAAGGTACAGAGATATGTTGTGAATATCAGACACTAGACACCAACAGATTTAGCGAGACATATCCTGCTCTCCCTCTCATCAACGGCTCAAGCACATGTTGTCACATCAGCAGTGTACTAGTACATTGTACAATGTTTCCTGGTGCTGCACTGCGGCAAGGCATCTCTACCCGGGTGCTGCCTAGGCTGAAAAAAACCCATGCTCTATGAACCCATTCGCTTCCTACACAGGCAGAGGAATTAATTAAATCACCATCACGCACACAGCAATGATAATATGGCCCAATATCTGAGAAAATCGACCTTCGGGGCTGTTTTGGTGAAATTGATTTTTTTATTGCAAATTGATGTCTTGCCTTTGTAGAGTATTGTGACTTCGTTTCACGGCCATCAGACCAATCATGATTGACCATGTAGAAATGCATTCTACAGTCAGGAGTCATGTTAATGAATTGTTCTTTTTTTACAATTTTGAAAGATCAGTGTGTTTGGAGCCACCAAAAATTGTTTCCATGTGATATCAATAGCCAACTAATAATAGTAAAGTGTTTTGACTGTTCAGGTACTTCATTTCCAGCATTCCATCAGGCGGACTTTATTGAGGTTGTGTAGTTGCAACAGCAGCAATAGCAGCATTAGAAGGAGAGGTGATTTATCTGTTCTCCTGGTGATGGACATGCTTGACAGGATAGTCTGCAACAGATTTTGACGGAACACCATGATACATGTGACAGCATTCACATACTTATTGTGAAGGAGTCAAACAGAGCAAATGCGTCCAGATTCGCCTTGTTGCACTTTGTGGAGACTGACCATTTCCAAACATCAGTAAACCAGCCTGACAAGCGTTTCACACCACCAACTCAAAAGTAACAGAATGTTACTCGAGATTGCCCAGCCTCATGTGCTCCGTGATGGTCTGATTCGCCATTATTAGCTCGAGTATCGAGCTTGCCATCCCAAACATTTTAGGATAATCGTCGCAAAGAAAACTCGCATCATTTCGTGCTGTTTTAGCAGGTCTGGCGTGACACTCAGGAAACAGTTCTGCCACTCGCGCAAGGGCGCCCAGCGACCTTGCAAGCGGCGTACCCTCAGGAATCCACCTGGTTGTCCTTGCCTGGAGCTGTAGCAGCTATCGCTGAGGCAGACTGTGGTTGGCCTTGATCATACTCATCCAGGCCAAGTCCTCATCATCGTCGGCCCCGACAGGTAAGTACCGCATGTCACTTGCGATCGATTCGCCTGACATGCGCTCTCAGAACTAGAAGCGCTGTCGCCGCTTGACAGGATATCCACAAAGAACGATGCATCACCGTCCATGGGATCGCGGCTGCTGTGCTCCGTGAGCCCAATAACCAACTGACACAAGAATCGCCTTCAATTTTCTTCCGCCATTGTCGTCTCTGCACTTTGCTTTGACGGAATCGATTTTTTTGCGAACAAATTTGTTTTTAGTGTTTTCTCAAAAAAACCGCGTAGCCCCGAAGGTCGAAAGTCTCAGATATCGGGCCATATTATCTTACTAGCTTGGTGCCTCAGCGACATGAAGTTGTGGATGCAGGTACCTATCTGGCTCATGGCATATTGGCTCTGGTAGCCGCAGTATGTACCAGGGCGAGTGTCACACGGGGTGCATGCTGCACTGGGGAAGCACACCGGGCCGAACGGCACTGGTGACCGTGTTGAGGTGCATCTTGCATTCAGTGTTACAGATAGTAGCACACAGCTCTCCGATCATGTGCTGCATGCTTCATAGAGGGACCGCCGTCAATGCGTGGCCGTGGTTCCGCACAGTGGCCGGTGCGGAGGTGAATACACATAATTTTTGCTGTGCTGCAATGCATTGAATGTCCCGTGCCGGCTGCTTCTCCTGTTATGTGTTTGTCCTGGTCTAGTTCAAGGAGATAAGTTTTGCGTACGACGTGCTGTCCGACCCGGAAAAGCGGTCGACTTACGACCGCTATGGTGAAAAGGGCTTGCGAGAAGGCGCCGGTGGTGGTGGTTCAGGTTAGAGCGGGGAAATGATCGCAATGTGCTTCGTCTGTTTGCTTAGAAACTCACCATAGTTCAGTCTGGGTCATGAGTTGAGCAATTGGACATGCTTTGTTTATCTTCAACTTGTCAGGCTGTACTGTGCAAGGCCGTCAGTCACGGCTCAGCCGCCCCACTTTTTTTGTTGTTTGTTTTTGGAGCACACTGCAACAAAGTGCGGTGATCGCAGCTCAGCCCAAACGTGGCAAATGATGAAGAATCCTTGTCACCGATCGTGATTTATTGCAGAATCAAAAAGTCTTTCATTGCCGCGTGACTAGTTACACTGAAATGGCACCAAATGCCTGAAAATGCTTGGAATTGGCTTCAATTCTTGAAATTTTTTCCAGGGGAGGATAGTGAAGAACCTTTGTCCCCGACCGTAGCGTAGCGTCTTCTTGGTTTGTTGCAGAATCAATAAGTCTTTCATTGTAGTTACACTGAAATGGCACCACTTGAAATGCCCGGAAATGCTTGCATTTGGCGTCAATTTTTGAAATTTTTCACGGGGGCCCTGCCGCCCCACCTCCAGAGTCGGTGCGACGGGTCTGCTGTGACACTGCTGTAATTTTGATTGTTGTGTGGTGTTTGCCTTCTCGGACTTGTCGTTATGTGTAGGTTTCGATGCTGACCTCTTCTCTCAGATCTTTGGCGGTGGACTCTTTGGTATGGTTCAACGTTAGCCCCCAGGCACATTCAAATGTTGTGGATCACATTCAAAAATATGGTACCTGTAAATTCTGATACATGTATTGTGATTACCACTGTCCGTGCTATCTACGAGGATCATAGTTGGCTGTGCAGCTGAACTGCAGCAGGCTTGAAAGTGGACTTCCTGAACTGCATACACTACAGTATAGTATGTTTTTTGTGTCCTCTGAACTCTCTGTAGGGTACTGCGTATCATATAGTGCAAGAATCGTGTACATCGATTTTTCGAGTACGGTCCAGAAGGAAGACAATTTGATATCGGTTCGAATGGCATATCTCTCGCTTCCATACGATAAGCCAAACTTGCCAAATCGCCAATTGTATACTCACGTTGCCATAGCGACCAGCGCAGTGATGACGTATAAAAGGCTTAGCTCCGCCACAGAGAAGGTCGATCACTGCAGAAATTGGTCATTTTCAATTGTCTTATTGTATTCACGATGTGAAAGAAGGGCTGTGTTCAATGCTGTTAGTACCGTGAACTGTTTATCGGCCTTCTCCTGCATTTCCCTAGGCTGACTGTGCCTAGGAAATGGTTTCCTCTATAAGGAGAAGATGCTTGGTATTCGCCATCTCTCCTGAGACATTTTCAGCAAACTTTCAAACCTACGACATTATTTCATTCGTCAATCTCCACCACCCGTCGTCTCACCTGGCTTCAGAAGATGTTATGAGAGATAGGAGAGTCGCCAGGAAGCATCACATCCATCTTCAGGAAGTGGAAAGAGCAAACGGCATGGTCCTTGGTTGGGGGAAATGCTGAACGTCTGATTTGTCCCAACCAAGATTTCAGCATTTTGTTCGTCACTATTTTGAAGTATTTTCGCTTGTCTGCTGATGTCTCCGCACTCCAGCTTTATTATTATTATTATTATTTAAATTTTTAATAGGGCATTCCCACAGGCCTAAGGCCTTCTTACTTTCTCCTGTCGGTGTCACGTCGCGTCCCAATACACAACCGAGAGGACTACTAACAAACAGTTCACTGCACTAACAGCATTGAACACAGCCCTTCTTTCACATCGTGAATACAATAAGACAATTGAAAATGACCAATTTCTGCAGTGATCGACCTTTCTCTGTGGTGGAGCTAAGCCTTTCATACGTCATCACTGCGCTGGTCGCTATGGCAACGTGAGTATACAATTGGCGATTTGGCAAGTTTGGCTTATCGTATGGAAGCGAGAGATATGCCATGCGAACCGATATCAAATTGTCTTTCTTCTGGACCCTACTCGAAAAATCGATGCACTCAGTCCCCTTTAAACAGCAAGCCCTGATCAGTATGTCACTGTAACGAGGCACTGAGATTATGTAGTACAGCCGCGGCGTGCATGTTCAGTGTTCTGATCCTTGATGTGCTGCGCGTGGTCAGCTACAAAAAAAAACAAAACAAGTACAGTGCTGCTGCTCAATGAAATCCAATCTCGTCACTCAAGTTTGCACTTTGTACCGTTTCGCAGCCCAGTGTCTGCAGGTCTAGGGCTGCGCAAAGCCCGGTGCGAACTTGAGTGACACGACTGGATTTCATTGAGCAGTACAGTGCTGTAGTTTTCGCTTGCCGGGGACTCGATCTGGAAAGTTTCCGCTAACACCCGGGGGTGGGTATGCTCTATGTTAGAGGGACACGGGTACTATGCATGGTTTTGGATCTTGGTTTGGAAATCCCTTTGACGTTACTTGGGTTGTTCTGTAGGTGGATTTGGCTCCTCATTCGCTGACGGAGGCGGTAGGTCACGCCGTCAACAAAAGAAAGGTGGAGATCTTACACATGATTTAAAGTAAGTAGTTAAGCTACCATGATGTTCCGAATCGTTGTTGTAGAATCAATCAATGTTGCACGTTTTCATTCCCAGGATGGTCGTCGCTCATGGGGTGGCGCCGGCTTATGCATGCTTGTGTCTATCATCGCAGGTCTGGACCGCGTTAGCAGTCAACAGGTCATGATTGTGATCGTGACCGTGATGTGTTACTTAGGCCCCAGATCACCTAGAACTTCCGAATCATGGCCAGGGCCGAATGTGCACCTCTTGGCTGCTACCGGGTATGCTTGTGTGTCGTCTCGACATGCTATTCTGACTCCCGGCCATGTGTTATAGTATATGTGCATGTACATGTGCCAGGTTACGGTAGCATAGGAAGAAACAATCTCCACACATGGTTTGCGAGATATTGAATACAGTCGTCACCGTAATTTCCGCCAAAAGCTGCTGGTACATACCATACTGGTATGCATGTTTAGTGTTAAAAAAGTAATTATCAGCTAGAATCCCCATGTTCGTACTGATGGGTTGTTTCAGGGTATAAAAGGTGTGCATGGATGTGTGCTTGTTTATACAAACCTTGTGCATCTTGGTGTAGGGTTTCATTGAGAGATCTGTACAACGGACGGACAGCACGCCTGCAGGTGACGAGGAATGCCATTTGCACAGCTTGCAAAGGGTACGTTACAGGCCGCGGTTTAGGCCGCACTGGTAGTGCCCCGCAACTTCCTCTTTGTTATTTCTGAAGTAGGACTAGCATGGCTTGGTTATACCGGTACGTGTACTTGTGTCATGCTATGGTGTTTGTACTCGTAAAGTCGTCAAGATTGCTGTGTGTGTGTGTGGGGGGGGGGGGGTGCATTCAGTTGATTTTATTTTGTGGTGTCAGGGGCGTAGTGGCCGGACCACTTTTTCGCCCGACCACGACCAGAATGCAGGATTTTGCACCCTAATTTCATTTTTTCCCCCTGGGAGACCCTGGATCCCCTCCGGCCGGACAACCTCCAACGGCGTTGCTACGCGCCTTGACCGTGTCATCTTTTAACCTTCATTGCAGCTCTACTTCCCTCACGGTGAAGGTTTGCTTCCTTGTGTGCACTGCCAGGCTTCAGCCTGTTTGGCGTCCTACGTATATACATGATGAACACGTAGGAATGCTAGACAGGTGTAAACTGAGTGCCGCTGGGATGTATGGCATCAGACTTCAGAAGATGTCCAGATTAATTAAGTGGAGCCGGAAATTGTGCAACCATTCCAAGAAGCTGTGGACCGCGGGTTGCTACTTGCCAGTGAACCCAAGACGGTAACACAGCATTGTACCTACATCGGGCGGTTAAATGGATCATTGTTTGTGGTGCGTTCCTTGCACTGTCACTTTAGGAAAGGGGCTAAATCCGGCGCTACTCGTCCCTGTAATGCGTGCGATGGCAACGGCGTTCGCATATTCCTGCGGCAGATTGGCATCGGCATGATCCAGCAAGTTAGGGCAAAGTGTTCAGACTGCAATGGAGAAGGTAATTTTAAAAATAGGATCTATGCACACTTTCATGATGCTCGCATTATACTCTTCCTCTATGCTTTTCGTTAGATTTGAAGTGACGAAGGGGCTGGTGTTTGTGTGACATATTTTATGCTATTTTAATAATTGGTACCGTCCTGCGTGAATGGTCATTCTGGACATAACGTTGTGAGACCACGCTGCTGCCAGTGAGTGTCTGCCGCTCAGCCGACGGTTCCCATGCATCACACGGCTTCGTTTACTTTGAAGTAGGGGTCACGGTTCGTAAATAGTGCATGCTGCCGTGGCATAGCTATGACACAGTGTGGACGTCTGGTCATTGCTGCTATATCAACTTTGCTCAAGGCTGCTTTCAATTATAGCTCTGGTTGTTACTTGTGTTTACCGTGTTGCTTACCAGGTGTGGTAATCCGAGAAAGGGACCGTTGCAGAGGTTGCCAGGGACGCAAGGTCGTAAAGCAAAACAAAAAGATTGAGGTAATTGGTGCGGCTGAGTTGTTGTTTGTAATTGTAGTACATGTATTTTTGTCGTTCTCGTAGACATCAATGTGCCATGCATGGCTGTACAGGTGTGTGTCCAGTCTCTCCGGAGGCGTGGGTTCGAATCCCAACGCTGCCACCAATGTTGTAACTGCCTTTCTCCACCTGCTCCCAGTCCCGTGTCATCTCCACACTTATACAAAGGGACGACGATAACTACATTTAGGAAGACTGTTTATTACAAGACGACTATGGAAACACAACTAGACGTGACGAACTCAAGACGAAGACTGCTTTTCACACCACAGCAACACGCGCATGCACCAACATGACGTACACACGACGTACACAAAACAACGTACTACAACATGTGTGTGTGTGTGCGTGCATGTGTGTGTGTGTGTACACATGCACTTGGATGTTGGTAGGTTCACCTGTCTGTCTGTGTGCATGTGTGCAATCCATGGGCTAGTGTATGCCAGGGCTAGTGTATGCCAGGGCCCGTGTTACCGTTGGCAAGTGTTAATGATCTATTGCACGGTGTCTGGTTTTCATACTTGGCTTGCAGGTTCACGTTGACAAAGGCATGACAGACGGGCAGAAGATATCCTTTCGTGGAGAAGGAGACCAGGAGGTAACTTATCTCAGTGGGAATGCTAGGTGTGCTAAGTGTTCCAATGAAACAAGCTTGTCAACAATGCGTTTTGCGGGTTGTATGACATTCCACTGATATTCCGAGTGATGGAAGAGATGACTGACACATGATGTGTGACGGACCTGACGGTCCAGTGAGATCGTCACTGAGACCGCTCGGAGCAGGTGGTACTGGTCCGCAAGCAGGATGCTCAGGCTTTTCTAGGCTGCCCTGTAGAATCCTGTGGATCATCGAAGCTCGTGCGAGCATCTGCCCATGCCCGAGCAAAAGCCCAGGCAAAGGGCGCACACAACTGGGCATCGGCGTACAAGCCCATGGGCTTACTTGGACTTTTTGTTTATTATCTTTCTTTTAACACTGCATTTATCATTGCATATTACACTGCTTGCAAAAAGGGGCTTCTGTCATTTTGGAGCATTTTGAGTTTTCTATACCATGACATTGCTGTAGCCCAGCAGATCGTGACTCTGTAAAAAACCTAGGTCCAAAAATCTTTACTTAAGTATCTTTCACAGAGTTATGGGTGTTTCAATGTTTTTCTCGTCTTGCTCCGTCAAGCCCGATGGAGAGCCCGGTGATGTTTTTATCACTCTTCGCCTGACCAAGCACGACATGTTCCACCGGCAAGGCAACGACTTGCACATTCAGAAATCCGTATCTTTGCCGGAAGCACTGTGTGGCTGTGCATTTAACATCGTCCACCTTGATGAGCGTCAACTGTTAGTCAACACGTGCGAGGGACAAGTAATCACACCAGGTAGGCATTATGGAGTAGCTCAGTGGCTGTGTACCCTTGAAGAGAATAGGACTCCACTGCATGATTTAGGTAGGGCTCACCCATAATTGTCTCCATTTGCTGCAGGTGTGTGGAACTAGTTGTTCCTAGACCACACACACTCACTCTCTCTCACTCTCCCTCTTCCCTCCCTCCCTCCCCTCTCTCTCCCTCCTGCCCTCCGCCTCTCTCTCCCTCCCACCCTCCCCGAAACGGCAGACAGTATAATACTGTATGCATGACATTTTAAATGTACTTGCTGCGACCTCTACACTGTCGCCAATTACAACAAAGATCACAGATGACTAACGTTGACTATAATGCTGAAGTTCCTTGGTACAGCCAGACAAGATTGTTTCAAATGACTGCACAGCTCTTTGACAAGATGCTAACTGAATGAAGTCGAGAGAAGCAAAGAAGGATTAGCTCATTCTTCCCGGTGCATTGTAGCGTATATGCATGTAGGCATGCAGAAAGAACAGGCACGACAAGTTAGCGGGTTGCATTGTGAATGTATAGCTCAGGCTCTACGCAGGGAGCAGTGAGATGAAATAGGCGCCAGCCGGGATAGAAATCTGACCTGTGATGCGGCATACCGGCATGCTCTCATGATAAATAATGAAACTGACTGACAGTTAGTCAAGATACCGGAACGCAGCTACCTATGAAGTCGCGGCGGCTCACCACCAGCCAAACATACTGTGGTAGTACATGGTAATTGAAGAGATCGCTAACACTGCTCTCAGATGAGACGGTGCATGGTTTTAATGTACAACAAGTGTTGATTAGGAATTTCCAGATTTCGATTTGGTTTATGCGAAAGCTTTACATGTTGTGTATATTTACATTGCATTGATGCCCTAAAGGTTTTGCGGAGAAGCTTCTAATAATAAGAGTAAGAGTAATAATTGCCAGGTAGGAAGAGCAGCTATCATTCATCCATTCTACTGGTAACCGTTTTACTCTTGGCTTGTGTCGCGGCAGGATCACAGTTTGTCATTGAAGGTGAAGGCATGCCACACTACCGGAGTCCCTTTGAAAAAGGCAATTTACTTGTCAAGTTCGACGTGGTGTTTCCTCCAAATGGCTTTCAGTCGGCAGCTCAACTCAAGGTAAGGAATGCCAAAAACGTCAATCCTCGTCCTTTCTGTCAAAAGTCCATAAACAAGAGTATGCAACTGTGATCTCCCTTCTATGGGCCAGATGCGCGGTGCACTGCCGTCATTACATCATGCAGCTATATCTGCGCACTGCGGAAGTATCAAACGCCGTACTGTGACTACTGTCCCTGTGATTTGAAACAAACTTTTGTACGGAACAGAAGTTCATGGTGCACCCAAATTTGAGAGTTGGCGTCTTTACTCGAACGCATCTGCCTGCAAAACCGGCTCTGCCGCTGGTATGGGAGATTGCGGAGTTTGGTGCACGAGTACAGGGTGTGATGCAGGCAAGTTAGTTTCGTAATGAAGGCATCGCGTCACGCACTGGCCCCAAGTCACAGGTGCATGCTCTTTGTTGTATGCACTCTTATTTCTATGTATAAGGTTCCGAGTCCCTGAGTAACAAGGGTTGGAATTCAAGTCAAGGTTTTTTTGCCTCTCTGGGTGCTACAACGCATTTCCCGTACAGCAAAATGGAAGTTATTACTGTTAAAAAATCAAGTTTCACTGTATCAAGAGTAGATAAACAAGAGTGTGCAACTCCGGGTCTCTTCTGCACAATCTGCAGATACCCCTGCCAGCGGCGGAATTTTTTGTTGACGTCACCTTTTTTCAGAGAAACGCGCATTTTGCCACAGAACAGTGTGAGAGCACGTGCTGGGCACCGACCTTGTAATGTAAAGCCCGGCCAAGTGCACGAGGCAAAGCTTTCCGAAAGACTCGCAGCGCGTGCGTCGTTGAAAAGATTACGTCAACAAAAAATTCCGCCGCGGGCCAACCCATCCCGGAGTTGCACACTCTTGTTTATCTACACTTGACTGTATGTACATGTATGTAGGTGTTGTATACTGGAAGTTGTTGCTCTTTGATATAATCCTATCTGTCTACTACTATGACTTGCCGTCATCAGGTATTGGAATCTCACCTACCGCCACGTCTGACTCCTGCAGCAACTGCAAGTGGCCTTGGCGAGGACACTGAAGAAGTTGTATTGTTAGAGTTTGACAAGGAAGCGCACGGGCGCAGTCGTCACAGTAGTAGTAGTCACCGCGCGGCTTACAGGGGCGCCGGCTCAGATGAAGAAGATGATGATGACCAGCCAACGGTTTCCTGCGCCCAGCAGTAGCTCCAGTTGCAGTGACAGGAGCGTGCTGTTGACTCAATGTCTCCCTGCGTGCATACCCGGCAATGCACAGATGCTGGGTGCAATAGTAACAACAGCACTCACCACCCAGTCTACATCACTACCTAGAGGAGTATTGTGATACTTCCTGTTCGTGTTCAGTGGCTGACTGTAAAAGCAGGAAGCTTTCCCGGAGTCGTTTCCTTTCCTTTACCTCTAATAGCAAGAGTCCATAAACAAGAGTATGCAACTGTGATCTCTTTTCTATGGGCCAGATGCACGGCGCGCTGCCTTCATTACATCATTCAGCTGCAGTCCGCGCACTGCGGAAAATCAAACACCGCACTTTCCCTCCAGTCTGAAATGAACTTTCGTACGGAACTGGAGTTTACGCGCCAGAATTCAGAGATTTTGTAGGTACTGGAACGAATCGAGCAAAAACGGATGGGCTCGTGCGAGAAATTGAGAGTTTGGATGCATGCTTTCAGAGCGTGATGAAGGCAAGTTACGTAATGAAGGCAGCGCGCCGCGCACTGACCCATAACCACAGTTGCATACTCTTGTTTATGCACTCTTGCTAATAGATCATAGAGCAATGTACAAAATTAGTTTATTTCGTTTTTATAGCGTGATTAGGCTTTCAACACAAAAGACTAAATTTAATTGAACAGCACATGTGATCGGGAGAAATTCCTCAGTCTCGTTTAAAATGTTCGAAGTTGATATTCGACAGCTATCACAGCAAACTTTGTTCGATATGCCTCATGATTTTCTATTTAATTTAATTGAAAGGGATATAGACTGGCCGATCATCTTCATGATCCTTTTTATAATACATGCTAGTCCACCCCCTACCAACAATCCACAATATAGACGTTCATCATCTGACTTACTGGCATGATGGTCCGTTTGACTAATTTTCTTTTCTTTTCAATTGCTGTGATGTAAATGTTCTTCTCTCCTATACTACCCACTGACTACCATCATGAGATTGATTGACTGTAGTGAGACTATAACCACTGACAACGCCACAAGTTGCAACCACTGCTTGTGTCCCTCGCCAACAGATACAGAAGGAAAGCCTTCTGAACTGCGGGGACATGGGATGAAGAAATATCCAGAATGTTCAGGGCCGAGTAAAACCAATGTTCTTTGTTTCATGGGCATGGCCATACAGTCAACTTCGCCAATAACGACATTCGGCGGGGCATCAGAAAAGTGTCCTTATTCGCGAAGTGTCCTTATAACCGAAGTCCCATTTGAATGTATGTGAACCCATATTTTGTATAGTATGATATGCATATCAAAATCAAGCTCTTGTCTTGCTCTATGTCAATGTGTACTTTATTTTCATATTGCAATTGCAAGGAACTAAAAATTCAATATGCAAGGGAAATGAATTGAAAAATATGCCTTTTTGAGCCATCTACAGGGCCAGAGACATGTACATGTACATGTATGATGATTACTGTACAATCATGTACAACTACATGTACATTGTATACATAATATAGGTGTGCTGGTAAATCCAACAATTTTGAAGCCAACATTATAAAAGGAAAAAAAGCCCCCCCCCCCCTTGGCTGCATTTTCTTGCATGTGTGCCTTTTATCACCATAGGTTCTGGTACTTCTGCATGACAGGTACATGTACTTGACTGACAGGTACTTGAAATAGCTGTCAAAAGCCCAGAAAGTCGTTATTCAAGCAGTGAATATGACCACGGGGCACTAAAAGCATGTCGCTATACGCGAATTGTCGTTATTCAGATAGTCGTTATATCCGAAGTTAAATGTATACAGTTAGATGGGACTTTGCTCTGGGCATGGAAATTCGGTCGTTATTCGCGAATTGTCGTTATATCCGCAGTCGTTATTAGCGAAGTTGACTGTAGTTCACTTTGCAGAATCTGGTAAGTGCTAAAATTAATATGGTGGTCGATCAGGGAAAACCCTGCTGAAGTTGTGCATGATGAGCCCACTCAGCACTGCTAGTACTAGTAGTAGGCACTTCAGTCACGTGACAGGACCTGTCAAAATTTGCTAAGGAGTAAGGACGAGTAAGGTGAGAGTGCGTCACGGGTGTTTCGCAGCGGCACTCGTCAAGATGGCGGCTAATCCGAGAGTACAAATATTTCGACTCTGGCTATGTGCGCGGCGGATGCGAATCTCGCACGTGCATGCAAAATCTAGCCTTCTGGCAGATCTGGGTAGAGCAAGTGTACGTGTGTGAGAACGACGACTTTTCCGAGAGAGAATGTGGCTCTTTTCATCCCAACATTTTACTCGCCACGCTCTCCCTCCCAGCTTATTGATACGAGTATCTGCTACCGAGTAGAAGTCTCCATCTTCACAGTAGGTCAGGCAAAATCGCAACGTTGAAATACTTTGCTCACTTGGTGTTTTTGGTCCTTTGAGATGATGTGGCTGTTGTGTACAACTCGAAGTGACAAACTTGAGACCCCCGCGCCACAAAAAACTAAGGCGCGCCACAAAGTTTCGTTTGGCTATTCAATGAAAGGATGTATGGAAGCAGGGATAAAAACTATCGTGGCTGCCGGCAAAACTCCTGGTAATGTAAGAAACGGGGTGTGACTTTGGTAATTCCAAGGAGAATGTACGCACGGCCATTCCACAACGAAGACGAAACTACGAGCTCAAAAACACTCCGATTTTCAAACAAACGACGCAGGAAAGAAGACATGGCCGCAGTGTTCCCGTGTGGTCTTCAAAACACCTAATTTTACTTCGATAGCGGCTGGTTCAGGGCAAATTCAGGCCCAATTCGACAGCGTCGTACCGCTCAGGTTCGCCCAAAACACGAGGAAATGTACGGTAGATCCGAATGCGTACGCATTTTGCGTACGGGGACGACTGGCCAGAGTTCATGTCCCAGTCCCGGCGCCTGGCGAAGGAAGCGGTTGCCTCGGTCATTGCCACCTCCACCAGCACCACAGAGCGCACCCTGAATCTTGCTGCTGAAAAGGGCGCCTCCAGCTGGTTGACCTGTCGGCCCCTTCGTCAGTATGGTTTCAACCTACACAAGCAGGCGTTCTGGGACGCTCTCTGCCTACGGTATGGTTGGACCCCTCCAGGCCTGCCAACAGAATGTGTGTGCGGCAAAGCGTTTTCACCGGAACACGCGCTGTCTTGCCCAACTGGTGGCTACCCCGCCATGCGGCATAATGACCTTCGGGATCTCACCGCATCTCTCCTGCGTGAAGTGGCCCATGATGTCCAGGTCGAGCCACATCTCCAGCCGCTAACCGGTGAGACCTTCCGTCACCGCTCCGCCATCTCCGAGGATGGTGCCCGCCTGGATGTGGCCGCATCGGGTGTCTGGGGTGGACGTTTCGAACGGGCACTACTGGACATCCGGGTATTCAACCCGCACGCCCGCTCCAACCGCCAACAGTCCATCACAGCCACCTACCGGAAGCATGAGGCCGAGAAAAGGCGCGCGTACGAAGAACGCGTCCGGGAAGTTGAACACGCGTCTTTTTCTCCCATTGTGTTCAGCGCTTCCGGCGGCTACGGCAAGTCCGCCTCCGCTTTTTTCAAGCGTGTCGCCTCTATGCTCGCCGACAAGAGAAAGGAGCCCTTCTCCTCACTTCTTGCCTTTATTAGGTCAAGGGTTTCCTTTTCTCTTGTTCGTGCCTCCAATGCCAGCCTCCGTGGTCACCGCAGGCCACGGTCTCAAGATGCCCGCCAGAGAGTCATTGACTCTGATGCTTCTGTGGTCCTTGCTGCTGCAGAGTGCTTTCGGTAACTATCCGTGGTGTGTTTGGCTACTGTTCTGCTTCAGTACCCCCCCCCCCCCCACTTTTTCATGATTTTGCATGTTATCGTTTTCTCGGATTCCGGTTTTCCACTCTGTTATGTTCGAATCCAAAGTCTGTTTCTGTACACGATTTGTACGCAACTTCTCATTGTTTTTTTTTTGTTTTTTACCAGGCGTGGGCCATCCCCTGATCATAGGTGCCAAAGACTACATTTCAGATCAAAAAAAAAAAAAAAAAACTTCGGAACACCGAAAAAAAAAAAAAAAAAAAAAAAAAGAGTTCATGCACTGCAAACACCCGTGGCGTACTTGCGTGTAGGGACCCGGCAAATATGCCGGCACTAAATCAAGCATTTTAGGGTGCAAAAACCACATCAGCATTATCGGTGATTTCGCGGGAATAATCGGCGGGACGAGGAAATTCTTTTAAAAAATATATTTTTTTCTTCTTTTTACTAATTTTTAGACGTAAAATTATAGATTTTAGACGTAATTTTTTTAGATTATAGAGTTGTAGCGTATTTGCCTGCATATTCTTGATTTCCATCAAATAATTAAATTTCAAGCTCAAATTTTATGAGCATTTCCGGGAATTATCGGCTTGATTTCACGCATTATCGGCTGTATTGTAAGAATTGCGAGAAAGCATGATGGGTGATTTTTCGAGCATATTTGCCCGGTGCCTACTTGCGTGGCACCAGTCAAGTGCATGCGCAAAACTGTACAGGTACGCGCTATGCTTCGTTGTACGGGCTGATAGTTGGGCGCATCGTGTTGCTCTGACGTTCAGCTTTCAGTAGATCCCGCATACGTCATAGTGCGTACATTTTTGCGAGTTGTAAATCACGTACACTACCAGCAAAGAGTTTTTTCACAAAGAACTGTTGTTTGCTCGCGTTTGAAACGCTGCTTATCGTCTTCAGCGTCGTCTTTCCATTCGGAAACAGTAGAGTTCTTGTTTGCCAGGGCTTGCGCATCGCTGCGCAAGGAGACATTATGTACGCAGGCACTGAGAAGTATGCGCTTTAGGCGGAGGAGAACGACGATGCGTCGTCCTACCTGGGCCGGAATTCTCAAAGCGTACTGAAAGCCAAGTTTTGACACGGTTGCGCTGAAAGGCCTACTGATGTTTACGAACAATCAAAAGGCACAGTGGCTGCTGGAGAAACCCTCTGATGAGCGGATGCTTTGATATACGCAGCCAGGCACGCTTCACCAAAATTTCAAAGCTCACCAGCAGGCAATTCATGACTGCTGCATGGAGCAGTTGAAGGAGAGGGAGGCAGATATCACACCAGGGAAAGAAGCTACCAACAGAGGTCCTGAGGAACTTCTTGCCAACTTGGAATCACTTGAGATGGCATGACTGTGGGCACGAATGTCCTGTGCAGTAATTCGCGCGCGCACGCGCGCGCGTACTTACCCTCCACGTTGCGGTGTACGGCGTACAACGAGGAAGTTCTCTGTTGTTTTTGTGCCAGAAAAATGTCTTTATAGCTCTTACCCTTTAGTACCCGCAGGAGCCTGCCAGTATGTCGTTATCAGTTCATTTCACAGCAAACTGAAGCTGTTACTATGGGTTACTATGGCGTTGCTATGGGTTGCTATGGTGTTGCTATAGTGATTGCGGTCACAATTGCCGTATTCTTGCCTATTCTGAACTTTGATCTGTATTGTTTCGATCCATACAGGGTTGTTGGTGTAAGTGAGTGATGTGTGCTTGAAAAAAACACTCTGATGTTTTGTGACTATATCCACTGATGATACTTCGGAGATGCTGTTGGTGCCACGAATTGTATTGATTTCGCCTTATGCAACTGCCTATCTTCAACCCTTCATATCTGAGTGGTATCACTGTGGATTTCAATAAAATTTTCTGTGTGACCTTGTGATACCCACCACCATCGATTACCGATGATAAACCTGGAAAAAACGCGATTTCAAAAAATGGGGTGAAGTGCCTACAGTAGTAGTCTAGAGCTTTGCAGATTAGGCGGAGAGAGGCCAAATATGTGATTATGTGTGCGGCCACGTAATCACGCAAAACCACTAGTGCACTGTGACACCATGTATGTTCATGGGTACCGCGTTCTTCACGTGCACGTCTGATGAGCTGCACTGATACCCAATGCCAACTGAGTAGATCTACCTCGAAGTACTCACCTGCCTGGTGTGGGGGTGACAAGGATGTGTTACATGGGGTGATCGGGCCTTTCCAGGCCGTGGGCCGAGGAAGCTACTCCCCCCCCCCCCCCCCCCCGACTGATTTGAGAGGTATACATCTTTCACTGGGGGTATCAGGGCATGGCAGTGGCCCACCGATGTAAAGCCAATTGCTCTTACTTAGTCCAACTGATGATTGAACAGCTCGCGTACTTAGCAGCAATGCAAACCTTTCCACTTCTGTCTCTTGTGAACTGTGCTACTTATGTTGGTGGATTGTCCATAATTATTCTATGCTGGTGTAGAACTTGTACACGTACATGTGAGAAAGAGAGAAAAGAAAAAAACAGTGCATGGCTAGTCAGGGCTGGCTGCTGCATTATGCATGCTCGGGAAACTATTGATTCTCTCTCTCTCTCTCTCTCTCTCTCTCTCTCTCTCTCTCTCTCTCTCTCTCGGGGGGGGGGTCACTATTCGCAAAGTTGACGGATTGGACTTTTACGTGCAGCATTATCACACGGGAGGCACATGAGAGACAAAGTGTTTCTGGAAATTGAAGTACATGCGATGCAGCAGAGCACTGATGCAGCGTTGTCACGAGAGTCATGACAAAGAAGATCTGTACACGCAGCCTCAACTGTAAAAAAAAGAAAGAAGAAAAGAGAATTTTGTGCGTCCAAGAGAGCAGAGCACAGCAGAACGTGCTGATAGGACAGTATTGTTAATTTGTATCATGAGTTTTATGACAGGGTCTTGTGTCTAAGAAAGGTTAAGTGTGCGTGTGCGTGCATGTGTGCGCGCACGTGCATGTCTGAGGTGTGAGCGCGCGTGCGTGTATGTATGTGTGTGAGAAGTGACCAAATCTAGAATGATGTCTGAGATAGTTGTTGAACCTACCATGACATATCCATGTCCCTGGACTCCTGCTTCGCTGCATGCCATTCCAATTCCATCTTCTTCACAAAGTCGCTAAAGATCGAGACTGCCTGCTCCAGTTCCGTTTTCGCCCATTCAGGCATTCGTTTCCGCTTTCGCCCAGGCTCGACAGCATCCTGCTCACTGTCTGCCTCGGCCTCCTTTGCAACGCATTCATCCAGTTGACGGCATAGCTCATTGACCGTGGGAACCGTGAATGGATCAAAGCTATCAACGGCAGCATAGCTGATTGGCACACAAACCCTGCCTGTTTTCGGATGCACAGAGAAAGGGCTCTTCAGTAAATGGTTGACACCTTTGCTGACGTTCACATCCAGTCGAGGATAGGTGTACTGGAACTGGATTTCCTCAATGCAGTGTGTCATGTCTTTGGAGCTCTGGTTAGCAACAGCGCTTTCCAGCTCACTCCAACGATCAAAGGAAGTCGCAGCAGACTTGTGGCTCCATTTCTCACGGAGGAATTTCCGTACGTCTTCGCTGGGGATGAGCGATAAGACTTTCTCATAACGCTCTGGCGTGCCGAGTATGTCCTGATTCTCAAGGGCCAGCGTGGGGAAGTATTTCTTGATCACCTGACTGGCATGCTGCAGTGAAGAGTGCATGGATGACCCACGAAGTTGAACTTTCTTTGTTTGACACTCGCCGCCCTTGATGACGCTCAAGTACTCGGCGATGGCACTGCGGCCTGACGCGCTCAGCTGCCGTGCCGCCTCATCGCACACCCAGCAATGTACACCTCTACGGCCACTGTACACAAACAGCAAGTGCTTGTATCCAAAATCCACGGTCAGAGCTCGGTGTAGGATGTGAATGGCTACAGTCATCAGTGGCCAGCACTTCTCGCAGATTGCCGCTCCACTGCAGCAGTTTCTCACGTCGTCGTAGTCGGTCATGTCAATATCAAACACCAGCTCCTTCTCCTCCGCACGAAATGCTGATGCCTGGACAGCCTTGTGGTCTCTGGGCTTGTGAGAAAATACTGCTCCGATGTCGATCTTACAGGGGTTTTTCTGCTGCAGTTCTTTCTCAAAATCAGACTGCTCAGAGAAAGACAAGTAGCGGATGTAGATATCTCCATCCAATGTAAATGAAAACTCTCTATTTGCCAGGTAATTCTTCCTCAGTCCACCATAGGAAAGCCAGCGGTAGAATGGTGTATATGGAAACAACCGGCCGTAATAAACTGCAAGCAAGTCCTTCGGACTCATTTCATCGTAGCTGGATGCCATTTTGGTATCGCTTCTGACAAAGCAAACACCTTACATATTTATCAATCCAAGTGATACACTGATAGAGACACTCACTCAAGATCAGGGACCAACTCCTTTCCAGTTAGCGTTGGACCGTCCTTCGGGCTGAGTTTGCAGTCGACTCTTGTTCAAATAGCTCAGCTCAGTTTCGAGTCACTCTCAGTTTTGTATTTGGCGCGGTTTCGAACAGGCACGCACGTGTACCACTGTGACTCCGGCCGTACTTGTAACCAGGGAATCTAATCGTAAAATATCGGTATTTTACGACTTCCTGCTTGTAACGTAACTCGTTGTACTTGTAGCAGGGAGTCGTATACGACTCCCTGCTTGTACTTAACTTGTAGCCTATGTAACGTATGTAGGCCCCATGGCCCAGGGACCGGTCGGGATCGGGACTCGGGAGTCGTAAAATACCGGGGATTACAGTCATAATCATTGCTCTTGATGGCTGAATATCCAAAAAAGGACTAGCTGTAGTGTAAGCATTTCCTATTTTGTCGACACGCGTGAGTATAATGACCATGTAAAAACGATGATTACAGGGCACACAAAGAGAAAGAACGAAAGGATTACCGGTAGTTCAGAACTGTTTTCTTGTTGTCAAGTACGGTCATCAGTGAATCTACGTAACATTAACAATGGAATGGGGACTACTTGAAACAAATCTTTCATGGACAAATGAAAGTGAAATAAGGTGAAAAGGGAGAGAAACAAGGTGATTACCGCTATACTACATATATACAGCAGCAGGGGAAAGTTTCAGCAGCTACTTATCCTTTCGTGGAAGCCAGCCAGTTTACAGTGGCCCACGCCCTGTCATGCCCCACCGGCGGTTACCCTACCATCAGGCACAATGAGATCCGTAATGTGACCGCTGGCTTATTGAAGCAAGTTGCCACAAATGTCTCTGTGTACGTGTGGAACCCCATCTCGGGCCCCCTGAGCGGGGAGCAGCTTCGCTACTACTCTGCGGCACCGCCATCCGCGACGACCAGGCTCGCTTGAATGTAGCAGCAAATGGAGTCATGGTGGGGAGGGCGGTTCGAACGCACCTTCATCGACGTCACAGTCCGGGTTTTCAACTCGTTTGCGTCTTTGAACCAGTCCTCCTCCATTTCTGTCACCTACGTTCGCCACGAGAAAGCGAAGAAGAGATTGTACGAAGAGAGACTGCGGGAAATCGAGGATGCTTCATTTGTCCCATTGGTCTTCTCAACAACCGGCGGCATGGACAAGCAATCTGCCTCGCTTCACAGCGTATAACCAAGAGTACATAACCCCCCAGAATGTGCAACGCCGATCCAGCTCTGCATAGGGTCTTGGTCGAGCGGAATCGGATCTTCTGATGTCATGCGTACACTTCATACCAGCGCAAGGCCGGTCTCGAGGCAGGGTACCATTGTTTTTGATCCAAGAGCACCCGCGACTCCCCGGGTTCCCCTCAGATGTGTACGGTATTATGACGCAAAGATCCGATTCCGCTCGACCAAGACCCTATGCAGAGCTGGATCAGGCGTTGCACACTCTGGGGGGTTATGTACTCTTGATATAACGGTATTGCATCACTCATTGCTGAGAAAAGCAGCGAACCGGTTGTTACGGCATTCATCCGCTGCGGCCTAAGCTTCGCTTTGCTCATAGAAAATGTCATGTGCCTGCGTGGTAGCCGCTCTGTTTTCACTGTGCATGCACCTGTCTCTTCTTCTGCCTCCTTACTATACCGTAAAATTCCGTTACTGTGGGGATTGCCCTATTCAAAAAAATTAATAATAATAAGCCCCGGGCGTATACTTTGCAGAGCGTCACAAACCGGGCGTATATTTGGGCATGGGATTATTTTAGGGCATGGGCGTTATTTCGGACGCAATCTACAGAAGATCAATCTATCAGCAACCCACTATTTTCAGTAAACCACCATTCACACAGAGCGCGGTACAGGTACATGTACATCAAACCACAGCTGGAAATTTGGTCGTAACCAAGAATGTAGCGATAAATTACAGATTTGATAGGTGAACCACTTGCTATGGTAAGTACAAGGCACAACAGGTACATGTACCGGCATGGCTACCCTGAGTTTGTACGCGAACGCACACTCACGAGCTGGCCATTTTGAGTCCACTTTACGCCCTGGGCTTTTTTCGGGCATGGGCGCTAAAACGGACTTGAAGTGTACACCGCCTAAAACTGGGCTTATTATCGGACATGGGCGTTATTTAGGGTGGGCTTATTTACGGAATTTTACTAGTTGCTGCCGAAGTTGGTACTTCAATTCATTTGTAGTCTTTAGTGTGGACCTATAATTAAATTTATGCTGTTGGTTGTCCGTTTATTTCACGGAGAAGGCGGAGAGCTCGAACACGCGCATTTTTTTCCTTTTATATCATGGAGAAGGTGGAGAGCCCGAACGTGCCGGTATAAAATAAATATTAATCGTTAGCGTAACTTGTAGTTCCTTGGTCCGTTCTCTTTTGTATAAATTAATTAATCCTTTCGTTCTTTCTCGTTGTGTGCCCTATAATCATTGCTTTTACTTTTTACATTGCACTTATGCATGTCAACAAATGGGAAATGCTTACAGCTAATTAATCCTCCTCGTGGCTGTATTTTAAAGCTGCTGTCCAAAACGCTTGTTCGAATACCAGTATCCAAATATCCATATTTCGTACTGAACGGTCTCTGCTGGGATGACAGCGGCTACACCATAGCTCAGTGGTTAAAGCCATTTTTTTTCTTCAGAATTTTCCTTTTGCATCTTTCCCTCGAAACCAGGCAGAGCAGTAGATCTACAAGCAGGGAGTCGTCACTACTCCCAATCTCTGCAAACCACCTCGTGTGTGTGTGTGGATCTACACTTGGAAAGCAAGGAGTAGTAGAGTGACTCCCTATATACTATCAAGAGTCCATAAACAGTTTATGGACTCTTGATACTGCAAGTAATTATTACAATGTAATCTACCTTACAATTGTAGTACCAAGCTCAAGCTAGCTGCTAAGCTGGGCATCCATATCCATATCCGGCCGATCGATGATCACTGATGTAACCATGGTAACACACACGCTTGTAAAGTTGTACATGTATGTGTAGCATGCTACTTTCTGTAGCTGCACTAGTCACCATGCATGGTCACTGAGCGCTAGGGAGTCGTCAAATAATTACTGCACGATATATTTACATGATTTGACGACTCACCGGTAGTGTAAGCTACGTAACCGTTTCGCAGGGTATACCGGTACGGTACTCGTATCCGTAGAAGCTACGGGATCCCGAAAATCGCGTCATCATCTCAGTCGGTTTGACCATATCCGAAAGCGAAGGGGTCCTAGATCCTTGAACAACGCCAAGAATAGACCCTTTGCGCAATAAGCGAGAGGGGTCGAGACGGGGCATGCTGTGCACGCGCTGCACACTTGGCATGCAACCAGCATGCATGGTTTTGCTGCAGGACGTGATCAAGTTTCCTGTGACAGGCTGTGTTTTCACGGTCCCGACGCGATGTTCATGTATGTACTCCCCAGCCTTTTTCATTTTCAAGTTTTTCTAGTTCTGAAGGAAGAAGTCCCGAAATGCTTTCCAAGGACCACTGTTGGGTTCTTGTTTGCAGCAACCGTCATCCCTAACGTTAGTCTAAGGAACCCACTTGTCTTTCCATGCGTTCCCTGGTGATGCTGGCATTCCACACTCTGGAATCCTGGCTATCTGGCGAGAAGAGGGCCGGGTACTGAGGGCCGCAGTGCTGCGATATCGTTTACAGTGTTGTGCTCGGAACACTTTGTCCATGACGACTTTCATCCTTGCTTTTGCGAAGATATGGAACGCCCTGCCAAGAGACTCTGGAGCTTGAGAAAAAGGCATGACCCATCCCTGTCTTCGCTATTGGAAGATCGACTGCTTGCTGGCGCTGCTCGAGCTGCTGTTGTTGAAGTGGAGAGAGACGCGGCCTCATCGCTCAGGTGTGCGGAGAAAGTCATCTGAGTTCGAGCTGTGGCTGTGCGCACGATATGACAGACTTTCACATTATGCACATAGCCACCAAAGTAAAACTCATGGACACTATCCACGGGCTTGTTCACTAGTACTACTCCATCAGCTCCCTCTTCACTGTCGTCGGCGACTTGCCCCTGCGTTGGAGACGAGCAAGCATGGTGTGGCACTCACTCTGGGAAACAGAGGTTCATCACTCATCCACTGGGACGCATGAAATGTTGGGCATGATGAAGGTACACTCGAGGAAGTGGTGCCCTTCTTAGTTCTAGGAGCATCAGGGTTCTGCATAGAGAAGTGTTCTCTACATCGACAGAGGAGAGAAGGTAGAGAAAATAAAAATAAATTTCAATCTACAGTAATCCGAAATATCCACTGAATGCGGAAAACTTACCGCTCCAACAACTCCTTCTTTTTCCAGACAGATACGCACCCTCATTCAGCAGAAAACTGTTCAGTTCCTTACACAACCGATCTTCATTTGACAGTTCGTCCACGGGTTCCACAGCCATCGATGGCAAACCACTCGACACTCTCTCCTCCATCTCCAAAATGGAAAAATACAGTGTTCCACCATGCTCAACAACTGATACTCTGCACAAAAATCGAAGAGGATGCCCCGTCTCGGATCACGTGACCGTTATTGTGCAAAGGGTCTATTGCAACTCGTCAAAATGGGTTCAAGGGCTTTCGTATCATAGCGCTCAGCTAGCAGCCCAGGAACTGCAGTTGCAGGAAGAACAGAGCTCGAGAGTATTACTATTGGGAAGGAACCGCAACCAGCTTTTTTTAGTTTCAGGTTTGGGAGATTTTCTCCAGTTCTCCGGCTCGGAGGTATTTGTAGTTCTGTTTCTAGGAAAGGTGTTCTGTGGACACCAGACACGAACCATGATACGGAGCAATGCGTCTGCCTGCGTGAAGCCACTTCAGAACAAGAAGGAGACGAGGTGAGTGGAGCATCAGTTTACTACCACAATCTGATTCGGGTCTACTTGTAAGAGAGAAGACGAAACTTATGAGACCCTTCCCCTGTGCTTTTGCGGTTCAGGATAAACAAGCAAACTTCCTTGACGACAGTCAACAAACGGGTAAGGAAGGTTTCCATCTGTTCTACCAGTGTATGTTGTCTGACTACCCAGGGTATTATAACTTATATAATAAATAAGTGGTTGTCCATCATCTGTTGATGATGAGCCGCCGGGCATAGCGGGCCTTGTGTAGGTCGACCGCCTCTAGTTCATGGCCTTGCTAACGTAGCTTCTTGTTTGCTGCAAGCCTTTGGCCTTGGCCCTTGTTCTTCGGTTGTTCCTTCGCCCATGCACATGTGCATTCTTTCAGTTGTCGTACGAATTGCGCGATACACATTTGCAGTACGAATGACCATAGTGCGATTTAATTTTTCCGGAATTCTTTTGACGCTCGTGGCAGCTTCTACCTGTCATGTCAGTGACTTCAGAGTACACAACCCCCGAGGAAGACGCCCATTCTGGAGAAAAAGGTCTTTACCGGCAGAATTACTGGTACCCAACATGTGGCGTGCCTGCATGGAATATCCAGAAATTAGGCTTGAGAGATTCGAATTTTCATTGTTTGACTTTCGAGGAGTTTCGTTTTTGCGAAGAGGTGGTTTGTTGGGCTCTTCAGAAAACGAAAGTCTCCTCGAAACTCCGCAATCTCTCCCAAGATTAGAGGTTGCTCATTTCCGAAGAGTATTGAACTATTCACATGACAACTGCCATTCGTATGCATTTACACTTTTTTGCAGTAGAAACTAAGAGAAAGGGTACAAACATCGTAAGCCCATTGTCTTGTGTGGTACGCTTATAAGATCGCATTGTGACGATTCGATCGAAGATGGAGACTGATTGCAATTGTTTCACTGGGAACCTTCAACTCGTCGTCTCACGATGTTTCTCGAAGAGTTGATGAGGGCAATTCGAACACCCCACAAGTATCCTGTATTTTGGAATACTGTGTATAATAATAGCTGATGATGTGCAATCCTGTCACGTGACAGTGTTTCCAACCACCCATATTTGTCCATATTTTGAACTATTTTCACAGAAATTTGAACTATGCATCGTCCACCGTACAGATTTGGCATGCGATTTCCCGTAAAATAGGAACTTATTATGTAATACCAATAGTACATAACACCAAGAGTGGGCAACTGCGCCAACACAATGTACAACCTCTATGCACTAATACAGTGCTGCGACGGCAGAACTTCACATCACTTTACATGGTTCAAAAGGTACGATGGCAAACAGTGCAAAGTACCCCTGCATCTATCATGGATAGGGTGCAAATAATTTGTACGAGATTTCTCAGGTGATGTGAAGTTCTGCAGTCGCAGACCACATAGCTAGAGTTAGAGACTGCTACGGTTATGATTGTACTCTTGGTACATGTAGTAAGGAACTTGAGAAATTAGTGATTGAATAGTGCTACAGAAAGGGTGGGTGGGTGGGTCTGAAAGATACTAAAAATGTTTGCGGAAAAAACGGTGACCCCGGACGGCCCCTAAAACTGTGACATGGTTCAAAAGGTTACACTGACAACAGGGCGAAGTGACCACCGGAGAGTTGTGCCCAAAGCAGAGTTGCGTACAACCCTGTAGCTAATAGAGAGGTTCCGCACTACGTAAAGTTGAGCAACTTTACGTTAGTGGGCGGGAAAAACCCGTGAATTCGCGAGTTTGCACTCCACTTACGGAAAGTTGTCTACGGAGAGTACGTAGATAGGGCTCTGATAACGTAGTTGGTCCGTAAGTGGATTGGGGTACAAATTTATGACTCTCTCCCCAGGTCGATCTGGTCGTACACTGCCGCGTTCGGAGTTGCCAAGGGCAGCTACGTGATTTGAAAACTCCGTATGGCGGAACCCAGATCCGCATGCAGTTTACGTAAGACTTTCCGTAGATCGACTACGTTTTTTACTAACGTAATTACGTTATGCGGAACCTCTCTATTATCAAGAGTACGTAAGCCGATTCATACTTCATCTCGCGTACGGGAAAGCTATCGCGCGACCGTCGCGCGACTTTCCCGTACGCGAAATAGTTGAGCGCAGATCAACTTTTTCGCGGCGCGACGCATTTCCTGTACGCGAAATGAAGTATGAATCGGCCTTAAGAGTGTGCAACTGCCTGTCCAATCTCTATCCAGTGCTGCAGCGGGGGCAGAATTTCACATCGCGTGACATGGCTCAATTAAATAGGTTATGCTGGCAAACTGTTCGGTTGAACGATCATCAATAAAAAAAATGCAACAAACAGTCGTAGTGACCACCAGACAGTTGAACCCAAAGCAGGGTTGCGTACAACCCTGTATCTAACATCAACAGTACATGACCCCCCCCCCCCCCCCCCCCCAAAGCGTGCCACTGCAGCTACGAGGTCTGCGACGGCAGAACTCACGCCACGTGACGAACCCGTACACATTATTTGTATCCTGTGCATGATAGCAAGAGTACATAACCCCCAAGCGTGTGCAACTCCCACATACCCATACGTCATTATTTATGATGCAATGCTCCTTGCACCAGTGATTTACACTATGTGTACGGGTGTCAACGCATCACACGTTTTTCTTTGCAATAATTTGTACAGGATCAGATGGGCTTTGGTCCACCACAGGCTCCGGATTCGTCTTGCAATCCGTGTACAGTGCGCATTGCATCATAAAAATGACGTCAACTTGAAATTCTGCCGGGACATCACCCACAGTCGAGTGGCACACTCTTGGGGGGTCATGTACTCTAGTCTTGATGATAGAGACATGGTCTTGTGTGACCCTGTTTTGGGTTCAACTCTCTGGTGGTCACTTTCCACTGTTGGACAGCTTAACCTATTAAACCATGCCACGTGATGTGAAGTTCTGCCGTCGTAGACCCCATGACCTGGAATTGTACACTCGCTGTGGTTATAGCAAGTGAAGTTTGACCCCACTTCACAATGGTTGTATACAACCTCAAGCGTGCAAAAGAAACTGATCTTCATACAGCCATAGCCAACCTTCATCGCGAGTTTGTGTTTTTGCCGCTTTCAAAATGAAAATTGTAACTTTTTTCTCCGATGTAGCTTTTATCGTAGTCATAGTGCAGGTTTAGTGAAACCCGACCAAGTTCACGCTGCCACCGACTCGTAGTAGATGCCCCATATGGTATGGCTCATGATATCCAGAAAAGTTGGTGCCAGCAAAGAATTCGCTGTGGGCCATACTAATCGAAGCTACACACTCTTGTTTATGTACTCTTAATGATAATAATAATACAGGTCGCATGTCTCCACAATAATGGGTTCCACGCATCTGTCAACTGTTTCATCATGAAATAGATTGCAGCAGGAAGAATAGCATACGAAAAAAACCCATATACAGGTTCTAGCACATGACAAGTACATGCCATTTTTTTACACCGATGTACATTTGTACTCTTGGTTGTACTCAAACTATCAGTACATGTACTGTTCAGGAAAAATCGACCCCGGCTCGATGTTGTTGCATGTCGGCCCAGGAATCTCGATTTCTGGTCTTGCCTTATGTCCATCTTGTCAGCACTGTGGCTTCTGGTGATTTCATTTGGCATGAAACGTCAGAGTAGAGACAGTTAGCCTGATATTTCAACTGGCCCCTACACATAATTATGTGAGATATGTCTGTGTTGTAATGCATTTCTTGTTTTTCTTCTTTCCTCGATAAATCAGGATACATGAGACCAATTGCTATGATCTTGTGTTTGTTACTGTGACCTGCAGTATGGAATCCAACAACCAGTCATCGCTGTTGCACCTGGTGCTAATTGTAACTCGTGTCGCAAATGCTCAGATGGGTACAAGCCCCATTTGTGGAGGTACGGTCTATGTCTATGTGTTCCCCAGCATTTAATGTGTTCTTATATTTTACGAGAATGCAAAAATATAGACATTTGTCTCCATGCTTTTGGACAATACCCTTCCTATGGGGTCTGCTGATGGCAAAAACTCACAGCGCCCGTACATTGCATTCATTATTTTTGTTTGACAAGGCAATATTGGAACATGGAAATATAGTTTCATTGCTTGTCTCTCTATCTCCTCCCCCACCCCCATATATTCCTGGTTAGAATCCTGGTACAGGATATTTAAAAAGGAATCCAATGGTAAAAATACTCGGATGGTGAGCCAAGGAAAATATTAAATATATTATTTATTTTATTTATTACAGCATCTCATAGCGCAGTGAGAACACCGGCCAATACAAAGAGAGAGGGTGTTAGCCAACCACGGCAAGGCAGGGAGAAGAAAATTGAAACAAGGAAAACGGGCACAATTGATGCGTTAGAGTCCTCCGACTAAACCAGGTTTGAACAGTCAGATGTGCGCAAGGTAGCACCAGACTTACAAGGAGTACTGAGACATTCCATGGCAAGGAAGTGAGCTTGAGCACTGCTCGATGCGCTAACCAACGGCCTTCCAACTTGGAAGGTTCATGGATATCAGTGATAAATACAAAGAGGGGAAGGTACAATTGTGAAAATGTGTGAATTATACCGGTTAGCAATGACAAATTTGTTTTTTTAATTACTGTACTGTCGTGTATAAAAGCATGACCTGTATAGAAGCATAACTCGAATAGAAGCCGATTTTTCGAAGCTCCATCCTGACACAGAAGCAGGGTTTGAATAGAAGCCGCTCCTTTCAAAGTACATGTGCACGTACATGCGTGGCAGTATGCACTGCACAGTGCAGACTGATAATGTTGACGTAGAAGCAAGGTTTGAACCCCGGCTTATACGGCCGGAAGCACCTGCCTTTATACGCGACATTACGGTATGCATTTGTACATGCACAATTGAGGGGAAAACCCGAAATCGAAGCCATTTTGCCTTAGCAACACAAGCTGAATGTGGCCGGTAGAGAGACATGCCCGTATCCGAGGAATCTGGATAAGAGACGTTTGAGTGCATTTCTCCCTTCTTTGGCATCGTCGAGGCATTGATAAGGTAGGGGAGGCAAAACTATTCACGATTCGCGTGAAACCCAGCCAGACTGAGTTTTCCGCATCCGTAGGAACGCCACCACCCTCAAGGATCAAGGCACAGATACAGCTAAAGATTTGAATAGGGAAACATCCCCGACACAAGTAGTTTCACAGAACACATATTTTGATTTTACAAATCTGTTTTAAAGGACTGACCGGTTTCGCTGTCTATTTTAAAGGCAGCTCATCAGAGTGAAGAGAAATGTAAAAACACGACAGAATTTATGCAAGCGAGCGTGGCACTAAAATATACATTGATACAAGTAGGCTGCCAAAATGCTAGGGGCCCCGAGTAGTCATAGGCCAAATTTGCTAGCAATTCTTTGAGCAAAATATCGGATGCGCAAAGTTGCCGGCAAGTTTTGAGCAAAATATCTAGTTTTGGTGGGCTTTTTGGAAAATCCAAGGCTTCTAAGGGACTTTCCCAATACAATCAGTCACCAAGGTTGAAAACGAGCATAAAAATTGGATAAAACGAACTCCTGGCTATATTTTTTTAGAAAGTTGAGCAGCAGCAGGAGCCCAATCAAAAATTCCGTCATCAACGACAGTTATTGTGAGTTTTCCTTGAAACTCATTTTATCTCGAACTAAATCAGTAAATGGAAGCAAAATACCGACAGGGAAAGGGAATGCCAAGCAGAATGTCCAAAATTTTGCAGCAACATTGTGCGGCAAAATATTGATGTGGGCAGGTCAAATTTGGGCCATTACTAGCCCCGAGAGCGTTGGGACTTCCTAATTTGGAAGTGTTGCATGCTGAAATTCTGTTATTAAATGTGTATATGTGTAATAATGAGGGTGGGCCTGAATTCCAATATGGATGAATGCCTATATGGAACATGCTTTGTAATTATGAACAAGTTGTATGTTGTCCGTGAAAAAAGCATGCAAGCCCAATTTGTACATAATATATCTGTCTGGTGAAGAGGTTATGCGATGCACGTCATATAATACGTTTGTCACCCCAAATTCTTCTATATAGGGGGTTTCTGTACCCGCTTTGGGTATTTTGCCACCCCAACTGGCTCCTATATATGGCAGATTTGACGTTATCGCATAACCTCTATATATGACTTATTTTTAGCAGTGTCAATATTGACACTGCCAAAACATGCAAAACACGAAATCTAAAATTAATGCAAATACAGCCAGGTGAATGTTTTAGAACTCACATATCATGGTCACACAATTACTGAAGTAGCAAGGAACAGAACAGAAGATAAAAAAATTATCACAGCGAATCCAAGAATAGTGGTGAATGTGCGTGTGGAATGCAAACGGGTGAGATGTGGGTATGTAGCAAGTGCGACACCAAACCGATTTGAGCTGTAAAATCAGGTGACCCACCTACTAGAGCAGTTCACCGGTAAACAAAATGTCCTGGGTTTGATCTCCATAAGGTGTACCTTGACTGTTCGGCGGCTTGTCTGCGAGATTTTCAATTCAAACTACTCAAAAGTAATCACATGTCTGTGTGTGTGCATGTGTATTGACTCTTTATACATTTCAGGAAAGTATGTAGCGTGTGCTTTTGCCCCACTGAGCACCACGAGGGTGCCGAGGTTTCAGGTGGCAACACAGATGGTGGTGCCGAGGTTTCAAAGAGTGCCTCGCTTATGAGGGTTGAAGAAGACCTTGTGGGTGCCATGACAACTCGCGATCGCATCAAGAAGCTCAAGATCAGTGGTAACCTATCCGATGCCGTTCCGCAGTCCGAATCGCCAGATCACAGGTCTGGAGTCCTTTCATCTGATTCTCCTGAACAAAGATCATTTGTCCTTTCATCCGGTACCTCGGAGCAATTTGCCTCGCAATCAACGGTGGAAGAAGCTACGTTCAAATATGTATGGGCTCCAAAGGGACTGGAAACCGATGAAAAGGTATGTGAGCTCTCTACTTTAGTAGGGTGGTAGGTGGGCCTGACTGCATTGTGATTTGCTCTATAGAACATGTTGTATATCAGCGCCGTAAAATCCCGCCAGATCACCACGTTTTCTCTCAAGCGTCCCATCTTCATTACTTGTCTGGGAATTAGGACAGGTAACCCGTTTCAAAATGATTGTATGGAAAAGAAGGTCCAAAACCCAGATTTTCTCAATGGGTTTTAGCTAGTGGTGTGCACGGGTAGTCAGGTACCGAATAGTACCCGAAAACCCGAGGTCGCAGATGACATCATGTACAGGGCACGTGTACAAATAATTCACACATGTCTACCCAATGCGCAAGGGAAGGGGCCGGTGTGCATTGTGGTCTTACCATGGAAACATTACCCGCTCGGGTACCCGTGCTACCCGTGGAAAACTACCCGGACCCGATACCCGAAGAAAATGCTACCCGACTCAGCCCTAGTTTTAGCCCTAATTCGGCCACAATTGGGCTTTCAAAAGCCAGCGTGACTATTTTTTGGGGGACTGGACTGATAATCTGGCAGGAGATCTAGAGATCAGGGGCGTAGGAGGAGTTTTGGAAGTGGTACGACCGAAGGTCGGTGCGGCCGAAGGTCGGTGCGGCCGAAAATTTTGTAAAAAGGACACAAAATCCTGCGTTCTGGGAACTTCTGGCGCAGTGTGCAATCGAGTCGAGTACAGACTCAGTACTCAGTACGACTGCAGATGATAACAGATCTACGAGTACGAGTCTAGAAAAAAGGTCAAAGTCTGATGCGCATACATGTATATGCATCGATGGATCCTGATTTTTTTTATTACGGTTTTGCACGTTCCGGACGGACCACACTTTTCGAAAAGTGGTACGGCCATGGTCGTACCAGTCGTAGCGGGTGCTACGCCCCTGGAGATTCTTCGCTTACTTCAGAATCGGTGGGATTGAATTCTGTGGATCTTTAAGATACGACACAATTTGTGGAATTGAATTGTCCATACGTCATACCGAATTCAAGAAAGGGCAAGATTGTGTGGAATCAAGCATGCCTGTTGTGTGTTTAGCCTGCAGAAGGCTGTCGCTCTAATAGTCCTCCTGGCTTCTTTTGTGATGTCAATCTCGACAGGTGACGAATGTCGCCTGCATAGCCGTCCCCGTATGTGGTGGATCAATAACTTAAAAAACCACCTAAAAATAATGTCAACTTGTCCTTTCCAGATGCAATCTACAAGGCAATTGACAAATGGCTGGTCTTGGTGGTTATTATTATGTGTTACCTTGTGTTGACCGGCTAGGTTGAGCAATTCATGGAGCAGCTGCCGGAAGAAGTACGCCCCATGGGAACTCATGACTCTACACAGGACTGGAATCGGAGACAGATGCACCAGATGCCTCTTCACGACGCCAAGCTCATGAATGTAGACATTCCTGAGCCTGAAAGAATCGAGTTCATTCAAAAGCGAGAGAAGGCATTCTGCGAGGGTACTGTTATTGAAGTTTCCAAGCAGGTATGTTCATTCAATTGTAGTGTCCCTGTGTGTTCTTGACAGGATTGATGTACACATTTTTAAAAGCAGTACAGTAATGTGAGCTTTTGTTGCAATGGGCCTTTAAATTAAGTTTTGATAGACATCCTGTGAGCAGAGTTAACCGCTATTCTACACATTGCCTGGCTGCTAGCCCTCTCTTACTCACTGGTTCGTTCTGACCAGCAATATTAGGCTGTGTTGGATGATGCCCCACTTAGAATGCAAGCCTCCGGTTCAAGATGATGCTCGCTTTGTGTTGAATTATCTGGCTGGAATACAAGCCTTGTTTTACTAGCAAGACATTGGCTCGTGCCAGAATAGGTCCAGCATCGTAGACTTGCTTTTTACGTGCTTTTTATGGTGTTGTGTACTGGAAACTGACTTTGGCAGCACCTGGCTTCTTGACGTTGGTCGTCAGTGAGGAATACCACATCACTGTGTTGATGATGCTTATGTCTGTTGTCTCCAGCTCTGCGCAAACTGTAACGAGGTCATTGACGATTCCGATCTTGCCGTCCAGTCCGACCTTTTGCCTGGCAAGTCCTGGCATCCGGGTTGCTTCACCTGTCTCACGTGTAAAGAATTCTTGGTCAACTTGGCTCATTTCACTCACGACGGAGACCTGTATTGCGGTCGTCATCACGCCGAGCTGTCCCGTCCTCGTTGCGGTGGTTGTGATGAGGTAAGTGTGTGTGTGTGTGTGTGTGTGTGTGTGTGTGTGTGTGTGTGTGTGTGTGTGTGTGTGTGTGTGTGTGTGTGTGTGTACTAGTGCATGTTTCGTTCATCCTGGGGAATAATAGATGGAAGTAGAATGTCGAATCACATGTTTTAAGCACCATAGTTAATCGTGTGACGCTTAGCATGTTGTCACTTTCTCCACCGTCGTCGTTAGTTTTGTGATGTTATAGTGCCGTGGCTGTATGTGCAGGCGATCTCATTTGACCTCACATGCATGACTGGCTAAGAGCTGTGTGTCCTGGCATTAGCCCACCTGCAAGAGTATGAAACTGTGATCTCCTTTCTATGGGCCAGATGCACGCCTCGTTGCCTTCATTACATTATGCCGCTACATACCACGCACTGCGGATAATCAAACGCCACACTTTCCCCGTGTTTTGAAACCAACTATCGTACGGAACCGAAGTTAATGCACACAAAAGTTATAGTTTGCGCCTGTACTCGAGCGAATCCAGAGAAACCGAGTGTGATTATCTTCCAGGCTCTTCTGCATGTACTGTATAGCAGGAAATTTTCGGATGGAAATATTTTCGGACAAAGCCGAATTGCGACCTTTCGTACAGATTTTATTTTCGTACAGTGCTGCATGCTAAATGCACATGTTTGCAAGCAATACTGCAGTACCCACGCACGAGGCGTAGAGTGTACATTATTTAACATAAACAAATTTTAGTTCGGAATTAATTTTAGTACAAAAGAGGCCGTGTACGAAATCGTACGAAAATAAATTCCGTCCGAAAATGTCATGCTATACAGTATGAAGAAAGATGATGATTGTACGTCAACATATTTTTTCATGACTCAGTTCGGAGATCTGGCAATTTGCAAATGATCAAATGAGTTGTCTTACAAATGAACTTTGCCACTGATCTATTTCTTCTGTTGGCATTGTTTTGTCCCTTGCAGTTGATCTTTGCTCAAGAGTACACCCTTGCCAGTGGCTCTAAGTGGCACACACACCACTTCTGCTGTTTCTTCTGTGACAAGCCACTCGGAACCGAGGAGGAAGAGTACGTCACTCATGAAGGTCAGGTTGTCTGCCTGCCTTGCTATGACGATCAACTTGCTGGTCGTTGTCAAGTGTGCAAGGGAAAGATTGGTGCAGGAGAGCATCAACTGTCTTGTGATGAACATCACTGGCATGAAGAGTGCTTCAAGTGTGACACTTGCAAAGTGTCATTGGATGCCGATGACTTCATGATGAATGAAGGAAAGGTCTTCTGCCAGGACTGCTACTCCGACAAGTATGGAGAACGCTGTGGCAAATGCGACAAGGTCATCAAGGGACGACAAGTAAGTGCCATGAAGAAAAACTTCCACCCAGAGTGCTTCACCTGCCAAGACTGCTCGTTGCTGCTGACAGGACTGAAGTTCTACAAGCGTGACTTCAAGTTGTACTGCAGTGGCTGCTATGACCAGAAGTTTGCCGTGGCATGTGCTGCTTGCGGTGACTACGTACGTTCGCAAGGCTTGCGCTGCAAGTCCAGGGTTTACCACAAGGACTGCTTCGTCTGCACCAAATGCAAGATTTCACTCTCGACTTGTCCTGTTATCGCCAAGGAGACGGGTCTCTTCTGTCACAACTGTGTCGCGTAATTTATATCATCTGGAGGTGCGCCCACACTCTCCTGTTTTTATGTTATGTTGTCGTCTGTTGTTGCTTCAAGCGATAGCTCATTCCTGGTGTCTCGCTGTTCTATGCCAGGGCGGCTTATCCCACAAGAGAACATTATGTATAGTAGTACAGGAGCCAAGTGGGAAAAATGTGACTTCCCGTTCCCACTTTGGGTGTACCACGATATTTTTGGCTCATATGATAGAGGGCCATGTGTAGATCACCCTGCCACTTGTCATTTTCAGAACTTTCTGAAAGGTGGTGAAAATTGCGATTGAAATTGTCTATAATTACCATGGCAACCGGATACAAAATTAGGATTTGTGTCATTTTGTATTGCTTTTACACCACTTTGCTATTGGCATCTCCATGTATTTGCTCCAAGCATTCTAACTGAAGTGTTTTGAAGCGAGAATAAGAACTCTTTTCTTCTTGGTTACCATGGTAACCACGAACGATCTACAAAATGACAATAAAAAAGAATCAATCAACTTCAGAAGTGCTACCAATTTCGACCTTCACAGGTCCTATCCGAAGAACAACTGTCTATTGGGATAATTCTGAAACAAGAGCGTCAACCTGCTATTTCAGGCGTGAAACGTAATGATTGATACGTGGAAAAGAGAGTGACACGCAGGGTAAAATAAAATTCCAAGCAGTAAGTAGTCTGTGCTTTGTGTCTAAGGGTGCGTTTGGTTGGTACGATCTAGAACAGGATCGAACAGCTGGTGCACATGGAGCAGCCTCATGCCAACCAAACGCTACTCCAGAAACAGAGCACATTTTTGTGGAAAAATGTGCCAAACTTGGTGCATTCTTCAAAATGTGTATGGATATCACCATGGTCACTTTGTACGGTACGAGTCCAACCCAAAAGCGTATGCACGTGATCATTTGGGAACAAAATCGATGTTCCCGCCAGGTTTCACTGTGAAAAAGTGAAACTGCTCGGTCTGCTCCGGCCTCGAGGCCGGAGCAAGCAGAACATGTTCTGGCCGACCCAGAACAGGTGCAGTCCCAACCAAACGCGCTGTTCTGGTGAATCCTGTTCTAGTTCGTACCAACCAAACGCGCCCTAAATCTACAAGTATGGAGAATGAAACTGTAATGCACCAATAAGAAGGGATTTGTGTATACTGATATCATAATGGGAAGACAGTGCACATCACAATAATAGCGATCTTTATTAGGCCACGCCTTTTTTCTATGTTTCGTGTCACCTTATTCGATGAAATCAATGAGGGAGGGCGAAAAATAAAAAAGCCATCCAAAAAAAAAGCAGTGTACGTGCATTGCATTTGTGTACAGTGAAGCGACGGTGCACTGTTCATGTACATTGACATGTACATGAATACATGAGTGTATCCCCTCTGCCATGCTTGTGGTCCAAACACACGCGGCATGATGATTATGTGACTTGCGGCCCAGCTTATTGCATACAAGTACAGTAGGTATCGGTTATAGCGTGGGTGTTTGAAAAACGACTTTCTATTCTTATTTCCGCTATTTCTTACACACGATAAATCAAGTGTGACATATCATGTGCAGTTGCGCAGAGGCAGGAAGATCATCGTACATACAACTTTACAAGGTTGTGCTGCTGTGCATGCGGCTGGTCACAGTCACATAGGCTTACCATGTGGCTATGCAACATGAGTTACATGACCACAATAGTTGAACCTGCAGCACTAGGACCCAACGCGAGTCAGATCAGAACTGCTTTGGACAGATGTTATTACTACAGGCGATATACTTTGTACTGATCTGGCATATTTCGCTACACAAAGTCCATTCTTAGGACCGATATATTCTACTGTACGATAAAATTGCTTGTAAGAATAAATGTGCACATGAAATCCATGTTATGATTATGAAAACATGAGAGTTCATTCTTGTAGGCAGTATATTCTTTTACACGACCACGCTATAAGTAGTATAACCGATACGCACTGTAGTACAAGTCATGTACAATGTGTGTGTGAGCTGAGTTACATTTTCCGGTTTTCTGGGTTTGCATTAAATTTGTATTGCATTTTCAAAAAAATTTTTTTAAAACTCCGGCTGTGAAATATATGCGCGCGGGGGACGTGAAACATAGATAAAAAACGGTGTGGCCTTAGGATGAACCAAAGCCAGGCCTATCAAAGGGTTCACCGCATTGGAGACGTACATGGTAGTGTTCAAACTAGTACAGCATTATACAGAACGGCAGTGGGCCTTTTACCTGCTACATTGCCCCTTGCCTTTGGTGGGCAGAACGCAATGCACAAGAGGTACAAAGGCTAATTGGTACCGCGGGATTTAACGCTCCTACATGCATCTCCTCTGCTTGGTTACATTCCGGTGCTGCCTAAAAGTTCTGCTTTCCTCCAATCCAAGACAGGTGCCAACATATTAAACTCAGCACGGGAAAGATCATGACATGTCTGCTCCACGACTTGCTTACTATCATTTCCAAAATTACAATCCATATCCTGTCTCTAAATATGGCTACGCTCAGCTGTCATCTGATCCTGGGCGGCATTGCCCTGTTCAACAACCAGTGATATAATACTACCGTAAAGTACCGCCAGAGCGCCCCACCACCATCTCATCCTTTCGTGGTCGTATTGTGGAGGTGGTCTGCTGTCTGTAGGTCATACGACATGAACCTTGTACACATATTGCACGTTTTGCAGTCAATCCGTACCTTCGAGCGGACACAAGCTCCACACAAAACCTGCCAAGTGTGACCTAATAGGCGATTCACACGACAGGCAAATCCACGTTTTTACAGGAAAGTCACCATGGAGATATTCCTGCGGGTGACCAAAATTTGCCCGCGGGAATCAAAAGTGCCCATGGCCTTTTTGCCCGCGGATGCACTCATCTGCGGGCACTTTTACAGTTATGAGGCTGTGAGGTCGTACTATCGTACGGTAGTCTTGAACCCTGGTTGTTTGGCCTTTGTCTTTTGGGTACTCATTCCAAATCACCACAGTAACGCCGTATACTCACCGGATACTCGCGGGAGCTCTGGCCGCCACCCGCGGCCGTGTGAACTGCAGCCTCACGTTTCACTTCCTGCGGGCACTTGACAAACGTGGATTTGCCTGTCGTGTGAATCGCCTATTAGGGTGCGTTTGGTTGGTACAATCTAGAACAGGATCGAACAGCTGGTGCACATGGAGCAGCCTCATATAGATCATGCCAACCAAACGGTACTCTAGATCAAGGGCACATTCTCGCACAGCGATAAGCCACACTCGCTACACACCAAACAACAGCACATTTGTATTGCGGTTAGGAGGGCCAGAAGTGTGGTTAGGAGGGCCAGAAGTGTGACACCACGTTCTTTTACATGGAAGGATGCGGAATTGTAGAATAGCGGAAGAAGGGACAGAGCACATGGATATTCTGTGAAAGCAACGCAATGGCAGCAACTGAGAGAGCAATGACCGAAAACCAGAAGCACCACTTGGGACCGTCAGATTAATTCGTCTGGGCCGAGCCAGCCGGGAAAAAACCCTCGCGCCGACGGACGCATTATTTTTTTGAGGGAAAAAACCGGGTGTAAAACCCCAAGTGGCTAATCTGACAAGTACAAAAAGCAGGGAGGGAGGGTGGGTACCTCAAGACGACTGGCCAGTCGTGCTCATGCGCAGCGGTTTAGAGAACATGTGAAGATGTACGAGTAAAAAGAAATTGATCAGATGACTGCTCACTTGTGAGAAAAAAACACGAGAAAAAACCGCTGTGACGAGAAAATACTTCTCGCCTCTGTCGCTGCGCTCTGCCGTCGAGAAGATACCATTTTTGTGGAAAAATGTGCCAAACTTGGTGCATTCTTCAAAATGTGTATGGGTCACCATGGTCACTTTGTACGGTACAATGAGTCCAACCCAAAAGCGTATGCACGTGATCATTTGGGACCAAAATCGATGTTCCCGCCAGGTTTCACTGTGAAAAAGTGAAACTGCTCGGTCTGCTCCGGCCTCGAGGCCGGAGCAAGCAGAAAACATGTTCTGGCCGACCCAGAACAGGTGCAGTCCCAACCAAACGCGCTGTTCTGGTGAATCCTGTTCTAGTTCGTACCAACCAAACGCGCCCTTAGTACACTATTCCAACATCATACAAACTTCGTTGCACTCTGGCATACGATTTTCCTTTCTCTGGCTGTAAAATCAAGGGGGGCGCTCTCGCGAGACGGGGCGCTCTGGCGGTACTTTACGGTACATGTACCTGGATCACGCAATTTCTGCTGTCTTAGCGGGTTCCGATCATGTCATTTTGGAATTGCCGGCAGCATCTTGACTCGGATGCAGCAGATTACCCTGGAACTTGTATTCTTACCAGGAAGCCCTCGTGGAACTAACCCAAAGGGAGTCAATCAATATTTCCAGGATTTACTCGCTGCAAATTCAAGTCTGTCTTATTGCCCAACATGCCTTAATTAGAGCAAACAATGAAAACTTTAAAGCAACACACCCACATACACCCGTAGGCCGACAACCTTCATTGCACAGTTATGGGTCCACACACGTCACTTTAGTCCAGAAGAGTTTCGGCCTTTGAAAGAAACTACAAACTACATGTACTCGGATGTAGTACAGGACTACCCTTTGGCCAAGAAATTAATAATTCCAGAGATTGCCCCCACCTTGACAGGCCAAATGATAACATTTTCAAAAGGCACAGTTCACACATGCAGAAACAGTTCAATGTCAGATGTGCATGTGAAGCTCACCTGCATCAGGGCTGCACCAGTTTGCAGTTGATTACCTGTAATGTTGTAAGTCGAATAGAACTCTGCAACGGGCGATAGTATCAGCTGCTTTTATGATAAATTGATAATACATGAAAGTGGCTCTCTTATAAATGCCGATGACACCTCGTTGCCTCCTACGACAGGATCAGTCTATGGGATTATTATTAATTTTATTTATTTTACTAGGGTGTTTCCCACAGACCTACAATGTATGCCTATGGTCTTCTTACGGGAGCCCCTAGCATGATCGGATAATATAAATGTGCGATAATCTGTACAAGAGCGAACAGTGGAAGGCAGCATGTTCCACCGATCAGAACCTATGTAGCCAAGACGAGAAAAACCAGCTTTAGTGCAGGCAGAGGGCAAGGCCAGAGAAAAAGAAATTTGGGACCTAGTCAGTGATGGCAGTAGTGTGTGCACTGGAGGAGCGGGTATGGAAAATTTCTTTTAGGAGAGAGCTGCATGTGCCGCTATGGACAGAGCGAAATACAAAAATAAAAAGCTTCAAATTGACTCGGACGGAAATGTGGGAGAGATTGTATAGGCTAAGAATATGTGAGACACTGGTAAAGTTGTCGAAACCAAAAACTATTCTTAGACACCTGTTAAATAGCCGGACATACTTATCGAAATTGTAAGAACTAAGGGGTCGTCCACAATTATCGAACTATTTTCACGAAACGAAATAATTTCGTTATGGGGTGGGAGGGGGTTGACCAATTTCATTTCAGAAAAGTTCGATACATGCACATGGCCATAGGAGAAGTGACACACTAGCGACTTTTGTTGTATATGCATGTATATGTCAACAATTTTTACGTTCTGAGGGGGAGGGAGGGAGGGGTTGGGTCTAAACTAAAATAATTCGTTTGGTGAAAAAAGTTCGATATTTACGGACGGCCCCTAAGGGAGTGGACGTGAGCGCTGCTTGCATACTCCAATGACGACTGAATGACACTAAGATAAAAAACTACGCCGTGCGTGGAATGGCAAGAGGTGTCTTGACATGCGGTAGGCACCGAGTTTCCTGTTGACAGAACCAATCAAGCTGTCAATTTGTGGCCCAAAAGTCAGGTGCTCGTCAATGACAATGCCAAGGTAGCGTGCGGACTGCGCTCGAAGAACATGGACGCCGTCAATGACGACACTGGCAGAACCAGGGACTGTTGTTGTCTTTCTATGAAGGAGGAGGAACTTCGTTTTAGCTGGGTTCAGCGTCATGCGCGACCAGATCTCCGTTCAACGTGCCTATGATGACGTCCTCAGCAGAGTCACCAGCTGCATACATCATTACATGTTCACCAGGTTCACATCATCCGCAAACTGCAGAACTAGTGTGGAACTGTTGACACATGAGGGAAGACCACGGACATGATAGAGGCTGACTCAGCTGATATGATCAGTGTCTGCTCCAGCGCCGGGTGAGCCGGGTAATCCACCCGGTTGGGCGGCGCTTGGACCCGGTTGAAAATATAGTACCGGGTCACCTGTGACCCGGTTGGTACTTTACACTTTCGAACTTTGAAAGGACTGACATGGCTTGCATGTGTCAGATACTTCTTCTTCTTTCGTAATTTTCTAATTCCTGTCCTCTCTTTTCTAAATGCGACTTATCCATTCGCCTTTATATCATTGGGCCTAGTTCCCGTTTATTGTCCGAATTAAAATAAACCAACCATCCAGTTAAAGCATGTGACTCGGCTGGTGAGACAGCGCCAGGTACATGTGTACCCGGCTCCGACCCGGTTGAAATGGTTGCGCCAGGTACACGTGTACCCGGCTGTCCTACAATCCTAGAGCAGACACTGATGATATGCGATATATATGCGCTCTTGCTCCTGATATTTGCAGTTTTGTCACGCTCTTCGTATTCACATAGGGTACCCTGTAAGAACTTAGAAGGCCCTAGGCCTGTGGGGATTGCCCTATTCAAAAATTTAATAAAATAATACAGTCTGTATCGGCTATAGAGTGACCGGATATAAGAATATATCGGCTACAGTGATATTGGTACGAAATATCAAAAGCAAAACGTATTTTATCCAGTACAAATATCACTACAGGTCGTCCCCCGTTAATACGAGTCCGGTTAGTACATAAACCCCGTTAGTACATAAGAAATCTCAAGTCCCGGACGAAACGTGGTCACTTCCATTCAAATTTTGTCGGTTAGTACATAATTCGTTAGTACATAAACCCCGTACATAACATTTCTCCGTACCCGCATGCCACCTACCTCAATAATACATAATTTGTTGGTCTTTCGGCCTTCCAGTGGAGGCACATTGTGTTCTAGTTTCTACTTGTGGACGCAATTAGCTCAGAAATCAGAGCGCACATCACAAGCCGAGAAAGCTCTGTTTTTTCCGAGTGACTGTACAGGCGCGGCTGGCATGCTATCATGTAAACTGTAGAATTTTCGCTGACTGACTGTGGTCGTTATAACATAATTTTTATGTTATATTGAGGGAATCAAGAATACCTCGCTCCCTAGTCATGGTAGAAAGAAACACTCAGAAAAGTTGAAAAAAGTGCAAAATTCTGGTACACAAGCAAGTTATGTACACTTTCGTTTAGTACATAAACCCCGTTAATACATAACATTTGTCAAGTCCCTGAGATTATGTATTAACGAGGGACGACCTAACGAATTTTATCGCCTTCTTAGTATTTGACCCCACTAATTTCCCTGATACCTAAGCGGTCAAATATATCGCGTATTTGACTGCTTAGTCAAATACGCAATATATTTGACTCCCAATAGAATTTCTTGGACTTAGAAATTTTCTCTCCAACTTAGAAAAAGAATTTTTTGAAGAAAGCAGAAATACACAAGATGGGATTTGAACCCACAACCATGTGAATCTCAGTCACTCTTCCTTACCACCCAGCCACTGTGCTACCGATGCTGAACCTACTTTAAACAATGACCTTGATCCTGCAATGCCGTACAATGCGGTATAGGCTATCGCAAGAGTCCATAACCCCCCAGAGTGTGCAACTCCAGGTTGGGGTCTGGCGCAACGAAATCCAAACATTGCGTCATCCGGTCCCCGGGCAAGCATGGGCGGATGGGGCCATGTGCATATCTGGTACATCCGGCGGGGGTTCCAAGTTCAGGGCTGGTATTTGGGATCACAAAACGGCAAACACGTCAGAGGCCATCTTGAATCACTCTACGTCATCAGATACCCGCACGTGATGCGGGGCCGCGAGATCGCGACTGTGCAAAAGTGTACTTGCCAGTGCAGTCTTTGACCTAGCTGCAAGAGCAAGTGCTAGTTTTTTTATTTTTTGGTGGTGCTTGAACTAGTTCGAACTGCTTCCCTTCGACTTTCTTTGACAGAGCGGGTGCTGTTAGGGTTTCCTGTTGTCAGTTTGTATCCACCACCGGTCTTGTATGTCAGTGCTTGTACAAGGAGGTGTTCAGTAGTTATTTTCAGTCCGCGCCATGGGTCGCATCCAGGGTAGGAAAAAGTCGCACTCTGACCGGCTTGATTATCCCGAGTCGAGAAAGAAGCGAACTAGTGGCCAGTTCGGCTCAGTATCATGGCCAGCTGGACGTAGATCAGATCGCCCAGAGGTCGAACAAACCGACAGTAGTCCTGAAATCCTTACCTCGCAGAACATTGACGATGTGGAGCGCGGTGTTCAAGAACAAGGAACCATGGTAATAATTGGATTCGCTCCAGAAAATTATTCTCGTGGTTCCCGGTTCCTTTCCCATGACTCTAATATTTCCTATGGTCTGGATGCGTGCATCACGCTGAAGCCTAGATGAATCAGATTGTAAGTCAGTCTTCTCTCTGGCTCAAGATTTTGCGAACATGTTATCAGTGAACAATAAAAGCAAAGGACACAGTGCAACAAATGGAAAATGCACGTCTCCTTTTCCTTGCCGTGCGCACTGCACTGTCACAGTCTGCAGTTCTGACTGGAAGGTGTCTTCCGTTTGCAGTGGTTTGTGAAAGAACCAGCGCAAATCGCGCGTGGCGCGGCGTCCTTCAAAACGACACAAGTGAGCTCCACATGAGCCGATTTTGACAATCGATGGCTCAAAATTTGCAGTAGGAGATGCTCCATACTTTGACCGAAGCGAATTTTGCCAAAACGATCCTAGAGGTGGGACACGTTTACCGAGTTTGAGGGTGTTATTTGAGGTCCAAATTGCGAAAATCAAAAAATCCTTCGGTGAATCCCTTTGCCCGCATCTGAACTCGGTGCCTGCAAAATCTCAGCCTGCTAGAGAGAACTGTGGCTCACTTGCGTGGATTTGAACAGGCCAGAGTCGACGCGAAGTATGGCAAGATTCCCTGTACACAGCATGGTGGGGCACATGTCACGTGAACCAAAATGGCGCCCACGTGTTTCTGTACAAGTACTAGCCCTGAAGTTGAAGCAAGCCACGGAAGTGTCACGTAAAACGTTTGCTCCACGGGCTATGCAGTGTCAGCAGAACGGCTTTGATTTCACAGTCACAGAATTTTTTTATTTGAAGAGAGTTTCTCTGCTCGTTGTCTGAAAAGCTTGTATTGGGAGAGTTCGTGACTCCGGGATAGCAAGAATAGGCATGGATATAGATTTACAAGATTTGATGGAAATAGCTCTTCGCACACGGCATGAAGACCCGATCGATTTCGAAGTAGATGTGCTTCAACCTGCTCCTCAGTCCCATTTTGGTACAATTTCCAACACTCGACAATCGAGAGAAGAAAATGAGGAGCCCAGATCGAGCAAAAACTGACGAATATCGTCCACAGAGACACTGCACTCCGGCGACAATGGGGAGCGCTTTGCTTTAGGTTCAACAGTGGCCATTGTTCTTCTCTTATCGGAGAGACACTCAAAAGAGAAAACTGTTCGACAACTCTAAAATAATTCTTTGTGTACTTGAGCCTTTTTTTTTTCTTTTTTTTCTACAAAATCCACATATCTCCAGACACTGGGGTGAATGATGGAGTGTGGTGGTGGGGCCCATTAAGCTCCGCCGACCAGAGGTCTCGGCTTCACAGCTCCATGGACGCACCATCAGCTTCACTTTCAGGCGTGTTACGTGGCCGTGGATTCGTAAAGAAAGACCCCAAATTGGGCAAACGGGCGAAGTAGGTCCGGGCCAAACTTCCCATTTCGTCATAGCTACTCACTACATGACGTATGAAGTTTGGATTTCGTTGCGGCACTGATTTGTGCTGAGAAGGATCACGAGTTGCACACTCTGGGGGGTTATGGACTCTTGGCTATAGTATAATACTAGAATTACAAGGATATGTCGTATATGAAGAGAAACTATTGCGTGGAGAACACGATAAATAGATTATAGACCTCATAGTTGGTCTATACAGGATATATAGACCTCGTAAAAGACCTCGGTCTTTTACTCGGTCTATATATCCTGTAAAGACCTCCTAACCGGTCTATAATCTATACTTATCGGATGTAATGATATAATTATCGGATATTATGATGGCAACAAAGAATCAAAGCATGCATAACACACTATAATTATTATTATCGGCCATTGTGATAACTTTAAAATACATGTAGCAATAATATCAAAGGCCCTATTTTTTTTACTTTCTTCACGTTGCTTATTTTTATAGTGATACATGATGTACATGTACATAACAGAATTTTTTATGGAAATGCGGGCACTGTCAACTATGCAGCATGCTCATTTGTCAAAACGCCATGCTGGAAGTACATGTACATTGTATTTCCTTGCCTTTCATGTGTAATTCATTGCATTCCCAACTCATCACAACCACGCGCTCTTCAGCCGAACCATACAGACACCAGCAAGTACTATGATTATTTATCTGATTATTTATCGCTGTTCTCACACTTTACCATTTTAGCAGCTTGCATATGCCATTGATATATGTGGAAAGCGCGCACTTGCGCCATTTCTGGTGTATAAGAATGATCATTCCTCCATTATCATCATTATCATCCTCTACTGATGAGCTCCGACAGGGAGCGAAACAGCTGTCTAGAGGCGTGGAGCAACATTATCTCTCAACGGAAGTGTCCTTGCTGGTGTCTGTATGGTTCGGCTGAAGAGCGCGTGGTTGTGATGAGTTGGGAATGCAATGAATTGAAAATATGGCCGAAAGCTCTGTCGCAATATTTAGTTCTTTCATGTGTAGATTGAAAAAAGAAAAAAAAATCGATCGTGTGCTCCCCAACGCATTCACGCTGCACAACTTTTAGGCTCCGGCGGATTATGCTCCCGAAATCATGGAATTATGCTTTCATGGATTCTCGCATTATGCTCGCAAAATCCTCATATTATGCTTTGGCACGTGGGGATACATATTCACTTTGTTGCACTTACTGTATTGTATTGTATTTATTTAAAAGGATTCTCCAAAAGCAAATGGATGCTTATCACGGAAGTTTCCTACATAAATATTAGGGGTCAAAGGGGTGTACCGGGTACCCGACCGTTAATCTCAGGTACCGTTAGTAAAAGGGTACCCGTTTGGATTTTCATGATCCAGTCAGTACGGAGCAACACTGCTGGGTTCGTGTATTCCAGGCGGGAGTCAATTATTTACAACTCCATGCTTGACGTCTGCATTGTTGTTGCATTTTCGCACCTAGTAGATCTACTCCTGCGACTATCAGACCCCAATCGATTTGCGAATCACAATGTGATATCAAAATGCAACCCGAGAACAGATGAATTAAACTCTTGATTTATGTGAAAATTGAAAAAAAGTATACATGGCTGCTAAAGGGTACCCGTTAACCCGCCCTTTAAGAAAATTACCCGTTCGTTAGTTAAAGGTACACCCGTTTGACCCCTAATAAATATCGCAAGAAAAATGGGGAAATGGGGGAGAGGAGAGTGGAAGATGAAGCATGAGAAGAAGGGAAACAAGTACCTAAAAATATCGAAGTATAAAAGCAGGAAATAAATCGACGAGGGAAGAAATCCCCTCTGCAGTTAATAGCGGGACATTTAGATGAAAAAAAACCCAGCAAGGATTAATTTCAAGGAAAAAAATTCTCAAACGGAAAAGTTCGGAATTCCAGTCAGAGAATATCTATGCTGTGAGTAATGAGCCTTTAGAGCAATGCGAAAATTGACAGAGGACTGAATGCAGCGAATGTGTTCTGGAAGTTTGTTCCATTCCACAGATAATCTGAAGAGAGGGGATTTAAGGAAATGGGCGCCAGAACGAGGTAAAACTATAGAGGACGGGTGACGACAACTAAGAGATACATTGAATTTGAAACGAATTAGCAAAGACGGAAACTGGTAAAAGACATGATGAAAATACAGCAAGGACAGAATCTGACGACGCCACTTCAGGGATGACCAGTCACAAATACGATTAAGAATCTGCTTCGGGGTTTCCCACTCAGGAGGGTGCCGGGTCTTACAAAGCAGATATGAACGAGCAGCAACGGCTTGCAGTCGGTCTAACGTAAGCGAATCTGAATGGAATACGGCGAATGACCAGACAGGGACTGCGTATTCTAACAGTGGTCGTACGTAACACTTGTAGAGCAAATTCACGGTTGAAGCAGAAAGGAAATGGGCCATATGGCGCAACAGAAAAACACGACTGCGAAACTTATGGGTGATAGATTTTATATTGTCAGAAAAATTTAGTGAAGGAGTGATAGTCACGCCGAGATGACAGTGGCTATCACCTTTCTGAATAGGCACACCGTTCATTGTCAAGGGGAATGACGGGCCGGGGGCTAATGCATATTTTTGAAAGGGTAGGTGGACGCATTTACTGGTCACGGTTAAACGTCATGGCAGTAGCTGATGACCATTGACAACACTTATCAATGTCAGTCTGGAGCAATGCATGATGGATAGGAAGTGGGGTGTTTGCTGGAGAAACAAGAATTAAATTAGAGTCATCAGCAAAAAGGGATAGGGTACTAGAAGCAGGGGCATCAGGAAAGGAGTTGATGCACAGGTTAAAAAGAAGCGGGCCGAGATGGGAACCTTGGGGTGCGCCAGCGGTGATGGGCAAAGGGTCAGAAAGAGTTTGGCCAATGCGAACGCAAATACTACGATCACTGACGAAGTCCTTCACCCAAGAACAGGCAGAAAGAGAACACCAACCAGAAACAGATTGAATAACTAAATGATGACTAACTCAGGCTGTCAAAGGCCTTAGAAAAATCAAGGAACAGCTGGTCACAAGAAGACTTAGAGTCAAATGCACGCGAAACAATTGAGGTAAGCTGTACCAATTGGTCAACTGTTGACCTCTTTCGACAAAAACCAAACTGGCTGGAACTGATAATTTTGTGGCTCTCAACAAACGAGTAAAACTGACGGCTAATCATAGACTCATACAATTTGGCAACTGCATTTAAGAGCGATATAGGACGGTAATTGACTGGGTGGGAAGTATTACCTTTTCCCTTGAACACAGGTACAACAATGGCAGATTTCCACTCCCTGGGCTGAGTACTGGACAGCAAGCAGCGGTTGAAAAGGGCGGAAAGAGACTGTGACGTGACCTCAGCTGTTTCACGGAGGATGCAATTGTTCAGCAGTCCAGCGGTTTTACGTTGAATGGGAAGTCTGGATAGCGTGTCAAATACGGACTGCACAGAGAATGGTTGTATGGAGAACTTCACAGTGGACGTGGGTGTTAAAATGCCAGCAGGTCAGGTGTTAGCAGTGGCGCCTGGCTGTAGCTCGCAAACACTTTGGCTAGGAGATTCGTCTTTTCCGTATTACTCGTGGCTGGGTAGGCTTGGTTGTCATGGTAGAGGTCAGGGATAACGGGAGACGGGCGATTCGCATTACAAAGAATCTTTGCTTTGCGCCACCATGTACGGGTTCCATGATGCTGAGCCATGTCTCTCGCCATCCTCTCGTGATAATGGCGTTTGGCCTTCCAGAGCAAGGAAGTAAGACAGTTACGTGAGAGTCTATACGCTATCCAACTATCTGTAGATCCGAGACGTTTGGCCTTGGCGAAGAGGCGATCCCGAAGCCGCCTCTGGCGATGGTGAACAGCAGCGTACCAAGGCTTGTTCGATGGAAATGCGCTTCTCCGGACAACGGGAACAAACAACGATACAGAGTCTTCCAGCGCTGTGCGCCACAATGACCAGGCCTCATCAACTGTTTGCGCATTTTGGACGGCATCTAGCAAGGGTAGTTGCCACACATGGTTGTTAAATGCTTGCCAGTCCGTGTGGGCAAAGTCGAGCCAGGTGTTTGGTGCAGAAGATATTTGGGCTGTGGAGCCTGCTGATCGGTTGTGGACGACATCGAAAACTACAGGACAGTGATCAGATACCGGTGGGAGGATGGTGAGATGGGAGACTGCTATTGGAGCATTAGTGATAACTAGGTCGAGTAGTTATGAACTCTTACCACTTGCGGAGTAGCGGGTAGGCTGTTGATCCACAAGTTGCGATAAGCCCAGATCATCCAGGGTGTCATACATGCATGTACCAGCAGGTGTATCAGGATCGGATGCTAGCCATTTCGAGAGGCGAGCGTTAAAGTCGCCAATGACAAATATGGAAGCTTGAGGACAAGATATTGATTGAATGCAGGTCCGGAGTGCGCTGCAGAACTGATCAGGTGGCTGCCAAGGAGGACGGTAACAACAGAACACAAACGTGGAGTTGGGGCGATGCTCTAGTACTATGCACACAATTTCAATGGTTGGACCAGCAGGCTGAAGATCTGGACGTTTGGTAGTATGGGAAATGGAAGGGTGGAGGAGGAATGCCACTCCACCTCCACGTCGCACGGTATTGTTGTGACGGTCATGCCGGATGATTTTGTATTCAGCTGACGGTGTTAATATTGAACTTGTGATATCAGGAGTCAACCAGGTTTCAGTTATGCCCAATATATCTAGTTGAGATGTGCAGAATAAGTTTTTAATCTCATCAGCCCGCTTCAGCCAGCTGCATGCGTTAACTGTGCAGATCCTGATACTCGACGGAGACTTTATATCAGGAATACAAGGTGCAAAGTTGAAAGTCAAAGGGGACGGTTGGAATGGTGGAGCAAGAGGGTTCAGTGCGGTCACTTGCGATTGTCGGCCGGGAGAGAACGGGGCTTCATTTGGGTTAAGAGTAAAAGCGTGTGGTGATGTGGGCATAGTTGTAAATATTTAACCTGACTCGGGAAACCGCCAATCCCGGATGGAGATGCCGTCTGGCCAAAACCCATTTTCACTGATCTCCTCGTGGTGTTGCTGGTCCACGGTGAGCCGTGCACACAATGTTCCATATCTTTTCTGGGATGGGAAAACTCTGCAGGCTGTTGCCGTCACGTTACGTCTTCTGCAGTATGCAACCAAGTCCTCCGCAGTCATATTCAGATCTGGGTCGCCAACAAAAACCATGGCGCGTTTGATTTTTTCAGCACCTCTCACCCTGGATGGGTTGGCTTCGTTAGCAGTGCTTTGCCGTGCCTGTTGCTTGCTTCCAATCAGGGTCCAGGAGTTTGGATCCGGATATGTAGCAGGTGCTGCCTTTAGGCTCTGTGTGTACGTCGATTTGGTGGTTGCATTATTGGAGTGCGAGTGTTTTTGTGCTGCATCTGCGTACGAGTGATGTGGCCCCAATATGGGTGTTCCCAGCGTGCTATTTATGGCTCCAGTACTACCCTTTGTGGCACCAGATGTACTAGATTTGTTTCCTTTGGTCAGACTTCTGTAGGAACTGGCTGATTGCGGCTCTGTGAACAATGGTGGCTCATGATTTTGAGAAAGTTTGCTTACCATCTGGTGGATAATTGTTGTGAGGTCTCGGACGGTATTCTGGAGATCGGCAACAGCGATCTTGAGGGCTGTAATGTCGTCCGACGCTTCTGCCTCTGGAGAGGCTGCCGTAAGAGCTGGAGTTGGTATGCTAGTAGTACCATGGTGCTTGTCAAACCCTGCTCAGTTGCGAAGAGCGGCAACAAGTTCAACTCTCCCGAGACCTTTCTTGTATACTCCACAGGATTTGGCGATTTTTACAACTTGCGGCCCATCCTGGGTCACGATGGCTAGGTCAAATCTACGGCTGAGCTCTGCTTCTTCATCTTCCTGGTGATCCGCTGACATCCCTAAGGGCGCACACAGTGCTCAAAGGCAGAAAACGACGGCTGTTAGGTCCCCCACGGGGACTTTTCTTTCGCGAGGAGCTCTAAAATATGCTTATGGAGCCTCAAACTTCAAATTGTGCCTTTTCGTACTTGCAAGTGGCCATTAGTACAACAACTTGAAATACATGAATATCCCCATACCAAGATGACCATGCATGCTAGAGATCAACATGGAAAGGAGAAAACATGACTTCTTCTAATCCGACATTAGTTGATTTCTTTTGTAATTTTCATTGCCAAATTATTTTGAGTTTACCTTTGAAAATTATCATGTTCAACCGTCTTCGTAATCGTCATACTCGTCCAACCGATGTCACCCTCACCCTGAGAATAATCAGCTCATCTCTCCCGTAGCTCCACCTCTCCTTCCACCATGACCGAACATCAACTATACCTCGCTTGTTTAATTATTAGAGCAATAACCATAGCTTGCACAGTCGATGGTCTCCAGCGCGCTTCATTGCACACCTTTGCGGAAAAGTTGCGATGTAGTTGTTTGTGAAAATGAAGAAAGTTGCGATTTCTTCCAAAACAACGGAAAGTTGCGAAAAAAGTGGCGAGCATCTTTGGAAAAGGGCTACTCCAAACCCTTTACCATGCAGACCACCAGCGCTGCAGCACTGATCAGGTGCATTGTACACAGTTATGTAGCTTACATACTAGAATTGTGGTACAATCATGTAGTTATGCTCCTACCTCCGAAAGGATGCCAAATTATGCTCCACATTTTCAACCACCAAATTTAATTATGCCAATAATTATGCCGGCATAATCCGCCGGTGCCTAACAACTTTTCACTACACTGTACTTTCACTTTAGCTCATACATGTACATGTCCATCCTTCAAAGCGGTGAACCCCTTGATAGGCGACAAGCCTCTGGGTCATCCTAATAAAGATATTATTATTATTATTGTAAAATAGAAAAGGACATATGGATACGAGTTTAGAGTAACTCTCCATCACTGTAACATGATACTATATACAGTCAGAAAGTGCAATAACTAGGCACAAAACTGACAGAGTACTGAGACATTCGACGTCCTGACACCTAACTTTAACACATCTCCGTAGCGCTAACCGACAGCCTTCCAACTTGGAAGGTTCAAGGTTATGGAAAAGACCAAAGAGGGGAAGGCAAGCGCAACGAAAACGAGCAAAAGCCACAGTCCCAACGGAACAAAGAATGTCGATTGTTACTGGACGATGACGAGACCAGTACGATATTTGACAAAGCGGTCTAACTACAATTCGAAGCAGCAAAGCAGCACACCACCCAACTTGGGTGGGTCATAAATATCAAAGATAAGTAAAGAAAGGGAAGCTTTGCGAAAACGAATTGTACAAGCCGAAAGCCAAACTCCTACAGTACTCCTCATGCATGACATTGTGATGGACTAGTTGACTACAAAACACGTTGTTTCACACGACGTACGTTTCGCCGTATGGTTCGTGACGGCTCATCAGGTGTGCAATTTGAAACTCGGATGTTGAGCCATAAATAAATGTAAAATAGAAAAGGACATATGGATACGAGTTTAGAGTAACTCTCCATCACTGTAACATGATACTATATACAGTCAGAAAGTGCAATAACTAGGCACAAAACTGACAGAGTACTGAGACATTCGACGTCCTGACACCTAACTTTAACACATCTCCGTAGCGCTAACCGACAGCCTTCCAACTTGGAAGGTTCAAGGTTATGGAAAAGACCAAAGAGGGGAAGGCAAGCGCAACGAAAACGAGCAAAAGCCACAGTCCCAACGGAACAAAGAATGTCTTTTCCATAACCTTGAACCTTCCAAGTTGGAAGGCTGTCGGTTAGCGCTACGGAGATGTGTTAAAGTTAGGTGTCAGGACGTCGAATGTCTCAGTACTCTGTCAGTTTTGTGCCTAGTTATTGCACTTTCTGACTGTATATAGTATCATGTTACAGTGATGGAGAGTTACTCTAAACTCGTATCCATATGTCCTTTTCTATTTTACATTTATTTATGGCTCAACATCCGAGTTTCAAATTATTATTATTATTATTATATTATTATTATTTAAAAATTCGACGAGGAGACAATAATTTTAATATGGCAATAAGTAGGACGAGCTGAAGCGACATGTGGACTACTTTATTAACAATGTAAGCGATGGAGACGATGCAAGAAACAGCCTAAAGGGTAAGGAAAAATACATGTAAGAAGAAAAAGGCAATGGAAAAAAAGATGATTCGAACAAGTTTTCGTACAACACTCTTCAGGAATCACCGTTGTACTAAAGAACAAAATGAGAACAAAGGAAATAATATAGCAATCAAGGTATATTTGTGCCTAAATGTGTTTTGTCACCTTCTTGTATAATTATTGTTATTATTATCATTCGTTCTCACTTTTGTTTTGTTTTTGTTGCTGATACACACCTGTCACGCTTAGTTCTTACTTGTATACCCTTGTTTTCTGCACACTTTTGTGAGAAATCGCACCTCGATATTCCAGTGCTGTTATTGTATCGTGTCACCCTACCTTGATTGCTATATTATTTCCTTTGTTCTCATTTTGTTCTTTAGTACAACGGTGATTCCTGAAGAGTGTTGTACGAAAACTTGTTCGAATCATCTTTTTTTCCATTGCCTTTTTCTTCTTACATGTATTTTTCCTTACCCTTTAGGCTGTTTCTTGCATCGTCTCCATCGCTTACATTGTTAATAAAGTAGTCCACATGTCGCTTCAGCTCGTCCTACTTATTGCCATATTAAAATTATTATTATTATTATTATTATTATTATTATTATTATTATTATTTGAAACTCGGGTATTGAGCCAATAATAATCAATAATCGTTTCCATAATTATGTCCTTTTCCTTTCTACTTTTATTATTATTTCTCGCATTTGCACCTTTGTGTCATTATTGCAATTTTCGCTGTTTACTTTAGCTATCTTCTTTCTTTCTTTCTTTCTTTTTGCGCTGTTTTACCACCTTCTTACTGTATTTAATCCATTATTATTATTATTATTATTTTTTTTTTTTTTTTTTTTTTTTTACTGGTATACTAACTGGTTTATTATGTACTATTATGTGAGATGAAATAAAACAGGAAAGGGCACAGGCCCTGATACGTGCAAGGGATAGCAATCAACCTTGCACATGTGTTCTAAATACATGTAAATGTAAAATGCAAAACAATAAAAAACAAAAACACAAACAATGAGCAATAACTTCAGGACTGGGCACAAGTCCTAAACCAGTAAAAGGTGCAAGAGATAATAATCAACCTTGCGAGTTCGAGTCAAAGCATGCGGACTCACAACAAAATGGCATCAACGTGAGCAAAGACGAAGAAGAGAAAGGAAACAGCAAAACAAAAAGCAAAGACGGAGGATAAACGGCAACAGAACCAAAACTGGCAAACAAACCTGTGACATCATCATGCACAGACACAAAAGACAAATTGAGCCGAGTCAAACTGGCATGAGCGACTCATGCTGCAGGACATCGCTGGGGTGATGGCTGAAATTCACCTTCCTCCGACTACCACGCAACATCATGACGGAGTCACGGACTAGAGTGAAGCCAAGCTCACAGCGGATCCGTCCCATGAGGATGCTGTACGAGTCTCCGGTTGCCGCTGCCAGGCGAATGGCGAGACGTTTCAACACATTCCGGGCCTCACCGCCAGCTCCCCCGACAGAGGAGAACACCAATGGAGAGAAGCTGCCCCTCTCCACCCGCCGGATCCGCTCACCATAAGCCGCTTTCTTCTGCTCCTCATGCCATCTGTAGGTCGCAGAGAGGGACTTAGTCATGTAAGAGGACGCGCAGGGATAGAAAACCCTTATGTCAAAATATTATTATTATTATTATTATTATTTAAAGAGTCGGCGTGGAGAAAGCAATTTTATTAGTGCAATTAGGAGTATAATCGATGCAGACATGGCCAAACAACAACGAGTTCATGGAATTTTTAAGGATTTTTATGTTATTCAAAATCGATTTTCGTGTTCCGCTCATCAGTGAATAGTATCGGAACTGAGGGTACTGTGTACAAAATAGAACATTTTATAACAGCATAATTAATTAAAAGTGTGAACAACAAAGGAAGTGCTACAGCATTACATAATAGGTGTCAAACATAGTGCTAACGTATATAACTGAGTGCAGCCACAAAGCAAGAGGTGATACAGTGCAACATGACACAACATTTACATCTGATAACCAGCTACGAGAACAACTTTAGCGCGACTACATGCTTCTTTTGTTTACAAAGAACAGGATTATGCACACGAATACATACAGCTTCCAGAACCTTCAACTGCTTAACATAACTTGCACGGCACAAAACAGAAAAGTGAGAATCATCGTACACACTACGACAATCTGGACGTGATAACAAGTGACAAAATACAGCTGACTTTTTGCTCACGTCGCTCTCTTCCGTCTCATCCCGCTCCTTTCCTTCGATCTCCTCCGCCTTATCCTCGTCCTCCGTCTCATCTTCATCATCATCGTCCTCATCACCACCATCATCATCATCAGTCACTTCCTCATCATCCGTTTGATGCTCAGTCTCACTGCACTCCTTATCAGCCTCCAACATGGCTCCATCATCTCCACCAGCATCACAAGTCGTTTGACCGCTGCTCCGCGTCACCGTTGCTGGGTTCTCTGCTACTGCGCACCCATTTCCACTGTCCATTTTGCGTGGGCCAAGTCCATTCCGTGCATAAATTTCAAGTGAATAGTTTGCTGTGCTTCTTCTGGGTCTATGGGTGAGGATATTGGTTTCATTTTGGTTTGTCGATGATCTCCCTCTCTGTCCAGACACAGTCGGCACCGTGGATCCCAGCACCGGGGGGACCACCGTCTCGGTAGTCACCAAAGGTAAAGGGGGTGGCTCAGGCGGAGGCAAGGGCAACTGCCGAGGTGAAGGTTCAGTGTCTCTCGGTGGCCCCTCCTCCATTCCAGGACGATGATGTTGTGCTAGAGTAGGCTCCGCTGCCGTTTGCAGTGGGTCGAGAAGTGGTGGCCAAGTGGTTGTCGTAGTGTGTACGATGATTCTCACTTTTCTGTTTTGTGCCGTGCAAGTTATGTTAAGCAGTTGAAGGTTCTGGAAGCTGTATGTATTCGTGTGCATAATCCTGTTCTTTGTAAACAAAAGAAGCATGTAGTCGCGCTAAAGTTGTTCTCGTAGCTGGTTATCAGATGTAAATGTTGTGTCATGCTGCACTGTATCACCTCTTGCTTTGTGGCTGCACTCAGTTATATACGTTAGCACTATGTTTGACACCTATTATGTAATGCTGTAGCACTTCCTTTGTTGTTCACACTTTTAATTAATTATGCTGTTATAAAATGTTCTATTTTGTACACAGTACCCTCAGTTCCGATACTATTCACTGATGAGCGGAACACGAAAATCGATTTTGAATAACATAAAAATCCTTAAAAATTCCATGAACTCGTTGTTGTTTGGCCATGTCTGCATCGATTATACTCCTAATTGCACTAATAAAATTGCTTTCTCCACGCCGACTCTTTAAATACCTTAAGCGGAGATACAATAGTGAACAGATAGTTGTTCTGAACAAAGCCTTGCGGAAACGCCATGTTTGTCGTAGTATTGCACTAAATATCTCGTTTCTTCAGCGTTGTCGCGATAATGGCGTGTGCCCGAGCTCCATCCAGAACCGAGTGCACAAGGCTCGGGCATATCATGCACTAGAGATAGAAAGAGTGTTTCTGAAAGAGGATATAGCCCGGTCCTCGGACACACTTCGTATTGTACAGTCTGAGTTTAGAGGATTGTATCGTGCTGCTCGCGCGTTCCTTTCAGTCCATGACTACCTTCGATTTAGTTCCCTAATTGCTGCAAATGACAATAAACAACAAGTCAAGTTGATTGCAAAGTATGAGAAGAATTACAAGTGGTTACGCGTAAAGCGATTTGGTTCGCTCCACATGAATACGGATACAATTATTAACCGCGCTAACATCCAGCTTACTACCGTCCAAAAGGAACTGCTTTGCCGAGGCACGGACTTCGGTATTCCTCCAAGCAGCAACAAGAAAGAGGTCATCCTAACAGAATTTGAATTATTTCACAAAAAACTCATCAACCTTACGCCAGTATCTAATGCCCAACAAGCCGTATGCACTGCCAGTGTTAGGGCAATAGCGGAGGAGCATGCCGAGAAGCCTCCTGATCGCAGCACATTCTCCTTATCTCGTGAACATCTTAAAACTCGCCAGGAACTCATTAAAAACAATGCGATCATTATCACCCGACCTGACAAAGGACGGGCCACAGTCATCCTCACTAGAGAGGAATACCTTTCTAAAATGGCAGTCATCCTTGATGATACCTCGAAGTTCTCAAAATTAGGCCCAGTCGCGACTCATGACAACACCGTAAAAGTAGAGAAGAACCTAGTTACGTATCTCAAGCGACTAAAAGCCGAAAAGGAAATTACCAATGGCGAGTTTCTTAAAATCAAGCCAATGGGTTCCGTCCGTCCACGACTTTATGGCTTGCCAAAAATACATAAAACCAATTGTCCTTTGCGACCGATACTATCAATGGTTTCATCTCCACAGTACAGCATTTCTAAGTGGCTCTGTGTTATTCTCGGGGTCGTACAAAGTTATTACTGTACGCGCACAGTGAAAGACAGTTTCCAGTTTGTAGATATCTTGCGCTCTCATCAGGTTCCCGCTAGTGCTCATATGTGTTCATTTGACGTAGTATCATTGTTCACGAACGTACCATTGGATGAGACAATCGATATTTGTGCTGATGTACTGTATCGAAATGATTCGGTAGATACTCCTTGGTTGTCGGAGACAGCCTTCCGTAAGTTAATGTCCTTGGTCACTACTGGCGTAGAGTTCTCGTTCAACGACATAATGTATCGGCAGGTGGACGGTGTGGCCATGGGGTCCCCCCTTGGACCCGTTTTGGCAAATATATTCGTCGGATACTGTGAATCCTTGATCAATGAGTCGATGTGGCCTAAGGTATACGTTCGTTTCGTCGATGATTCTTTTACATATTTTGATTCCGTTGAGCAATGTGACACATTCTTTCATCATCTAAACAACCTACACCCAGCGCTTAGATACACATGTGAGCATGAGCATGACAACAAACTCGCCTTTCTGGATGTGCAGGTAGAAAAATCTAATAACAGTGTCGTAACATCAGTCTACCGAAAGCCCACTTTCACTGGGCAGTACATTGTCTATGATTCATATTGCTCACATCAATACAAGGTGAACCTGGTGCGTAACCTGGTGGGGAGAGCAAAGCGGCTCTGCTCTGAAATGAAGCTCAACGACGAGCTGGAATTTCTCAGATCAATATTCCTTAAGAATGGATACCCACATGACTTATTGAACAAAATACTGAAGCAAGAATCTAATAACAAAGATACATTCACAGGTCCTCGAAAGTGTCCTATCTACTTATGCCTGCCTTGGAAAGGCAATGCGTCTGTCAGCATGTCCAGAGCTATCAAGACCCTAGTCAATAAAACATACTTTGCTGCCCACTTCATCCCCGTGTTCACCACGGTACGTGCGTTCATGGTGAGGAAGGATGTCCTACCTCCCCAGCTTTCAAGCCATTTGGTTTATCTCTTTGAGTGCCGGAATTGTGCTGCCCGGTACGTTGGTAGGACTCTTCAACACCTGAACGCACGTATCAGACAACATGTGCCGTTGCACTTATTACCACCAGCAGCCAGAGCAAAGCGGCCAAAGCGTGGTAGGCCGTGTAAGAACCCAGTTAGCTCAGTAGACAAACACGCTGTGCCGACAGCGCCGGCTGTTCCAGTGCCACCACCGGCCCCACCACCTGGGGTGCCGTGGGTGGCTGGGGCTGGGGTGGGTTTGCCATCATTGACCTGGCCACCACTTCTCGACCCACTGCAAACGGCAGCGGAGCCTACTCTAGCACAACATCATCGTCCTGGAATGGAGGAGGGGCCACCGAGAGACACTGAACCTTCACCTCGGCAGTTGCCCTTGCCTCCGCCTGAGCCACCCCCTTTACCTTTGGTGACTACCGAGACGGTGGTCCCCCCGGTGCTGGGATCCACGGTGCCGACTGTGTCTGGACAGAGAGGGAGATCATCGACAAACCAAAATGAAACCAATATCCTCACCCATAGACCCAGAAGAAGCACAGCAAACTATTCACTTGAAATTTATGCACGGAATGGACTTGGCCCACGCAAAATGGACAGTGGAAATGGGTGTGCAGTAGCAGAGAACCCAGCAACGGTGACGCGGAGCAGCGGTCAAACGACTTGTGATGCTGGTGGAGATGATGGAGCCATGTTGGAGGCTGATAAGGAGTGCAGTGAGACTGAGCATCAAACGGATGATGAGGAAGTGACTGATGATGATGATGGTGGTGATGAGGACGATGATGATGAAGATGAGACGGAGGACGAGGATAAGGCGGAGGAGATCGAAGGAAAGGAGCGGGATGAGACGGAAGAGAGCGACGTGAGCAAAAAGTCAGCTGTATTTTGTCACTTGTTATCACGTCCAGATTGTCGTAGTGTGTACGATGATTCTCACTTTTCTGTTTTGTGCCGTGCAAGTTATGTTAAGCAGTTGAAGGTTCTGGAAGCTGTATGTATTCGTGTGCATAATCCTGTTCTTTGTAAACAAAAGAAGCATGTAGTCGCGCTAAAGTTGTTCTCGTAGCTGGTTATCAGATGTAAATGTTGTGTCATGTTGCACTGTATCACCTCTTGCTTTGTGGCTGCACTCAGTTATATACGTTAGCACTATGTTTGACACCTATTATGTAATGCTGTAGCACTTCCTTTGTTGTTCACACTTTTAATTAATTATGCTGTTATAAAATGTTCTATTTTGTACACAGTACCCTCAGTTCCGATACTATTCACTGATGAGCGGAACACAAAAATCGATTTTGAATAACATAAAAATCCTTAAAAATTCCATGAACTCGTTGTTGTTTGGCCATGTCTGCATCGATTATACTCCTAATTGCACTAATTATTATTATTATTATTATTATTATTATTATTTTTTTTTTTGAATAATAAACTGGTTTATTATGTACTATTATGTGAGATGAAATAAAACAGGAAAGGGCACAGGCCCTGATACGTGCAAGGGATAGCAATCAACCTTGCACATGTGTTCTAAATACATGTAAATGTAAATGCAAAACAATTAAAAACAAAAACACAAACAATGAGCAATAACTTCAGGACTGGGCACAAGTCCTAAACCAGTAAAAGGTGCAAGAGATAATAATCAACCTTGCGAGTTCGAGTCAAAGCATGCGGACTCACAACAAAATGGCATCAACGTGAGCAAAGAGGAAGAAGAGAAAGGAAACAGCAAAACAAAAAGCAAAGACGGAGGATAAACGGCAACAGAACCAAAACTGGCAAACAAACCTGTGACATCATCATGCACAGACACAAAAGACAAATCGAGCCGAGTCAAACTGGCATGAGCGACTCATGCTGCAGGACATCGCTGGGGTGATGGCTGAAATTCACCTTCCTCCGACTACCACGCAACATCATGACGGAGTCACGGACTAGAGTGAAGCCAAGCTCACAGCGGATCCGTCCCATGAGGATGCTGTACGAGTCTCCGGTTGCCGCTGCCAGGCGAATGGCGAGACGTTTCAACATATTCCGGGCCTCACCGCCAGCTCCCCCGACAGAGGAGAACACCAATGGAGAGAAGCTGCCCCTCTCCACCCGCCGGATCCGCTCACCATAAGCCGCTTTCTTCTGCTCCTCATGCCATCTGTAGGTCGCAGAGAGGGACTTAGTCATGTAAGAGGACGCGCAGGGATAGAAAACCCTTATGTCAAAAAATGCATCCTCTTGCATGGACCAGAGGCCCCTCCCCTTGACGTCCAGTCTGGCCTGAGGGTCAGTGTTGGCGGCCCTTGGAAGAGCTTCACCAGCAAGGGGTTGAAGAACAGGCTCCGTCTCCACGGCATTGCACACTCTGCCAAGAAGGCCGGCAATGTAGTCCCGGACATGGTTGTGGCGGATGATGGGGAAGCCGCCACGTCTGCATATCATGGCATGGTCGGTGGTGAAAGGCACACCACATAAGCAGGTGTCAGGGATACCAAGAACAGGCCACCCGTAGCGTGCAGCAAGAGCATCCTGGAATGACCTCCTGTCGAGGCTGAAGCCGTGTGCAGCGATGGGCAGGCACGATAGCCACGAGCTGGCACCGCGGTCGCAACTAGCCTCCAAGGAGCGCTGCTCATGGTCGCTGAGGTCTGCACTGATGGTGGCAGTAGTGTCGGACCACAGGGTACGGAGTTTGGCACGGCCCTGGAGCTTAGCATTGCGCACGGTGTCCTCGTCAGTGGCCAGCAGTAGGGACTGGCGCATGATGTTGGCCTGGAGCTCACTGGTGACTGCTACTGATGTGGCGTGCTGGAGTGGAGCGATAGACAGGGGGGACAGCAAACCAAGACCTCCAAGGCGAGGGGGCAGCGACAGCAGCTGGCGCAGTGGGGGAGATGGAGGAGCAACGCCTGTAACAGCTGGGATGAACTCCTGGGCGATGACACACTCCAGAGCTTCAAAGTCAGCAATGTCATCAGGTGTGGTTCGCATAGCATACGTCCACCTATGACGCAGACCGTGTGCAAACGCGGCGAGGGCAGACTGGGGATCAGTCTTTGCGAACTCTGTGAGCACTGTAAGCTGGCTGCACCATTCCTCCAGTCTAGCTGAGAAATTATTATTATTATTATTATTAACTGGTTTGAGGGAAAGAGACAAACGGGAAAAGTCTGAAGAAAAAATTGACCGCCACCACCAGGACTCGAACCAGGGACCCTCGCTTGTAGCCAGCGATGCTCTAACCACTGAGCTATGGTGTAGTCGTCATCCCAGCAGAGACCGTTCAACATTTTCTTCAGACTTCGTAACTCACACTTCCTGTGAATCCACACAGGCGGGTGGGACGCAGCCCTCACTGTAACCCACACACTTCACGTACAAACTAGCACGCGGGGAGCCCCAAGTCATAAAATATTAACTGGTTTGAGGGAAAGAGACAAACGGGAAAAGTCTGAAGAAAAAATTGACCGCCACCACCAGGACTCGAACCAGGGACCCTCGCTTGTAGCCAGCGATGCTCTAACCACTGAGCTATGGTGTAGTCGTCATCCCAGCAGAGACCGTTCAACATTTTCTTCAGACTTCGTAACTCACACTTCCTGTGAATCCACACAGGCGGGTGGGACGCAGCCCTCACTGTAACCCACACACTTCACGTACAAACTAGCACGCGGGGAGCCCCAAGTCATAAAATATTAACTGGTTTGAGGGAAAGAGACAAACGGGAAAAGTCTGAAGAAAAAATTGACCGCCACCACCAGGACTCGAACCAGGGACCCTCGCTTGTAGCCAGCGATGCTCTAACCACTGAGCTATGGTGTAGTCGTCATCCCAGCAGAGACCGTTCAACATTTTCTTCAGACTTCGTAACTCACACTTCCTGTGAATCCACACAGGCGGGTGGGACGCAGCCCTCACTGTAACCCACACACTTCACGTACAAACTAGCACGCGGGGAGCCCCAAGTCATAAAATATTAACTGGTTTGAGGGAAAGAGACAAACGGGAAAAGTCTGAAGAAAAAATTGACCGCCACCACCAGGACTCGAACCAGGGACCCTCGCTTGTAGCCAGCGATGCTCTAACCACTGAGCTATGGTGTAGTCGTCATCCCAGCAGAGACCGTTCAACATTTTCTTCAGACTTCGTAACTCACACTTCCTGTGAATCCACACAGGCGGGTGGGACGCAGCCCTCACTGTAACCCACACACTTCACGTACAAACTAGCACGCGGGGAGCCCCAAGTCATAAAATATTAACTGGTTTGAGGGAAAGAGACAAACGGGAAAAGTCTGAAGAAAAAATTGACCGCCACCACCAGGACTCGAACCAGGGACCCTCGCTTGTAGCCAGCGATGCTCTAACCACTGAGCTATGGTGTAGTCGTCATCCCAGCAGAGACCGTTCAACATTTTCTTCAGACTTCGTAACTCACACTTCCTGTGAATCCACACAGGCGGGTGGGACGCAGCCCTCACTGTAACCCACACACTTCACGTACAAACTAGCACGCGGGGAGCCCCAAGTCATAAAATATTAACTGGTTTGAGGGAAAGAGACAAACGGGAAAAGTCTGAAGAAAAAATTGACCGCCACCACCAGGACTCGAACCAGGGACCCTCGCTTGTAGCCAGCGATGCTCTAACCACTGAGCTATGGTGTAGTCGTCATCCCAGCAGAGACCGTTCAACATTTTCTTCAGACTTCGTAACTCACACTTCCTGTGAATCCACACAGGCGGGTGGGACGCAGCCCTCACTGTAACCCACACACTTCACGTACAAACTAGCACGCGGGGAGCCCCAAGTCATAAAATATTAACTGGTTTGAGGGAAAGAGACAAACGGGAAAAGTCTGAAGAAAAAATTGACCGCCACCACCAGGACTCGAACCAGGGACCCTCGCTTGTAGCCAGCGATGCTCTAACCACTGAGCTATGGTGTAGTCGTCATCCCAGCAGAGACCGTTCAACATTTTCTTCAGACTTCGTAACTCACACTTCCTGTGAATCCACACAGGCGGGTGGGACGCAGCCCTCACTGTAACCCACACACTTCACGTACAAACTAGCACGCGGGGAGCCCCAAGTCATAAAATATTAACTGGTTTGAGGGAAAGAGACAAACGGGAAAAGTCTGAAGAAAAAATTGACCGCCACCACCAGGACTCGAACCAGGGACCCTCGCTTGTAGCCAGCGATGCTCTAACCACTGAGCTATGGTGTAGTCGTCATCCCAGCAGAGACCGTTCAACATTTTCTTCAGACTTCGTAACTCACACTTCCTGTGAATCCACACAGGCGGGTGGGACGCAGCCCTCACTGTAACCCACACACTTCACGTACAAACTAGCACGCGGGGAGCCCCAAGTCATAAAATATTAACTGGTTTGAGGGAAAGAGACAAACGGGAAAAGTCTGAAGAAAAAATTGACCGCCACCACCAGGACTCGAACCAGGGACCCTCGCTTGTAGCCAGCGATGCTCTAACCACTGAGCTATGGTGTAGTCGTCATCCCAGCAGAGACCGTTCAACATTTTCTTCAGACTTCGTAACTCACACTTCCTGTGAATCCACACAGGCGGGTGGGACGCAGCCCTCACTGTAACCCACACACTTCACGTACAAACTAGCACGCGGGGAGCCCCAAGTCATAAAATATTAACTGGTTTGAGGGAAAGAGACAAACGGGAAAAGTCTGAAGAAAAAATTGACCGCCACCACCAGGACTCGAACCAGGGACCCTCGCTTGTAGCCAGCGATGCTCTAACCACTGAGCTATGGTGTAGTCGTCATCCCAGCAGAGACCGTTCAACATTTTCTTCAGACTTCGTAACTCACACTTCCTGTGAATCCACACAGGCGGGTGGGACGCAGCCCTCACTGTAACCCACACACTTCACGTACAAACTAGCACGCGGGGAGCCCCAAGTCATAAAATATTAACTGGTTTGAGGGAAAGAGACAAACGGGAAAAGTCTGAAGAAAAAATTGACCGCCACCACCAGGACTCGAACCAGGGACCCTCGCTTGTAGCCAGCGATGCTCTAACCACTGAGCTATGGTGTAGTCGTCATCCCAGCAGAGACCGTTCAACATTTTCTTCAGACTTCGTAACTCACACTTCCTGTGAATCCACACAGGCGGGTGGGACGCAGCCCTCACTGTAACCCACACACTTCACGTACAAACTAGCACGCGGGGAGCCCCAAGTCATAAAATATTAACTGGTTTGAGGGAAAGAGACAAACGGGAAAAGTCTGAAGAAAAATTATTATTATTATTATTATTATTATTATTATTATTATTATTATTATTTTTATTTTTACAAGAAGTCGGAGGCGGATAATACTTTAATAACGAAGGTACGTGTTAGGTCGTAAGTATCCACGTTTTGTGTCGTGCTGAACTTGATACTTTTTTCACCTTGTCACGAGTGTTGTTATCTCATATCTTTACGCTATATAAGTTTTAGTCTTTCCAACTTGAGCCATTCCCTGTATAATCCTTGATGAGAAGGGACCGAAAACGTTCGGATACTTTGACAAGTGCCTTATTTTGACTGGATGTGTGTTTGCGTGGATACTTACGACCTAACACGTACCTTCGTTATTATTATTATTATTATTATTATTATTATTATTATTATTATTATTATTATTATTATTATTTGAACAAACGGCGAGGAGACAACAATTTGATAACCGCAATCAGTAATACAAGCTGGATCGACATTTGTGTACACTGTATTCATGTATTGTAAAACTGTGGAGACAATGTGCAATAAAACGATCGTTTTATTGCACATTGTCTCCACAGTTTTACAATACATGAATACAGTGTACACAAATGTCGATCCAGCTTGTATTACTGATTGCGGTTATCAAATTATTATTATTATTATTATTATAGTGGTGATGGAGAGCTCTGTGCCAGAACTTTGCAGCCTAGAGATTAAGTCTTAAGAGCGTGTGAGAGCAGGCGTGTGTTTACCGCCATATTGCCTTTACCACCATATTTTATCAACCATAAGTACAGCTGCAGTGGTGTTTTCGACTTCATTCTCCCAAGTCAAGCTCCGTATGAAGACATCCAAGAAGAAGATTGCCTGATGAGTCCAGCGGGGACGAAACGTAGATCTACGTCGCAATCGAGCTATGTCGTTGCTGTGTCATCATCTATGTGCCATGCGCGTCTTGATGTACCAGCCTGCTATGCCGGATACCGCCAGCCATGCATCGACCAGGCGCCAGGCGCGAACTGATGGTGGTGGTGGTGAGAAGGAGAGCTCTGTGCCAGAACTTTAAACCTAGAGAGCGCTTTTTATTAGCCTAGAAAGCGTGTGAGGGCAGGCGTGTGTTTACCGCCATATTGCCAGGTGTGTCTTTACCACTATAATTATATTATCAACTATTATAGTGATGCATCGGTTATAGTGATAAAATCACGGAAATCAAAAGGGTAGATCTACGCTATTATCCGATACAGACTGTACGTCATGGTACGTAGTGGCTAGCTTGGATTTCCTAGATATAGATATGGGGTGACCGGTTTTCTATGTTAGTCCATCGGCCAAATCTCAGAAAGGGCGAAGTTGATGCACTGAAGCTCCAACTAAACGCCCTTTGGCACACTAGCTCATGAGACCCCATAGAATACGAATCCGTTTGTTGGACGTTGCCAATCCAGTCCAGGATAGTCGAACTGGGTCGAATACCTTCTTCCGATTTTCGTAATTTCGTCCACCATTACATCTTTCTCATCGACTTTTTTTCGCTTGGCGAATGTTCTTGAGCCGCTGAGCAGAATCTACGCACGCTCGAACACTTGAAATGCCTGCATGTTGACGGTTCGCAAGATTCTAGCGAGCTTGGTGGAAATCTATTATTTATTTTGACATTTTTGGGGGATCTGAATTAGAACGGTAGAAGCTCATTCGGAGAAGACGGCGTGTCGCCGCTGTCGGATTGTCGCTACTGTGTTTCAGACGTTTTTGCTTGAACGTGCTATTGAGGATGGACAGAAGATGAAGTGACGGCTTTCTTGAACACGGACGTTTTGTCTACATTGTAGCTGAAACATCTCATCTGTCGTCTAGAACGCAATTATTATGAGTATATTATTATTATTATTCTCAATTCATGGATGACATGGTACGGTGTCAACCAATATTATGAATGAGGGCTACCAGCCCTTGAAAACACCGCCATTCCGGCAACAGGCTCTCAGCTGCACCAAATAAATAACTTTGCCAATATTTCGCCCATTGGGCATCATCAGGGCATTGAGGAAGGGGAGGCCAAATTACGAAATATAAAGACGAATAATGCAGGCAGATGAATGTTCTAGAACTAACACATCGTGGTGACACAATTGGCAAGGCCAGCAAACTAAACAATCATCACTTGTAAGGTGACCTAAACAAAACGAAAGATGAGAAAACTCACACATACACACAGACACAATTTGGCAAGAAAACTAACACTAACACTAACACTAAAGTTTACAATCATCACCTGTAAGGTGACCTAAACAGAAGAAAGAAGACTAGTAAGACTATCACAGCACGTACAAGAACACTTTCAAGTGTGGGAATGCTAAAGGCGATCTATGTATATGACAGCGGTGTATGTGCAAAGTATGTGTATGTGCTGTGTCAGGTGGTAAAGTCCAGTGGTAGTTCGAGGAGATGGGTGTCGATTCCAGTGACGATCCGGTGACATCCAATCAGTCAATTAGGCGCCAGCCGTTATCGCAATTGACTGCTGGTTTGCGCTTCCTTATCTCGATAGCTTCAAGCAGTTTCCTTGATGGTAGCGAAGCCTCCCTGCCGAGAATCTTTGCCTGGTGGAAGGGCAGAAAGTTGGAAGACTTTAAAGATTCTCGATGCTGGGTACGATAGTGGAAGCCCCAGGGAGCCTTCGCCACCATCGCCCTTGCCTCTCGGTAGTGCTCAGCGAATCGGTCCCTCACCGGCCGCTCGGTCTCACCAACGTACAATTCCGCACACAATGTGCAAGACATACAATAGACAACACCTTTGACTAAACACTGACTATCCACCATACTCGCATCACATGCACGACACTCCATTGGTCGACCTCTCCCTCTCTTCACCTCCGATCGCTGCTTCTCACGGGGACACACACGTACAGCACTCGACGATCGGACCAACATATCCTTCAAAGAAGGACCAGACACAAAGACAACACGAACATGCGGACTGAACTTTCGAACACGTCGTGAGACACGAGCGGCAAGTGAGTCGTTGATGAAGGGCAGTTTGATGACTGAATTGAATTGGTTGTGTCTGCGCTTGCTGTCACCAACGGTCACGCTGCTGTTGTTGAGACGGGTGTGTATCTTGTCTCTTCCCCTTGGCTGCTCGTCGTGCTGCGTTTATCTCGGTGCGTGGATAGTCATTTCTCTCGAGCAACTCTTCAATTATGGACATGCTCCTGTCTTCCGCTTCCGGTGTTGACGAGTTACGGATAGCTCGAGAGAATTGGTTCGTTGCAACAGCTCTTTTACACGACCAGGGGAGACATGATTCATAAGACAGGTGGACACCACTGTGGGAAGGCTTAACATAGAGCTCCCACTCTATGCTGTTTCCACGCACAGACAGCGCTAGATCCAGGAAGTTCACTGACTGAGTTTCGTTGACCGAGTGTTCCATTGTGAATTTGATAGTAGTGTGCTGTCCGTTGAAGTGATCTAGGAGTGCTGCTAAACCTTTCCAGCCATGTCTCCACAGTAGTATGCAGTCGTCGATATATCGCTTGTAGAGATCTGGCTTCACTGTAGCTGTCGAGAGGGCCTTCTGCTCAAGCGCATCCATGAAGAGGATGGCCAGCGGAGGTGCCAGATGGTTCCCCATCGCAATTCCACGCTTCTGACGGTACTGTTTACTATTGAACTCGAAGTAGTTGTTTGACAGAACATACTGCAACATCAGCTGTACATCCGCAACCGTCAATCCAAGCATGTCGACATCATCTTTATGCTGCTCTAGCTTGGTAATAGCGGCCGAAATGCTCTCATCTATAGGAATGTTCGAATAGAGGCCCACTACATCGAATGAGGCGATGATGCAGCCATCCGGGACCTGGCGATGCCTCTTGATGTCTTCAATGCAGGCTTCGGTGCTATCTAGATGAGCAGGTACGAACATAAGGAGCTGATTCAGTATCCTTTCAACAATCAACGAAAGGTTACTTGTAGGACTGTCGCAAGAACTGACCACGGGACGCAATGGCAATCCTGCCTTATGGTCTTTGGGGAGACCGTAAAACCTTGGCATCCGCGAGTGCCTCGGTTTAATTGCCTTCTCCAGTTTCTCCGGGAGCTTGTTCTTCAGATGAGTGTCGACAAAACGGCTTGTCTCCTCATCCAGTTTGTCCACCGTCATGGCCACCTTCTCATAGTCAGCTTCTTGGTCCAGCATGGCTTCGGCTTTCTCATCATATTGTGTACTGGGTAACAAGACGAATCCCTTTCCCTTGTCTGACGGCTTTATGACAACACTATGTTTTCCCCTGAGCTGTTGAATCTCATCTTTCTCTTCTTGGGACAGCGGTACGAACGTTGATTGTTTGCGGTTCCTCTTAGCTTCTTCATCATAGAGCGACATAATGTCATCCTTCATGCGCCGTAGCTTGCGTTCATCTTCCTTTCCCATCAATGGAGGTTGACGTGTTGTCCCACAGAGCTTCCTCAGGGTGATGTCGTTGTCTAGTGTAGTATTGCATGGTCTGACTTGCTCCTTTCCTTCTGGTTTGTACTGCTCCCTCGGTGTACCCTGCGCCATCTCCTCCACTTGCTGTGCCGTCCCTTGTTCCGTTCTCTCTTCAATAGCCGTCTGCCAGCGGTGTCCGAAAGCAAACCTCTCAACAGCAACTTCAGCATTACGGACTGTGCGCACGGTGCACTTCTGTCCTGGAACAAATTTTGGCCCACGTGACAGCAATTTGATCATCGTCTCTGGGACGTCGTCTCTCAGTGAAGGATCTATAACAACCCTCCTCCCATTGTCAAACCGACAGGAATGCTGTGTCTGCCTGTGCACATCCTCTTCGCTGCGTCACCATGGTCACCAGCCATGGAATAAAAGAACAAGAAGGCAAAAATGCACACGCAAAATATGGCAAGTTAAATGAAAATGAAAATGAAATAAAAGTAAATCAATCCAAAACCAAAATCAATTATAAAAATCAATCCAAAACCAAAATGAATTGTACAGGTAGCATATATGATTTACTTTGGAGCTTGAAGTAATACACAAAGAGAATTGAAATCAATGATTAGTAAATGAAGATCGACGTATGTGTATATTTATCAAGCTTAAAACGCATTGAGGGTGTTGCTGGACTTTAATTGCTGAGGAAGAGAATCCCATAATTGGTATGCTAGGAATACAGGCGATTTGCTCATAGAATTGTTTCTTGCAATCGGGAAACGAAGCGAGTTCCGGCTTGTTGAGGATTCATTGAACCAGTTTAAGGAATGCTGCACATGCTGAGGGGCAGTGATAAGTTTGATTTTGTGAATGTATACGCAGGAGGATCGGTCAATGTAATGTTTCAGAGGAAATGTACAGCAATTTTCATAGAGAACGGCTATGTTGGTCTCGGGCGGCAAACGAAGTATTGCCCAGAGAATCCGCCGATCCACAATCTCCAGCTTTGCAAAGAGGCCATTACCAGCGCCACACCACACAGCAATACAAGAAAATAGGCAAAACGTATGTATGATAAAAGGTCTTTCGGCATTCTGGTGAAATGTGGGGGAGATGGCCATAAAGAATACCGACGACTGAGCTTGCCCGCTTTTCCAGATTCCGGAAATGGTGGGACCAGTCCAATTTGCTATCAAGTGTAACGCCAAGGTGCTTGTGACGAGAGGTTATAGGTATCGGGGTAGGATCATCGGGGAAATGGAAAATAAAAGTTTGAAGATGTGCAACATCTGATGACGCGTTGGGGACGACACACATGATCTCGGTCTTGGCGGAGTTCGGCCTGAGTTTCCACCTTCGCATCCACTTGACCACACAGTCTATTCCTACCTGCAGGTCTAGACACGCGACGGGGAGCGACCGGTGACTAGCCAGCAGAGTGGTGTCGTCCGCACATAGCGAGGTGTTGGGAATTGCACCGATATCATTCACATATATTAGAAAAAGCAGGGGCCCCAGAATTGATCCCTGGGGGACACCAGAACACACGCGTTCAGGGTGGGACAATTGACCCGAGATACTCACTTGCTGTGAGCGACCACACAGGTAACTCTCCAGTCACCGCAGTATGCGTCCTTGAATCGAGAATGATGCTATCTTAGCCATCACTGCATCAGCCCACGGTGCCACACAGTATCAAAGGCTTTAGATAAATTGAAGAAGCAGACTAGGCTGTACTCGCTGCGATGGCGATTGTCATGCAGGGATTGAACAACTCGAAGTAGCTGCCAGGCTGTTGAATCACCTCGACGGAATCCGGACTGTGATTGATGGAGATATGGATCTACATGTGCATACAACTTGTCATACATTATTCGCTCACACAGCTTTGATATCGTTGAGAGAAGGGATATGAGTTGTGAGTGCCAGCTGAGCTGAACACAAGCTGGACACCATTCGTCAGCTGGGAATTTGCATCGAAGCTCTTGATAGCCACGATAAGCATAATTATACAGAGGTAACCTTGTTTGACTCAATACGCATGCAGGTGATACCACTAGTGGCACTACAATGTAAATGGTGCAAAATTGATGCAACAGCGAATATGTACTTCGTACAATCACGAACAATTGTAAGGCAAGTGTTCATGCCTGTCATAGAAGAATTTCAGCCCGGAAGTCTTGTTGTCATGGTCATAAATAATACAGGACTGGAGTTGGCTCTGGACATAAACACACTTGTGGTGAATACGGTCATTATTGCGAGAAAAATATTTAGCCATTGTATGTTGACACCTGATGCCGCAAGCAATATTTCATGTACATGGTTGTGAGACTCAATTGCATCCACAAGGCCGTAGATGCATGGAAGCACACATTGCTGTACAGTATAAGTAGTAGTCGACATGTGGTGCCTTCCTGCTGCACATGCACATGTGGCAAGTTGGCAACGACACATGACCTATCTGCACCGCACAGCGTGAGCTTAGAAAGGAATATTGCACACATAGTGCTATTTGTGTTCCGATATCATTAAGCCGGTATACATGTACTAGTATCCTTATACATGTACCTGGTCACTCGATAGGCGATGCCGACTGTACTAATCTTATCCATATTACCCGATAGGCTATAGCACACTGCGTCAGATCACTATGCAACAAAACAAGAGCTTTGGAGCGAATATACACTGAAGCAAAGTAGGTTTCAACGGTACAGCACTAGTCACGATGAGGGGAGTTACGAGGATGGTTAGGCCGTGGCACATAGATGATGATTCATTCGGTTAATGATTCATGCACGGTGGAAAATTACCACCAATGGCGATGATATTGCTTTCACAACAATGACATCAGTAGGAGCAGTGACACACCTTACTGCTCCGATACACGTAGGATTTACAAGCGAGTGAAGGGAGAGCAGACTGGTCTAATAGCAGACCGGGTCTAAGCAAGGAAGTAATCGGCATCAGAGGTGAGCTTGCACATCAGAAAACAGATGATGATCACCAAACACAGAGAAGTTGGCTATGTGTATGTTTGTGTCACTGTGTGTGCATGTGTGTGTGTGTGCATGTGTGTTTGTGTGTATGCGTGCACATCTGTGTGTGAGAGAGAGGCAGACAGACAAATAGCATATGGTGGGAGGGATCAAGGTCTGACCTCAGAGTTAAATGCTGACGGTGTGGAATAGCAACAGTGCGAAATCGGGCAGGGTGGTTAATGGCCCACACTGGAGCCGAGTAGGAGCGCCAGTGGTTGAGGGCTAGCACAGGAGTAGCAGCAGCTCCAGCCTAGGAAGATCAGCTTCTGGATGAAAATCTCCCGGACACAGTAGGTACCAAGCTTCACTAGCAGATTGCCGGCAGGGGTGCACGGCGAGCACCCGTACATCCCTCAAGCCACCAGAGCCGCAGTACTTGGACACGATCCAGGTGCTTACCCGCCAACAATGCTGAGAAGGCACTGGAGCCATACAGGAACTTATGATCGAGCATGACCACAGACTTCTAGTATATCCACGCTATAACTTTCTTATCATTATCCTCACCTATGTCTGACCTTAATCCTAATGCCGCCCCCTTTTTTCCGGGGCTTTTCACTCAATCCCGTAACCCTTTGCATCATCATCATAGCTTAGGTACTAGATCTCAACCACCCCCGATCACCAGTGCTAGTAGTGCTTCTCAGTCTGAGATAGCGGGCCTCCAGATTAGTTTCCTCAACATTTGTCACTTGCTTAACAAGAAGCACGAGGTCGAGGAATTCATCCATAAGCACAACATAGACATAATGTGTCTTGCCGAGACATTCCTGACCTCAGAAACCCCGGACAGCCTTGTCAACATCCCAAACTATAAACTTATCCGTCAAGACAGACCTGGCTTCGGTGGTGGAGTAGCGGCCTATGTACGGAGCTCACTTCATGTTACTCGGCTAGAGGACTTTGCTCGTGGTGATCTTGAACTTCTCTTTCTCCTCGTTCACGGCCTCAATGGTAAACTAATCCTCGGCACAGTCTACCGACCTCCTGGGTCGCTGGTCTCGTACTGGGACAAGCTGACTGACGCTGTGGACTCAGTCCACGCACCGAGGGCCGGGACGCCTATTGCTTTGGTCGGAGATTTCAATATCGACACATCGTCTTCCAGAGCCGCCCAGCTGACGCATCTTCAACATTTCTGCGGTAACTTTTGTATTTTGAACCACGTCACTGAATCGACGCGTGTTGGACGTGGTGGGTCCAGAACCACCATAGACCTCCTGTTGGCTGAGGACGGTGCAGTGGGCTCTTGCCGCGTTCTCCCGCATAGCCTCAGTGACCACCTCCCCATCTTGGCTACCCTTGCCTTCGAAATGCCAACCGTGCCAGTACTCAGATCTAGCCGAAACACCAGAGGAATAAATTTTCCGCAGCTCTGCCAGGACTTGGTCAACTCTCGTCTAGAAGACTTCAGCACGGCGACATCCTTGGAAGATATGTGGCAGCTATGGTATGACAAGGTCACCTCACTCCTTGACAGGCATGCTCCTGTCCAGGAGCACTGCTTATCCAGCTCTAGACATCAGATTCTTACAAGATCCCCATGGAAAACGGCCGTTTACCATGATGCAGTCCGCGAACGAAATCATGCCCACCATCGTTGGCTCCGAAAACCTACGGACACGGAACTTTACGACACATTTTCAGATGCCCGCAAAGCAGCAAAGCGGCTTGCTCGTCAGCTGAAATCATCCTACTATACACAACTACTGGACACGTGTCAATCCAACCCCCGTAAAGCTTGGAAGGTCCTCAACGACCTCTGCGGTCGGAAGAAATCGTCAACTCCTACTCGGCTCACTGCGTCTGCCCTCAATGCCCAATTCAGTTCAGTTGTCAGTGATCCGCAGCGACCTGATGTCCTATCCCAACCTGAGGGACCGGGCATAGCAGATGGCTTGAACCGCTTCGAACCAGCCACATGCGAAGAAGTGCTTGCTCTCCTACTGAAGGTAGACGAGAGGAAGGCCATGGGTAGCGACGGAATTCCCTGCTATGTGTTGCGACACTGCGCTCAGGTCCTGGCCCCGTCGCTGACTATCTTGATGAACGCGTCACTGGCCATGGGAAAGGTTCCGATGATGCTGAAATTGGCCCATATTCGCCCCATTTTCAAGGCAGGAGACCCCGAAACTGCTAAGAACTACCGCCCTATATCTTTGCTCCCGGTTGTTTCAAAGATCCTGGAAAGGATTGTGCATAAAAGGCTCTCGGCGACGAAGAACGCTTCGTATCGACGCCCTGGACTGAATTCGGCACGTCCAACAAACGGAATAGTGTATTTGTATAGACCCAAACCGATCATCAGCGCGTGCAGCGTTGATTAATAATAATAATAATAATAATAAACACAGCTCGCATCTTCCCTGAACCTGTTAGACAGGAGCAGAGTCGACGCATCTGTCAACAGTGTCAAGCCAAGTTAGTCTATCTCCTGCAGCTTGGAGAGCGCTCTCCACGGAGAGATCCGCTGCCTTCAGGTCGTGCCGAATCGTATCTATCCACCGCAATGGCGGACGGCCACGGGTTTTTTTATGTCGTTTGTGTTGATTGATAGCTCCAGTGCTTGGAACGAGGCGGATTCCGGACCCTCTCGCACCACATGGCCAAACCACAGCAGCCTGCGTCGCCGACATGTGGCACTAACTGGAGATTGTTTTGTTTCTGTGTATAAGTTGTTATTGGTGATGCGTTGCGGGTAGACAATCTGCAGCAGTACGCGTAGCTTCCTCCGTTGCCATTTGTCCAGTTTGTCGTTCAGCAATTTGGACAGAGTCCACAATCCGCAATTGTATAGAAGGATCGGCATTATGAGGCAGTTAAACATACACAGTCGGGATTGAAAGGAATGCCGTCTCCAAGAAATCGAACCAAACGCCCTGTTTGCTTTTGAGATTCTCATGTCCACGTCTTCTGCAGAGCCCAATAGAGAACCCAGGAGTTTGATTGATCTCCATTCGTTGCTGTTTCTTGTAACATCAACATATTCAGTTTTCTGTGTATTGAGCTTGAGGTTGTCTTCGTTAAATGCGTTGATTGTTCACTCGAAATAATGTTTGTGGAAGGAAACTGGCATGTCACAGTGAAGTTTGCTCTGAGGCCAGAGTCAATCGAACTGAGCCACTCCTTTGTGTTGACCCATTGCCTCCAAGTAAGTTGCCCAATTTTTCGCTTCAAATCAGAGGTGGCTCCAAACCGGACAGGTTTTAGACGGTGCACGTCAAATTCACTCTGGGTCTGAAATTAGGGCTATCGCTCCACGACGGCCAGTACAGAGTAACAATAAGCCTTGTGTGTGCTTCCATTAGTTTCGATTGGTATGCAGTGCTTTATTGGCGAGAGGTTTACCTGCGACAAGAAGTTGATTTTTCGAAAGTCGTAAAACTCAAGTCGCAGTGCGCGAAGCAACACGTCAAAAACTCACCTGCTCGGTACCATAATGATTAGGGCTCAAACGGTCACGGTTTTACCCCTGACGGTTAACTGCTAAGCTAACGGTCGGTTAACCGGTTATAACCTATAAGCCACGGCAATCCTGCGGACTCTTTTTTAACCGTATATTTGACTATACTCATTCAAAAAATGTACCCTATTCAGTACAACGCAAACTCGTACATTCTCTTGCATGCTCATTCATACATACTCTCACACCAAGAGACCAGATAATGAGATATGACCGAGTTGACAGCCCAGAAATTGCGTACGCGTGCGACAGCCCGCGAAAGTGCACACTTTGCAACGACCTGATACTTGAAAAATTGACTGAAAAGTTACTGCGTAACCGTTATCTTTATCGGTTAACCGTTAATTCTTCGTAACCGGTCTGCAACCGGTTAATCGGACTAATCGTTTGAGCCCTAATAATGATAATATGGCGCTTCTGCCTTTCTGGTCATCGCAGAGCCATCACATTTTGGCTCGGAGTAAAACACATCGTAGACCCGGGTGCTCGAATTAGAAACGATTTGAGAGGTGTGCAATTTCTCATCTGTAAATCTCAACAATGTCAGAATTTAGAAAAGCGATCCTGTCAGCTTTTCTATTATTGTGTTCACATGGCAGAAAAAACGACACCGCTATGCTACGTAAGTTTCTACGTAAGGTGCTCGGTATTAGATCTACCAACGGGTGGTAGCCGCGTGCTGTGCACGTGCACGGCAGACATTGTGTTGCATGCCGTGCATGCAGTCCGTTTTCGGATGTGCATGCGCGAGGAACTTCCTTCTTTGGAACTGCTTCTTGCATGAGCTGTTTCGGATATTTCGTGTCCTGGCTTATTTCGCTTCGGCTCTGCTGAGACCTCTTTTCACGGAATATTACTCAATGACAGGTGAGTTGACCAGTTCCCTTTGATTCATTTGCTTGTGTTGACTCTTTCATTTACGAAAAGTGTGCTGATTTTAGGTGGAATACAATAAAATAATAATGGAAAAGCTGACAGGATCTCTTTTCTAAATTTAGCTTTTCTGCTGTCGAGGCCTCCTTTTACGGAATACTCAATGACAGGTGATCTCTGAGTTGACCAGTTTCCTTCAAATCATTTGCTTATGCTCACCCTTTCATTTACGGAAACGTGTGCTGATTTTATTCGGATTTAATAGATCCATTCGTATCTCTTTGCACTTGCCAACAGTGTGCGAAGAACGCGAGTTCACCTTCTTGACGGTAAGGCTTAGATGTGTTGTCGAAATACATGTACTCATGTTCATTGTACATTGGTACGTTACAAGTAAGGCACTGGTCATGATTGCTTCCGGGATTCCGTGCTCCGATCATGGGGTAGAATCTGAATTTTGCAGTGGCATAGCATCGTTGGCAGTTCCCAATCTGGAGGCGAAGGTTCAAGGACGCATTGGCCGAGTACTAACGTTTATAATAGTATGCAAAATAAATTCGCATATCAGGGAAAATCTCCATTATGGAGAGGTTCATGCATTCAGTGACTTGTTTGCTTCATACGAAACAAGCCAATGGGTGCAGTCGTGAAAATCTCGTACGATTGGATTTGTTTACTCGAGTCTGGGCTGTTTGATTTGTGAGTACCGCCGAGATTGCACTGCCCCAAATAAAGTTGCGTGCCGGTAGAGCAAGAATTACGATCTGCAATCTGTTTGTTGTACCTGCAAGAATGTGCTGTACATGTATCGTATTTTCTCTGTTGTTGTTTCAGTTGCCGTCATGTTGCTAAAGAAAGGTTCAGTGACTCATTTGTTTCATAAAAGACGAGTCAATGGTTTGGTCTGGCTTAGAATCTTTCGCTGTAGAAGAAATCTATTCGTGTCGCTATTGCAGTATTGGAGAAATAATTGTATTCACTCGTTATAAAAATAGGGTTAAGACAAACTCACAGAGCAAATGCCATCGGTCCCTTGATGTTCGTCCTAAAGAGGTTTGACTGGATATCATTCATACTCCCCCAAAGTCGTGTAACATGTTATTATTATGGAGTGCCTTGTTTATCTCTCAGTACCTCCAACCATATATCCTTGCCCCTTATATCCTCAGGATCAGTGTAGTTGTTGGAACGAGGTGTCGGACTCAGCAATGTATTTGTTTACATTTTAATACATGTTTATTGTTCCTACTTTGCTGTGTTGTTTTAGATAATCGTGGACTTGTAACACTTTGAAGTCATTGAACTGCTTCCAAAAGTTTTACCGACATCAACAGGATTACGATTTCACTACAATATGATGCCGGATGACCTTATCACGACAACCCATGACTACAATTATAAACACAGAATCAACAAAAACATCTGCGGCACGCACCTGGTTACAATTCTCATGCAAATGTGATTTAGGGTGTGGACATCTGAATTTTCTGAAACACAAGACAATTTTATGACAGAGTCATGGAATTCTGCAACATCCACAGAATGACCTGCGTATAAAAAAAAGTATCACCGCCACTACTCATATGATTCCCCTGCAGAAGAACATGAATACATGTATGCAAGACTAGTTCCATTTTCTGCAAGAAAAGGCTTGCACATCAATGCAAATTGATATGATACACGTACATGTACATAGCCATAGGGGCTCCCGTAAGAAGACCATAGGTCTGTGCGAAACACCCTAGTAAAATAAAATAATAATAATAATAACATGTAGAGTCGCTACATTTAGGCCATCATTTAGGGCATTCCATTGGTGACACAATTATAGGTTCTGATCGGTGGAATATGCTGCCTTCCACTGTTCGCTCTTGTACAGATTATCGCCCATTTGTTCGTTCATGCTTAACCTTTCTAGGGGCTCCCGTAAGAAGACCATAGGTCTGTGGGAAACACCCTAGTAAAATAAATAAAATAAAAATAATACCGGTAATATCCTTTAGCCAAAAAACAAAAGAAATTATAGCAATAAAAACTGCTTTATGGCAGTTTTCTAAAAAAGGTTATTGTGTTCTAGTCCATGGACCCCGTCTAAAAAGTAAGAAATTAACGAAATGTGATAGCCGAAAATTAAAATTTCACACAAAACCTCACAATAATCACACACAGGATGCGAGACGACCTTTTCCCCTCGTGGTCCTCTTTCACATGCAAGCATGTTGGCGCAGTACATGTACTTGTACAAGTACAAGTGTCGGAATAAACAAGTGTTGAAAGCCGTACTATTAGATCTTCAAGTGTCGTGATTATTGTGAGGTTTTGTGTGAAATTTTAATTTTCGGCTATCACATTTCGTTAATTTCTTACTTTTTAGACGGGGTCCATGGACTAGAACACAATAACCTTTTTTAGAAAACTGCCATAAAGCAGTTTTTATTGCTATATATACTTTTGGAGAGGCGATGGAACAGGGAAGAGAGTCTGGCTTGACCCACCTAGCAGGAATTCAGAACCTGGGTGCGCTACAACACAAGCTACGGCACGAAGTAAAATAGTCGTATTTCCTTCGGATTTTTTACTTGAAAATTGGGTGCTCGAATCAGAAACAGCAAACTCGTCAGATCGTCTCCGATTCAAGCACACGGGTCTACCATCGTCTACGCTTGGTATGGCAGTTGAGGGCAGGGAGTAGTAACTAATTACTTACTACTTCGTTTTTGAGAGCAAGATGGTCAGTGGAGCCGCAGATTCAGCAGGTCTTTGGCAGCACCGTACCGTGGACCCACATCCTCGAATCAAGGACTATTGTAGACCCAACAAAAAGTGGGTCGCGAGTATTTCAAAAACCGTTTACCGCGCAGAGCTGAAATTTGGCATGCCGTTAGCGGGCCGTATGTTGATGGTATTTGTGAAAACTAAACGAAATCGGAATAAGTTTACAAGTAAGTAGGTACCCTGTCTCTCATTCGAGCACCCGGGTCTAGTCCGTTCCGGTTTACAACCCGGTACCCATGTGAAACCGTCGCCTCTCTGAGCTGATCTACCATGCATTAGCATGCATTGTTCATGTTAGTGCCAGATGACTGTATCGCGCTAGGCCGCTAGGCGCGCGCTAGCTAGCGTTCGGGCTGCACATAAACAGCGCTAGCGCTAGCGGTGTAGACTGAGCTGAGTCTGTTCTTGGCATGAATCACACGCGCATGATGATTTCCAGGCTCTTGAAGTGAGGATAACGGGAAAAGAGAGAGAAAGGGATTGGCAAATTGAAAACAGTAAAAATGGCTGGATTATCAGTACAGAATTTGGAGACCTTGGTGAGGATCTGTCGTCGATCGCACTGCTTGCTGGAGCCACTGGATGACAAGGTGCTCTTTTATGTTGCTCACCTTAGGATATCTCCAAATTGACACCTGACTCACCTGAAATTATTAGTCGTCAGGCCACTGTCAACATTGGTAAGTTGTAGAATCATACCCGATCAGTTACTTCGGGATTCTTCTTGTTATGGACATCATGTGCCTGTTCGAAATGTTACAGGCACAATTGGTCATGTTGCCCATGGAAAGTCAACTGTAGTAAAAGCTATCTCCGGCGTCCAGGTGAGTTCCGTGTCGGTGCGTGCATGCGTACATGTTGCCACTGAGATTTCGGATTTGTTGATCTATCCCTTGAGAACAAACATGTGTTGTCTGTTGGTCATCGTCACGACAGCACTCCACCAAGCTGTTGTGAACTGAAGATATTTGTTTTAAATAAGCCCTTCATTCTGTGACGTCCTTCAAGAAACCAGGCTGTGTCAGTTTCAACCGTTAGAAATGAAAATGTCAAGATAATACATGTCATGCAAATGGAAGTCAATGATGATAAAAACCTAACTCTTTTTCGGTCAGCAGAACCGGCACCCTTTTGTATTTACCCCTCGTAAATTTGTACGAATCGCATCAGGGTTTGAAATGGAGGAGTCCGTGACATTCAGAATGGAAGTATTAACTACATTCCGAAATAGCAGCACTTTGGTGTAATGATACAGCCTGCTGACGTATGAATATAAAAAATAGTTTTGTTATGGCAATGTCGTCTGATGGATGCTCTAGCAGCAGCACGGTCATTTGAGTTTGTATCATGACTTACTCAAACCCAGATGCATAGTAAATGTGCTACACATTTTCACGTTTGGTTTCTTTGCATAGCAGTTGTAGCAAATCGGGGTGCGGGTTTGTGTGCTACCGTACCGAGTGCTCAGTAAAACATGCAGGGCGCAGGTACAACTGCACGCGAACTTTCGACCGATGCGCGGCATGCATCGCAGCTTTTCGCTCCACAGCCCTGACGTTGCATCGCAAGTAGGCACAATTACGTTGCAAAGTGCGATGCGATACTGGGCAAGTCATGCCCTGAATCTTTCTCACCAACATTTTTGATACCCATGTATTGCAGTGTGTAGTTGTTCATGTTTGTGGCTAGCATTGATACACAAGCTCCACAACGAAACCATTGGGCTGAGAAGTCCACTGCAACATATTCCTTGCACTCATAAACACTTCCATTCTCTGTCCCATGAACACGCTCTCAGCTGTACAAAATATTTGAACAACAGATTGCCTTTACTTGTTTTGTGCAGCTGAGAGCCTGTTTGTGGGACGGAGAATGAAAGTGTTTGCGAGTGCTTGGTTTTTGGTGGCAAACAGGGGGCAGGCATAGCTATGGCCTCAGACCATGACTGAGAAGCTGAGAGTACTACTTGTAGCTTCAATTCAATTCCTGCTTGAAATTGGAGGGATTTTCAGCCGTGCTGCGACCCACAGTTCGGAACTGGTGACCTGGCACGAAAGTAACATGGATGCAGCGAATGGAATTTTCAGTCTCTGGCGCTTTGCGGTGGGTCTGATCTGCTCGCAGCACTGCAGTTTAGGACCAAGCATCTGCGCCTCGTGGCCTGGCACGAGGAGAACATGGATGCAGTGAATGGGATTTTCGGTCTTTGACCACTTGCTGGTGAGCTGATCTACTCACCTCCCACCGCTTTAGGAGCTGCATCTGCGCCTTGATCCTTGAAGGGTTGTGGCGTTCCTACGGATGCGGAAAACTCGGTTTCCAGCCGAGTCTCATGCGAACCGTGAAATTTTTTTCTGCGCCTTGATCCATTCCTGTGGGTACACATTGGGCCTTGAGGGTGGTGGCGCTCCTGCCGATGTGAAAGAGTCTGTCTGATTCTCACGTGAATCTTTCACTACTTCAAGAAGTAATATTTTTCATATGGTAGCCAATTCACGGTCAAAACATGTTTCCATTTTGTGCATTTGCGTTGGGACAGACTGTCAGATTCAAGAATGAACTTGAGCGTAACATCACGATCAAGCTCGGATATGCCAATGCTAAGGTCAGTTTATTAACTTTCGACATGCTCGGGGCTAGTGGTGCTCGAATACTTTTTTTTTTTTTTACTGGTACCACACCCGTGCCTACATGCTGTATGTGGTATCGTTTCCTGGTGGTCTGGGTGGCCATTGTAACTGTTGTTGGCCCCTAGCTACATGCCGCCATGGCCAGATTGCTTGGATCGACTATAGGCGAGATTGAATGTGCCACCACTATCATAGTTTCCGACAGGCTGTACTCATCCATGCAGGCGTGAACTTGTTCCATGCTTTGGCTGGCCTTTGCACATGCTTTTATAGCTACCTTGTACACTGTACATGTGTGCGCTTGCAATTTTTGTTGGTGGTAACTGTGTGTGTGTGTGTGTGTGTGTGTGTGTGTGTGTGTACTGGTGCTGTCACTGTCGGATGTGTAGATCTACAAGTGCAACAATGCCAGATGCCCTCCACCTGCATGTTTCCGCTCCCAAGGTAGCAACAAGGAAGACTTATTCCCTTGCGATCGGCCGGGTTGTACCGGTAGCTTTGAGCTGAAGCGGTGAGTATGGCAAGCAGTCGATACTACTCGTCTTGGTGTAATCTTGCCGATATGATATCGGATTCCTGTTTTATTTCATTTAATGGAAGCACCTTCGAGTATAGTGTCACCTTCCTATACTAGTATGCTCATACCTTGTTTATTCGAGCTGTTTGGGACCAGGCACTGGCGTACTTAGTAACTTTAAAATGTCTGTAACTTTGGATCACATACGTTTTTGATGGGGAAAGGCCAGAGATACGGCAGTATAATATCACTAGTTACACAACATTTGACAAAGAGTTATATTTTCCAAGAAAACTCATGCAAAGGGTGCCCAATAGCCGAAAGTGCCTGTAACTCTGGTGTCTAGATAGTGGATACTATTGAAAGTACATAACCCCCAAGAGTGTGCAGCTCCAGCTATGGGATCTATGACGTCAGAACTTCACACCACGTGACAAACCGGTTCACATTATTTGCACCCTTTGCATGATAGATGCTTAGGTTCAACTCTCTTGTGGTCACATTGCACTGTTTGCCAGCCTATCCTTTCGAATCCTGTCACGTGATGTGAGGGTTCTGCCATCGCAGCACTGCATAGAGTTCGTGCAGGCGGTTGCACAATGAAAATTGTGCTGGTTTATAAAGTGCTGGGTTAAAGAGAGACGACTGTAGTAACCAAGGTACGGGCACATGTTTACTTCATACTAATGGCAAAGTATATTTTGGCAGCTGCCGTCTCCATTGCCACGCTCTGGTATATTTGCTCTAGAATTCACTGCATATGAGTTTGTGCTAGCTGGTGTGTGTGTGTGTGTGTGTGTGTGTGTGTGTGTGTGTGTGTGTGTGTGTGTGTGTGCGTGCGCACGCGTGTGTGCATTTATGATTGTAGACATGTGTCATTCGTTGATTGCCCTGGTCACGACATCTTGATGGCGACCATGTTGAACGGTGCAGCTGTGATGGATGCTGCTCTGCTTTTAATCGGTATGTCTCCTGTTTGGATTACATAAGGAATCTTCCCTTGGACTGTTGTAATTGCTGTTGATTAAGGCTGTGTTTACCTCAGGATTTTTAACCCGGGTTGAAAGTCTGTACGATGGAGAAAAATAGGTGGGTGTTTACATGAAGACAATTGACCCGGGTCATTTACTGATATGCCGCCAAAAGTCCACTTCTAGAGTCCTGTATGGTCACGTGAATGCTTTCGCACGAAATTTGCCTGTGCAGTGCTGTTCGAACCTGGCGCGTGATACGCACAGAAGTACGGTAGTACGATTACTCGCCGTCAACCCAGGTCAAACGCAATGCGTCATGTAAACGCTCCAGTCAATCTGTGCTCATGGCGGGTTGAAGGGTGGAGGGCCCTCTTTGATGACTGCGGCGAACCGCTTGAGGTCGGTGAACAACGTAGCTAGCCCTCCGGCAACCGCTCATAACTTGTGAGCCTGTTGAGGCCGGTTCAACGCTTTCAGTGCGGACGCTAGGTCTTTGTGTATTGATTTTAGAAGCGTCGTTCTTGCATGGCCTCAGAAACCTGGGCACTCGCTCAGCTCGATATATGCAGATATGACAAGTTGAGCTGGGGTTGGCGGGTCTCATCTGAGCATGTGGCCAGGCATTCTCCATCCAGCAGCTCTGATGAGCTGACCTAGGGAGGGGTCTAGCCCCAGTTTGCTTGTAGAGGGAGTTGTTGCGTATTATATTTTTTCATGGGTATTTGAAACCGATCGCTGATCTTATTTTCTGGTGGTGGAAGTACTCATCTTTGTCTCTGTCCTGTGCACTATTCAAAATCCGAACAGCCTTTTCTCCAATGCAGGGATTTAAGTTTTGCCTGCCTCCAATTTTGGTTGAGTGCTTGCCATTCCTTGAGCACATTTTTATCTTTCCACCCGGTCTTTCTGCAACATTTCCTATTTGGTATTCTTGTTTTAGACAGTGTATTGTTTCTGTATTGTTGTGTGTCGTGATCAGCTGGTAATGAAACTTGTCCGCAACCTCAGACATCGGAACATCTCGCAGCCATTGAGATTATGAAGCTGAAGCATATCATTATTTTGCAGAATAAGATTGATTTGGTCAAGGAAAATGTCGCTCTGGAGCAGCACCAGCAGATCCTGAAGTTTATTCAAGGTGAGCGTTGGTATGCATTTACACTGTACTTGTTATTTCGTGGCATGTGATTACTGTCGTATACTCTACAGACCATTCTCTTTGTTTTGAGGAGTGACATTCGTGCGATGGAAGTCTACAGCTTTCCACTGTTTCACACTGCCTGTCTCCTTGATCTTCTTTAGGTACCGTCGCAGAAGGCTCTCCAGTCATCCCCATCTCTGCTCAGTTGAAGTACAACATTGAGGTGGTGTGCGAGTACCTTTGCCGCAAAATTCCCACGCCGGAGAGAAATTTCACCGCCGCACCTCACTTAATCGGTAGGTTGTCGGGTATTTGCTATTGCGGACACGGCACTACTGCCGTTAGTGTCTCTGCATTTGGCTTGTCTTGCTGCTGCTGCTGCTGTCCAAGTCTTCTGTAATTCTGAAGGTTTGATTCTCTCTCTCTCTCTCTCTCTCTCTCTCTCTCTCTCTCTCTCTCTCTCTCTCTCTCTCTCTCTCTCTCTCTCTCTCTCTCTCTCTCTCTCTCTCTTGCCATCCAGTTATCCGATCATTCGACGTGAACAAGCCCGGTTGCGAAGTTGAAGACTTGAAGGGTGGTGTTGCTGGAGGCAGTATCCTGAAGGGTGTTCTCAAGGTCAGTTTACTGCTAAGGGGTCGCCCGGGGTTACAGATTGTTTTTACGAAACGAAAGGTTTTAGTATTTTTCAGCCTCCGCCCACCCACCCTTTCTGCAGGTAAACCGCAGTCCAACAAAAATATTGATTTCCATCTTCGGCACCCGGAAGTAACAGGGCATTCTCCATGCACCTTTAATAATAATAATTGTTTTCAAAACGAAACTCCTAAAACCCACCCACTCCCAAACGAAAACATTTCGTTTTGAAAATACTATAGGTAACCTTGGGCGACCCCTAAGCTGTGCATGAGTCTCTGTCCACGTGGCATGCATCTATACAAACCTCAAGAACTTGGCGAGCTATCCTCAGGTGCTATTTTGATTAGGGCCGAAACGATAGCCCATTTTGCCTTAACGATAAACCAATAACACTAACGATCGATTTATTGGTTTTACCGATTTTACGAACAAGTTTTATACGTGTCATGTTGGACATCAGTATACGGCAAAAACAATAATAAATTTGTTCAACTATATACAGGTACGTATGGGTGAAAGATCCACACAGGCCCAAAAAAGACTAAAATGAAATTTGCAACGTGATATGAGCAGTGTTCCTCTGCCATTAACAGGGTTCTAGCCAAGGGGGGGGGGGGGGGGGGGCGCAGCGCCCCCTACTCTGTTTGCGCCCCCCCCCCCCCCCTGTGAAAAATTGCCGCCCCCTACTCATTTTCCGATTTTCGTGTTTTTCATGCATAGATGGTTCATAAAGGCACATTTGTCTGGGGTGAAGTCAGGGATTTGCCCCATACGTTGCATTTGACGTGGCAAGACAATATTGGAAAGTGGAAAAATGGGATATTGGGTAACTGTTTTCCATGCCCACCCCCTACTATTTTGACCTGGCTAGAACCCTGCATTAAACATCAACGATCAGTCATCTGTCTTCTACAATGGAGAAGGGTCGACTGGAATCGACAATCCAGTCGATGATCGACTCCGTCAACATGCCTGAGCGCCTGCTGTCGCACGTTCGCAAGTTACCGGTGCCGAAGAACGCCGTGACGGGCTTCATTCCAGCACTGTTCGCTGCATTGTCACTGCGCTCAACATTGCTGGTAGTCGCCGTTGCTGTCGACTGGGTTGCTGGTCCTTTCCCTACCGCAGCGGCGTACTCATCTTTATGAGCAGAAATCAGGTGCTGGAACAAGTTGGTTGTGCCACTTTGACGGACGAACTCGCGGCTGCACGAATTGCATCTCGCTACGCTATCAGATTCCTCGAAATATACCCAAGCTGGCGATCTCTTGGTCAGACTAACTTTCGCTTTTCCAGGTGGCAGCATATTTTTGTCACTGCATGCTCTCCTCGCCAAAAAATCAAAACTAACTGTAAGTTTTTGACAAGAACTGAACAAATTAGAAGGCCGGCAGCCACACTCACAGTTTCGCTACAACCTAATAGTAATGAAGCTTTCCGGTTGTTACATTTTCCGGCCACGCTGACTAGTGCAGTGAATGTAGTGACTATGTACGACTACGAGTACCCAAAAAGGATCAAGGGCGCAATGATTGTACAGACCTACGGTTTCATGCACGTGTACTTCGACGGTCATGCACTTGTGCGCATGACACGCGTGCATGATGCCATGCACGGTCTGCGTGTACTGACGCCATGACAGCTCTCGCACTGTACAGTCATAATCGTTATCGGTCATAACGATTATCGATTTCATCCATAACGAGTGATATACGAGTAATCGGAATAATCGTTTCGGCCCTAATTTTGATACATATCATGTAATCATCAGCGTATCCATTTGCTGATCTGTGGCACCTTATCCTTCGTTGGCAGCTTTGCGGCTTGCCTATCTTGTGATATGTACATCAGCATGTATGTAACACCAAGAGTACATAGCCCCCAAGAGTGTGCAGCTGCCGCCCATGGGGAATGCAACGGAAGCATTTCACATCACATGATCAATTCGAACACACTGCCTGCACCCTGTACATGATAGCAAGAGTACATAACCAAGAGTGTGCAACTCCTATCTCGAGCTGCGATGGGTTCACCCACGGCGGATTTTTTTTATTGCGTCATTCTTTGGCTGGAGTATGATCAAGTGCGTATGCTTTCCCGCGCATTTTTTGTAGATACGGTGAGAGTTCACCAGGTTCAGGACACAGCGATCTATCGTCCGTTATTCTGCTTCGACTACCGTAGCTGTGATGTACAAATTCTTTGTACGTTGATCTCTGGCTACGCATGATGGCATCGGCGAGCCAAACACCCGCCAAAGACTGATGTCATAGAAAAATTCCGCCGTGGGCTGGGGGATCGTCGAGTTGCACACTCTTGGTTATGTACTCTTGATGGTAGCTATAGGATTGGTTGTAGGCGCTCTTCTACAGTGGTCCCTCTAGTATCCGGCACCATTCGTGCTACGGAAATTCTGCTGGATTAGAAAATCTGATTTACTGCTGCAATGTGCACGAAAAGGACGTTTTGGTAACTGAAAATTTAAAATTATGCTGGTTTATAGAGGGTGCTGGATTAAAGTCGGATGACTGTGTTGTGTAACCTATTGAACCATGTTAAGTGATGTGAAGCTCTGCTGTCGCAGCACTGGATAAAGAAAAATGCAGACAGTTGCACACTTTTGGGGCTCGTGTACTCTTGGTGACATGTGCTGCACTATTGTGACTTATCACGAGGCAATATTGAGTAGGTGGTTGGACATCCATGTCGTTCCAGTGGCAGATACTCAGAGAAACACCATATCCATTTACTAGGGAGGTTTCGCTCTATGTAATTACGTATGAAAATCCGTATGTCGTACGCGCCGGGGAGCGAGGGCAACTTTCATACGTAAATCTCTCTACGGATTTCCGTAGGAAAGCTCTTTCCTACGTTGGGTCCTCCGTAGGACTTTTTGAAATATTTTTCGCACTTTCTGGATTTATCCATGGCAACATTCAAGCCGCGCGAAACACAAGGTACACACTACGTGGAAAACAAAATGGAAATCGCGGTTTCGGTTCGTGGTGCATGCGGTGGGCGCATGCAGCCAACCCGTCTCCAAAGCAACAAGGCATGGTTAGCAGTCGTGGAGAAATCAGGTAGATCGAAACCCAACAGCCCTGATTTTTACTTATGAAACTACGTGCAGTTCCTACGTTATTTTCATACGTAATTCCGTAGAGCGAAACCTCCCTTATGTCCTGTTAATGATATCAAGAGTCCATAAACAAGAGTATGCAACTGTGATCTCTTTTCTATGGGCCAGATGCGCGGCGCGCTGCCTTCATTACATCATTCAGCTGCAATCCGCGCACTTCGGAAAATCAAACACCGCACTTTCCCTCTGGTTTGAAATGAACTTTCATACGGAACTGGAGTTCACGCGCCAGAATTCAGAGATCGCGTAGGTACTGGAACGAATCGAGCAAAAACGGATGGGCTCTTACGAGAAATTGTGAGTTTGAATGCATGCTTTCAGAGCGTGATGAAGGCAAGTTACGTAATGAAGGCAGTGCGCCGCGCACTGGGCCATAACCACAGTTGCATACTCTTGTTTATTCACTCTTGATGATATATTGTGGCTGGTGCTTCTGTATGTTAAGGTCGGCCAAGAGTGTGAGGTCAGACCTGGAATGGTGTGGAAAGACAACGAAGGAAAGGTCCACTGCCGGACAATCCTGTCCAAGATCGTCTCGCTCTATGCCGAACAGAATGACCTGCAGTATGCTGTACCTGGCGGTCTCATCGGTAGGTTTCAAACTTTTCACCTCGGTATCATGTATGGTGATGTTCTTAGACCAAGCGGCTCTTCTCATTTTTCTGACAGACTAATGTTACCGTATGTCCGCACCTTTAAAGCCATGGAGGTATATTCGATTATAAAGTCAGTCTCAGTTATAAAGCCATGGGCCTCATAAATGAAAGTATATTTGAAGTATGTTTTGTAAAAATGAAGGAATTAGTACTATGCTAACAAACCTACAGCCCAGCAGGAAGGGTGAACAAGTGGTTTTAGATTGAAATTTCTATGTGGACTTTGACTTTTATGGCATGGCGTAGTGGGTGAGTCATTTTGCATCTAAAATAGCTAGGAAAGCAGCGGTGTTTCGAATATAAGGCCATGGCTTTAAAGGCGCTGACATACGGTATGTTAGGTTGGGAATAAAGGCACAATCTTACGGTAGTTTCACAGCGTGATAGACTCGTATCATACCCTAGCCACTCGAATTGTCAGGATCATTCCCGACATTTGTTGAGCGTGGGTCTTTGCGCATTGTCGATTCTTGACTGTTGCGTTTCGAGCCCGTGCACCCATCTTGGGTGTGCAAGTCGAAACCTCTTTGGTGCTTCGTGTTCGTACTGTGCTTAACTTTGACTTCCTCTGGCCTTCTCTATTTCGCATGTCACCAGGTGTGGGAATGAAGATTGACCCAACACTTTGCCGTGCAGATCGACTCGTTGGTCAGGTAAGTCAAATGCTCACCCCTTTTTTTCGTTTCTGTTCTGTTGGTTGGCCGCCTCGCCTATGTTTATCAAAGCAAAGCAGCTTCCATAAGTCTATATTGGATATTGTGGCATCATGCACGATTTCCTCGCAGAAAATATAAGGTGTAATTCCTGAAGCTATGCAGGGGATGTGAGACGTCACAAAGCGACAGTACGTCTAGTGTAGCCACGGCCGGAAGTCGTTCATTTCCGCACCTATTCGGAAGACCTGGCGCAGTACCTCTCTCTGTGCCCTCACATATCTTTTGCATATCTTCGGGAATCACACCTTTCATTTTCTGTGGGAAATCGTGTGTGATCCCATGATATCCAATACAGACGTATGCTGCTAAGGGGTCGTCCGGGGTTACCGATTGTTTTTACAAAACGAAAAGTTTTAGTATTTTTCAGCCCCCACCCACCCACCCACCTTTACTGCAGGTAAAACGAATTCCAATAAAATATTGATGTCAATTTTCGACACCCAGAAGTAACTGGGCATTCTCCATCAGCATTCAATAATTATTTTCAAAACGAAACTCCATCAAACCCACCCACCCACAAACGAAAACATTTCGTTTCGAAAATATTATTGGTAACCTTGGACGGCCCCTAAGCGCGTTTGATATCCTATAGGGCCTTAGAACGTCTGGCGAAGTCAGGGTCCAGCGGCCTTATTGCATACGTTTGTTTGAGCATGAATGCATAGTGAAAAGGAGAAGGACAAAAATGTTACGAGTTATGACTAACTGTCCACCAACGTAGCCAGATCTTATACAGTCAGCGAGTTCGACAACATGGCACACTCTCCTTTTTCACCATAATTTAATGCCTACGAGACGCACACAGTGCTTTTGTGTACCATTGTGTATGTCATGTGACCTGCACTACAAACACTCTGGCCACATCATGCGTACGGGATGCAGGTCATCACTTGCTCAGTGTTTTAGAGAGCTGTTTGATTGAACTGCGAGTGTTATGTCACTTTGTCGTGCATGCCAGGGCGGATCCAAGGGGGGTGGGGGGATAGGTGCTCACGCATGCCACAATGGTACGTGATGGTGTACCTATGATCAATATGTTAAAAGAAAAAAAATTGCCATCGTATTTTCAGCGTCCCTCGGTTTACCCTGGATCCGGTCCTGCATATATTGCTCACAGCACTCATGGCGTTGGCTTGTGTGTTCATGCGAACGCAGCTTAACAGCTTACTTACATTGCGTTACCCATCGTTGTGCAAAACAGTGAATTAACCGCTCATTATCGCGGGTGAGCGACTGGCGTGTACATGTGATGTGTACATGTAGCAACGACTTCCAACGTGTTACCTACTGTCGTGGACATGGAAATCCGGTCGAATGACCGTGGCCGGCGCCCTCAGTGCGTACAGAACGTTGCATGCGCAGCGCACATGTTGATCGCATGCGAACTCACGGCTGCATTGCCTCCTTGACTTCCGACTGGATTTCCATGTCCACGACAGTACTTTGCCAGTTGTTGCCTCAGGGCGTGAGTAATCAATGGGTCAGCAGCTGCAACACACGTGCACAGATGTACATTTACTGACAACTCAAACACGTTGTATCGGGCAGCGCCTGGCTTCGGCATCCCGTAGAGATTCCCATGTATGCAAACATGGCTAGCAAAGCAAGCGCCCTAGCCGCGGCCCTTCGCAACAAGACCCTCGTTTTGATCCTTGTCTGCGGTGTGTATGGTGCGTGCGTGATCACGGACAGGTCCTTGGTGGAGTTGGTGCATTGCCCGACATCTTCACCGAGTTGGAAATCTCATATTTCCTGCTGCGCCGCTTGCTCGGTGTGCGGACGGAAGGTGACAAGAAGGGTGCCAAGGTAAGTACTTGGTAGTACTTAGTATTCTGAGTCTGAGGTTACATGACTGTACCTGTGAAAATGTTACGTCCATGTGGTCGTGGTATCTTGTACTTCAGATAAAGTCACTTCCTTCCATGTAGAGCAGCGTTCATCATTGTGCTGTCTCATGGCCCAACAGTGACGTATATACCTGTAAATCCATGTACAGTATAATAAGGTAGTTGTTTTGACTGTATGGACCGTAAGCCATGACAGCAGCATCCTGCTATGTTCCTCTGATACTTGATACCACTCATTCAGCTTCATCCCGGTAATATTTTGCAAATGATTGCCAAGTACATGTACTTTAGTTTTCGCGGCATTAGAGTTGTCATTCCTTTCTTGGTTTCCTCGTTTCTTTGTCCAGGTGGCGAAGTTGACCAAGGGTGAGGTGTTGATGGTCAACATTGGATCATTAAGTACCGGTGGCCGTGTCCTAGCTATCCGTGCCGATTTGGCCAAGATTGCCCTAACACAGCCAGTGTGCACACAGAAGGGTGAACGTATCGCTCTCAGTCGGCGCGTTGAGAAGCACTGGAGGTTAGTTGAATCCCGTGTTTGATTCTGTATTTATCTTGGGTTTGTTGTAATTTGCTTTCATTAGAGAGGTTCTGCTACACGGAACTACGTACCAAACTCCGTGTCAACTGCAGTGAAGTTTGACACGGATTTTTCGTACGTTGCACCGGTTCTGCTGTACGTAGCATGCTTGAAGCATGCACGAACACCCCGCCACATGTACTCTGTACGCTCAGTTTTCACACGGAGTCCAGTCCGTGTCAACCGCGCTTCACACGGAAAACGGTATGAAAAAATCCGTATCAAACTAAATCCCGTACCGCGGCGAAGTTTCCATACGTACTTTGGCACGTTATACCGTGTGGCAGAACCTCACTATTCAGTTCGACTGAGCCCTTACTGAGTTCGATGCTCAGCCGTAAATCGATGCACAAACTTACTGGTCAAAACTCGATTGTAGGCGGATAGAGCCAAGGTCGTATTGCCATGTGCAACCTAACTTGACTTGGATTTGGACAAACTTACTGGTCAAAACTCGATTGTAGCCGGATAAAGCCAAGGTTGTATTGCCATGTGCAACCTAACTTGACTTGGATTTGGAAAGTCTTGATCCTCCATCATGTCAGAATAGACTGTATGTAACGTTTTCGTTCTCTTCTCATCAAGTGCTCTTACAGGGAATGTGGCAAAATTGCTCAGACAGCAACTATAGGGGCACAGAAATGAGGGAAATACCACATCACACTGCAAGTGTGAAGCAGTTTTGGTTCAGGAACGCTCCTTACGTTCTTGTAGACTGCGTGGATAGCGTAGATGCATGCACTACATGCACGGCTGTTTTTTCGCGAAATTTGGACATTTAACAAGATGGCAGCCAAAAGTCTCGATTGGGCTGGATCGGCAAGGAAATTTGAATTTTCAAATTCTCAGCAGCCGATTTCGCTGTGGTTTTCGCTCGATTTAGAAAGCTACCAGGCCAGGTTTACCCGGAAAACAGGTATTCCGTGTTCCTCTTGAAACTAGCTTTCCGCTGGTACCTCACATGGCCAACTTCCTCGCAGGAACAGTTTGTTCCGCGTTGCACAAGTCAAGCCTTCTTTCTCGCTCGTTCCTTGATTCATCGTTGACATGCCTGCCTCAAGAAGCCCTTTCAGAAGTTTTCCCAGTCTAGCTTTCAGTTTCCCCAGGTAGAGGACTATCTTCTGGCTATCTTCACCAAGTTTTATCACGTCCCGTGCGTGCGATGCTGAGCTACCTTTTCATGCGATTTAGGGGACAGATGGCATGGCGCTGGAGTCGCTGTTGAGTCCAGGAGGCCGAGGCCTGGTGGAAACTGCCCAGTAGACATGTGGGGTATTGCTGAAAAAGGCAGCAAGCACACAGATAGCCCCGAAATTGTGATGTAGATCCAATTGTGCGTTTGTTCGAGTGCATATCGGCAAATTTGAAAGTTGCACCCGTGATCCCGACGAGGAGAAGCTGAAAATCAGTGTGTGCGTCAATATCCAGACTACCAGGGATAGCTTGGAGAGGTTCGAAAAGGTCAGGATGCTGGTTGACCACGGCAGGAGTTCCTTTTACCTTCCTTCTCTCTCAAATTGTCTGGATATTGAGTATCTCGCTCGAGCGCTTTCAAATAATAAATCCTGGTTTGACTTGCGAAATCGTGGAACCACACGGAGAGTGACATGAGTTTCATCCCAAAACGCAAACTCCCATCGTATTCATGAGGTCTGTACCGCGTTACGTAAATCGCACTGAACGACTCCATATTGTTAGATGTCCGTGCGCGAACAGCCGTGTACAATGTACATCTGGGAGACTCGGTGACTCGTGAACTCGTGCAGAAAACGAAATTCATTTCGTTCCATGGTCCAATTTTGGTATGCGTACTTTGAAGCAAAAGGGTTCGGTGACTTGTGAACAAAGTCAATGTCAGTGGGCTTTGATTGCCTTGGCAATATACAGTTTTTTTGAGAAAGTCAAGTTTACGAGAATATTTACGAGAAAGATATGGGTACTACCAAGAGTAAATAAACAAGAGTGTGCAACTTCGCATCTCTCCTGCACAAGCTGCAGATACCCCGGCCCACGGTGGAAGTTTTTGTTGACGTCACCTTTTTACACAGGACACGCATTTTGCCGCAAAGCAGTGTGAGAGCACGTGCTGGGCACCAACCTTGTAATGTAAAGTCCGGCCAATTGCACGAGGCAAAACTTCCCAAAAGACTCGCAGTGTGTGCGCCGTAGAAAAGATTACGTCAACTAAAAATTCCACCATGGGCCAACCCATCCGCGAGTTGCACACTCTTGTTTATCTACTCTTGGTACTACATCGTACTTCTTGTTTTGACATGGTAGTCCTTATTTGGGGAAGCTCGTGCTCAGATCTACTTACGAATCGAACAGCCTGGACCTGTCTATACGAAACCAATCTACAAGACTCTAATCCAGCAGTGACTCATTGACTTGTTTTGTATGAAACAATAGAGTCACTGAACCTCTCTATTTATGTACTTGTGTGTGTATGTGTGTGTGTGTGTGTGTGTGTGCGTGCGTGCGTGCACATTTCTTTTGACAGATTGATCGGCTGGGGACAGATCCAGAGAGGAGTCACAATCAAGGCAGATGAGGCCGGTTTTGAACACAACTAGACACTTCTTGATATTCTCTCATATTTTTTACTTGTAGATCTACCGGGATGAGACAAAAAACAGTGGACAAAATTCTGACCTTGATTTTTGCAGAAAATGTTAGATGTGTGCTCCTACAACCCTCCTCTGTCGAGTAATTCTAGGGCATTTTTGTTAGTGTAAAGTCGATGGCGGGTAGGATGCCACATCTTAAAATGATATTGATTTGAAGCAATTGATCAAGGAGTGCCTTCATGGACTGGATTGGATGGTATATCATGCAACATAAAGCGCAGTTTGTGTCCACTTTCTCGTTGCATCCGGTCAACACGTAAGCCATATCAAAATGATGTCTTGCCCGGTAAGATTGCGGAGCTGCGAAATCAATGCGAACGAGCGGAGTTTATTTCATTCACTGATGTTCACATTCCATTCCTACCTTGCATAGCACATACCGGTACCCTTTCTACTTTTGCAAGGGGATGATTACAACGCGTTTAGCGAACGTGGATAAACACATGCGTATGTGTGTGCACGCGCACACACACGCACGTGCGCACACACACACACACACACACACACACAGCTGCTATCTGCAGAGTATGAGCAAGTGTGCATGTAAGCTTTCCCGAGTCTGCGAACTGGACTTGCTGTATGCTGTCGTACCTGGGAGTCGTCGGGTTTGTACTTGAAGTAAGACTCCCTGGTCGTACCACAGCTTGATACTGCCAAATTGGTGTGAGAAATGATAAAAAGCATGATGGAGTGTACTAAAGATGGGTGTGTGTCTGCTTCTTATGATCCAATCCCTGTGGAAGGCCCTTTGCTCGAATGTACATGGCCGGGTTGAATGGGTGTGTGTTTGATCCAAACCCCCTGTAGACGGAGGCCCTTCACCCGAATTAGGGGGGGGGGGGGGGTGCGCATAGGCACAGTAGCTGACTTGCTCTACTACAGTAGTATGCATTCTCAAGAACTGATAGTGATACCCAGACTTATTTCCTGATAATTATAATAGTGCGTGTGCAGTCATGGTCTTGTACGTGTAATTGTACATGTAGTTGGATGTGGGTGTGCAGTGCACACCGCAGCATTCAGGGAATATTGAGAACAAGAGAAGATTACTGAATTTTCCATTGTGATCTCCATGTATGGATACCATGATTATGGCATAGTCAGTAAGTCTGGCAAATACTAGTATATGACACGATGCATGTTGTGTTGTCAAGAAGGCCCCTGTCCCCTGCTATGGCTGACATCTTACCTAACTGGGCGAACGCAGTACGTCACGGTACATGGGACGTCCTCAGCCGACACAACAGTACTATCCGGAGTTCCCCAGGGTTCCATCCTCGGCCCCCTTCTTTTTTATCTTATACGTCAATGATCTGCCCACAGCTGCCCCGGGCACATCACTATTCGCAGACGACACAACGCTCCTACGGGCATCTCCTAACATCACTGGCCTGATGAGTAACCTAGCTAACGGGATTCAAAGAGTAATTTCCTGGATGTCGTCTTGGCGGTTATCGCCCAATCTGTCTAAAACTAAAATCATGCTCTTTCCTTCTCAGCCTGATGTTCCGCCCCTCCTCCATCCCACTTTCCCCCAGCCTATAGACATAGTCTCCAGCCATAAGCATCTTGGCATTTTCATTGACTCTAATCTTTCATGGGAACCCCACATCGATTACATATGTAAACGATCAAGTTCATCTTTAGGAATCCTTTCTTCTCACTGTTACCATCTCCCAATCTCTTGTAAACTCCTCTTTTACTCAGCTTACATACGCCCCATTATTGATTATGCAGATACTGCTTGGGCTGGAATTTCCACAACCCGTGCTGAAAAGCTCGAAATTCAGCACAAAAAAGTTCCTCCTCCGGAAACCCCGCATGCTCCCATCTTCCACCCTTTATGCCCTTGCTCACACTACCCCTTTGTCTAAGAGACGTAATTCACATCTTGTCACCCTTATCCATTCTCTCAAATTCAATCTGTGTCCACCTCACCTCCACTGTTTCAACTGGTTTTCTTCCCGTAGCACGAGAAACTCCCTTTCCCTTCCGAAACCCAAGTCCTCCTTTCTACTTCACTCTCCCCTTTCACTGCGTACTCTGCGTGGCTGGCACTTCCCCAAAGAAGCTAAGGACCTTTCTTCCCTCCGCCTTTTTAAGAGCCTTGTCGCGCCTTGACTTTGATTTTGTGTTTCTCATTTTGTTGCAATCACTACTTATCCATGCCGGTTCCTTTTTTCTTCTCCTCCCCTTCTCCCTTCCTTGCCGTGGTTGGCTAACACCCTCTCTCTTTGTATTGGCCGGTGTTCTCACTGTGCTATGAGATGCTGCAATAAATAAATAAAATAAAATAAATAAATAAAATAAAAGGCCCTGCAGCATGCAATACACTTGATAGTCCGTGAGCCAAATCTCAGAATCGGCTGTTTTAGCATCGACCGTTGCACCCAGAGAGGGACAAATCGTCCTTCACCACACCGCTTCAGGATGGTATCCTGAAGCGATTTCCACTTGTTGGACAATTCGAAACTGATCCAGGGAGGTCACAGAAGACGCCAAACATCCAACTTTGCTCACTGACAGCAGCGGCCATTTTCGCCTTCTTCACTTGATTTTTTTGCGCTTGTTCACGGATTCTCATTTTTTAAAGCCATGAGCAGATTCCACGAGTGCACATAACGCGGAAACCAGTGCACAAAACTAGATTTGAATTTTTTTACCGCTGAGAATTATCAATCCGGATCATGCATGCAAACTGCAGCAAAGTAATTATTATTATTAGTTACAATGCATTCGTTCAGAACTAAACTGACTTCAAAGAATGTCCTAAATACCTCTCGAGATATTTGTTCACCACTTCCTAGGCGTAGAAGACTGTAGTGAGTAACCTTCTGGAGCGAATGGCGGACTCTGCCCCGAGCATGAACTTCTTTTCATCCTGTTCAAGGTCAAATATTACTCAGTTTGCGTTGAAGAATAACAATTACATTCGTGAATGGCTGAACTGAGAATACCCTTATGATTTCTCTTGGATTTCGTATCCCAAGTTCATCTACTTGGCTGGATAAATCGCTTCTTGACTTCATCATACTGGAATTGGACTTGTAGATAATAGCGAGCAATGAATTGGTGAGTGAAGTATATTTATAATAACCACTCCATTACTGAATACATGTACGTAGAATACTCCAGTATAGAATGATATGAACACTGAAGCTAATGTGACATTACGGTAGTACAATAGGAAGTACGTCACCACTGTTGTAAATGCACGCGCTGATCCTATCCAACCTGACAGCCAATGCAAGAGGTTGGAATTGGCTATTGATTGCCTAACACACTCATACAGTACTGAAAACTATCTGTCATTGCTCATTTTCCACTCAACATAACACAGTTGGAAATCACCAGCTAGGTGCACATCTTGGCACATAATGTGTGCTATCGCAGTCCACCGCAGTACACAGTAATACACAGATAACTACCGATATAAGATGATGCCACATACATACATACATACACGTATACGCGCGCACCCACACCCACACGCGTGCGCATGCGAGCACACACACACACACACACATGAAGCAGCTGCCGAATCCGACTATGCAGTCTCCCAGACACGCGCGCACGGGCACACACACGAACCAGCTGCCGAATCCAACTATACAGTCTCTCAGGCATGCGTGCACATCCACACACGCGCGCGCGCGCGTGCGCACATACACATGAGCCAGCTGCCGAATCCGATTATGCAGTCTCCCAGGCACGCGTGCACGCGCACACACACACACACATGGACCAGCTGCCGAATCCGACTATGCAGTCTCCCAGGCACGCAACCCCAATGGCAATGGGAGAAGAACAGACTCCAGGAGGACGCCGGATCAGGAGGAGGACCCACCTCAGTGAGTGCAAAATGACCGATGCCCGTTGTCTGTTGTGGTCCTGCTGCCGTCAGTTGTAAATTGATCTCTCTTCACAAGACGGACAGCGACCGAACAAAGGAAAAGCAGATGTCCCTGGTGCCTGCCTGATCACCGAGGCAGAGTCCAGTAGCGGATGGGAGTGAAGGCAATCTAGGGATGCACGTGTGGTCGGCCAAAGCTCCTCTGCTGCAAAACCAGCAACACCAGCATGTCCCGCGGCCGGAACACACTTCCTGTCTTGTCCTGTCCTGAACATTGCCGTTTCCGGTTACATGTCCCCTCGTGTGAGGGGCCGACAGACATGGAGAGTTTGGCTGAGGCGCTGCTCGCATCAACGTCCTAGCGAGATCTAGACTTTTCTTGAATCCATTTGTTGCAGTTGTGCGGCTGGAACCCTCGGGTTAACTTGCAACATGATCGCTTTCGCTGCAGTGAGCTAAAACCCACCACTGACCTGAAACACGGATCACACTGACCACAGTGATTGTGGCAACACCGTGCCCCGACACCCACCATCCGGCCCGCAGTTGTAGCCTGGGGTGGTGTCACCAACAAAGGAAAGCGCCTAGCACGCACACACATGCACCCGCGCGCGCGCGCGCACACACACACATGCACGGGCGCGCACACACACACATGTACGCACGAGCACACACACATGCACGCGCGCGCGCACACACAAACACGCGCGCGCGCACACACAGAAACGTGCACGCACACACGCATGCACACACTGGCACACATACACAGACAATGGTATAGTATGTTCCTCGTCAAGCAGCCAGGTGCTCTGGCTTGGACCTCCAGCAGCGCTGGTTTCGCCCTCGCTACTTGTCGTCTTGCCCTCTCCAGTGCTGCCTGCAACAAAACATTCCCTTCCGTAAACTCTGGGTGGACCAGTTCTCGGTGTTGTGTTGACACCGTGCTCTGCTTTCATGGCATTCGTTGTTCGTATCAGCCACTAAGCTCCTGGTAGGTAGCCCCTTGTTGGCCTTAGGATGTGGCTCTGGGTTCACTACTACATGCACATCACTGTCAGTAAGTATAGATAAAGCAAAATCAGAGGCACTGGTCTTCTCCAGTGTTGCAAATGCTCAGGATCACATGCGTGCAATTGGTGTAGCACTTTCCATGATACCAGCCACACCGTTTGCTCTTCCCTGAGCCCTTGTGCTGGCAGAGAAAATCCCAGACATGGTCGTCCTTCTCTCGAACAGCGCTGACGATGCGACGCCAACTTGTAGTCTCGATATTACTCGCTGCAGGCTTCTCGTTTCTACTAAATTGGGTGCTGTCACACAGACACAAATTCCAGCAATATTACTCCGCTGGGCTGTCATTTGCCACTTCGTTGCCGTCAGCTGCCCCATCTGGCACCTCGCTGCCACTAGAAACGTCTTCCTCCTCTTCCATTGTTGTCAAACAACATCAATGTACACGAAAGGAATAAACTTCAATAAAGTGATCACAAAACCCCAAATCCATATTGTCGTCAACGTCGTTATCTTCTAAAAAATAAATTATTTTTCCTCACTCCACCCGAAATCGTACTTTTGTGCTTACTCGTCCGATGCACACCTCACCACTCGCGTAAAAATATTTGTTCTCACGGTGGAATTTGGTCGAGAAAAGAAGCCCTCCCGAAGGTCTCTGGATCGGTTCTGGAACGTCCAACAAGCGAAAACGTATCCTTTGTGATGTCCTTGACCAACACTGTAAGCGGCGACTTGTCCCTCCGAGAGTGCAACGGCACTTGTGATTTTGAGTTTTGGCTCACGGACTATGACAGATGCCTGCAGCCAGGTGCCGGGTGGGGAGGGGGCTCTTTACTTGTGGTAATGTGGCAAATCAAGTGTGAATCTCAGCTTCAAGCAAGAGTTATGCCATGGACTCAGACACTCCTTCCACAAGTGCAGGGTCTGGCTACAATGATACCAAGACGGCAAGAGTCCTGCTTGTAAGTATTATCAAGAGTAGCCCCAGGAGGCTATTGGTATTCGATATCAAGAGAATACTGTATACAAGCAGGGAGTCGTAAAATACCCGGTATTTTACGACTCCCTGCTTACAAGACTGGGCCATGCCCGACGACGTGACGTGAGCAGCCCGTTGCTAACCAGTTGTTGCCATGGATCTCAAGATGGCGACAGTGTCTGTCCGATCCGAGGAGCCGACCGGGTGCTAGCATGCTCCGCTTTGCGGATCCCTGTACTGCCCGTGTGGGAGCAAACTGTGGGCGAAGGATCACCTGTCGTGTTCAAGTTCGGTTGTTTTGAGGAGAACGCTGTTTACTGCAGCAAATGGCCGGCGGTGGAGGCCCAGACATGGAGGTCAGCGATGAAGGTTAGTGGTTTTCTTGATGGGTGTGTAAAGTATGCTGCTTCCAGGAAGCTGACACCCAACCGTCTTTGTCGGTGCAGAGCTTATGCGGAGAGCTGGACTCCGACAGCCTCAGGAAGTATGTGGAATCTCTTCAGCCATTGTTGTCGACAATATCCCTGAAGTTGGAAAGGAGAGATTGGCTAAGCTAGAAGCCGTCGTCATGAAGATTATGTCACGTTTTGGAACTATTGTTGGAAAACCATACTTTCCCATAGATGACAATGGGGTCACAAGAGGGTTAGTGAAGTTGAGAATATTGATTTTATATTTTCTAATCCATGCTTCTAAGTATTCTGTCGATTATCTTGAGAGCTGGGGTTGATGGTCGCAATTGAATTTTCTGTGGTCATGGTATCATGTTGGAAACAATCCAAACCGACACCAGCCTGAAGTTCACGGGGATGACACTGAATTTCTTGTACAATGCAGTCATTTTCATGAGGGAATTTTCTACGAATTGGATAGCAGCTACCCAGCCATTAGTCTATGACAGAACTACCAAACACCACAATCATGCATCACTCTATTGACCGGCATACACATCCGACCTTCAGTTGCATGCCCATTACCGGAAGTGGAATACCTCGGTCAAGCGTGATCAGCGGTGGGTGCTGTGGAATTTGGTACCGCTAGGTCTATACAACGTCGAGATCGTTTCCATTATTTAATTTTTTATGTGTATAGTGTATAGCATTGGGAATTAATGTCGCATGCTATGAGCTCGGTAACGCACCCAGGACCTAATTGTATCACTGTCTAACTTGATAGCGGCCGATCCACCAGTAGTCACTACAACTTCATACGGGGATTGTTGTGCTCTCTGGTTAAAACTAGCAATAGTTATGTGAGGCCAAGGTGGAAGTAATGAAAAAACGTGAGTTATGAAAGGTTGCGTACAAATTGAATGCCCATGCAGTGGAGCAATCTGTGGAGGAAAGAAGTGGTGAGAAGTGACAATGAGCCACTTTTATCTTGACTTTCTAAGGATGAAGAACAGCGCTCAGTGTATTAAAGTTACACCGGCAGGATTGAGATTTGAAATACATTTTTTGTCACAGCTGAGCGTATCTGGCAGCCAGTAATGCCTCCAGATGGGCTTGTTTACGTAATGTAGGTATGGGATATGTTGGACTGTTCGTGAATGTTTTAAAAATGAAATCTTGCAATTTGTCCTCTCTCTCTCTCTCTCTCTCTCTCTCTCTCTCTCTCTCTCTCTCTCTCTCTCTCTCTCTCTCTCTCTCTCTCTCCTCCCCCCCCCCCCCCCCCATTCGTACTAGCTCACACACATGCATGCTAGCCGTTGGGCTGATATTGTTTCTCGAGCACATCAATATCTTCCGACACCTTGTTGAGTGAACACTGAGCAGCATTTCACCCCCCCCCCCCCCTCACAGAATGTTGAAGAAAAAGGTCATTAGTCGGCCTCTCAGTTACCAGTGCGAGGATTACCCTCCAAGACCAAGGTGCACCCCACTGCATGTATCATGGTGGTTTGGAGACTAAATCAGTATGTGACTAGCATCTGCACATGCATACTAGCACAATCGTGTGCTTTGCAGCAGTACCATCGACCATGGATGAGTATTAAATTTCCTTTGTTATTATGCGAGTACATCAGAGGAGAGAGTCTGTTGGTTAGCTTGAAACACTGGGGGAGTGTGCAGAAAACTGAAATCCCTGTGTATGTTCTGTACTCTTAACTGTGTTAGGTATGTTTTCCTTGAGTATCGCAACGAAAAGGAGGCGAGATCAGCTGTCGAAACCGCTAATGGCTATCGTCTTGACAAGTCACATATTTTCACTGTCAACTTGCTGACTGATTTCCAGAAGTGAGTACCTTGGATTTGGTTGTTGGCTGGGTGCAGCTGTGTGTATGTGTTTGCCTTCCCATGCTCTCACCCACCCACACCCACACGCGCACCCCCCCCCCCCCCCACACACACACGCACACACACGCGCGCGCGCACACACACACACACACACACACACACACACACATACACACACACACACATACACACACACACACACACACACACACACACACACTACTACTACTAGCAGCATGACTGCCCAGAGGGGCAAGTGTCACCCCTATGGAAAGGGGACCAGAAAACGGGACACGGATCACAAGCAGGACTGCGAATGTCTGGCTAGGTCCTGCTGCCGGCGCACACACACACACACACACACACATGACAGGTGTAAGACATACTAGTAGGTGTGAAATATAGGTGTTATGAAGCTGACAATGACGGAATGTGACAATATGCTTTGGCTCAGGTGTTGACTCTCTCAACTACACCTTTGCCACTGAACTCGTTGTATTTATTATTCTTATGGTGCGAGATCATGCTGTGTTTGGCGGCAGGATTTTGTCCTCACGATTTGTTTTGGTTCTAGGGTTGAATGTCTCACCTATAACGTTACCTTCGCCACTGAACACGTTGTATTTATTATTGCGCGACATTATGCTGTTTTGGTGGTAGGACTTTGGTATAAAACTACTCTTTTAGCCTGCATAGCATCATTGTTTCATTCATACCTGACAATGGCAATATTTTCAAAACATTGTGTGTTAAGAATTGGGTCGGTCCTTTGGGAATGGGTGTGTCCACCCAACTACTTTCTAACAAGGTTTCTTGTTTGCTCATATACATTGTTAGATACATGGACCTACCAGATGAGTTTACGCCACCAGAGCCTGCGGAATACACTCGGGAGGTATGGTGCAAGATTTGTTGTTGGTGGCAGTGGTACTGTTGCTGCTGGTGGTGGTGCTGTTGTTGGTGCTGTTGTTGGTGCTGCTGCTGTTGGTGCTGCTGCTGTCTGTAGCCCGTGTCATTTTTTTGCCTGTGTCATCGTGTTCTTTGGCCTGTGTCATCGTGTTCTTTGGCCTGTGTAGGCATGTGTTTATATCTTTGCACAAATGAAATCGGAAATGTGGGAGTATAAATTCACAAGGTTTCGTAATGGTTCTGAGGCAGATCAATCATAGACTAGCTTTAGGTACGTTCTGGCTTCTAAATTGCTCTTGGGAATTGAGTCTATTGCCTATCGAGTGGCTATGGAACTGAAATCCTGCACTGTATGTTTCAGCGGAGCCCTTGGAAATAACTTGCAAGTTTCTTGTGCAATTACCTGCATTGACGTCATTGAGAAAAATCCTTGCCTATGCCTACTGAACGAAATCGATGTGTCAATTATCCGTCTTTGTTGCCATCATTTTCATCTAGGAAAGTTCTGTCTTCTTTAGAAACAATCTTGACTGTGCTCTTTTTTCACGTGGGTTTGTGTGTGTGTGCATGTGTGTGTATGTGCATGTGCGTGTGCACGTGTGTGTGTGTGTATTCCTTGGTGTGTTGACACAGGAGAATCTCCGTGCATGGCTTCAGAATAATGATGCTCACGACCAGTATGCTGTCTTGTACAAGGGAGGAGAGGGCTGCTCCATCTTCACCAACACACCAAATGAACCCGTACCAGTTCACGAGAAGGATGTAAGACTGGTGGTCACTAGGGTTGGAAAAGGGCAACCATGTGCTTGCCCATGCTTTGCTTTTCAATTCTCTGCAAAAGAGCGAGCAGAAGAGACAGGGTTGGCTTGCTGGAAATCTCTCACACTGGCTGGATTGCAGGCACTGTTGTATAACTTAGGCATTGGAATTCACCCAGTCATGTCGCCGGTGTGTCTTGCACACTCTTTTTTACTGCACATTGTGCATGCCACTGGACTTTTGATATAATGTGCTGCACTCACTGCACCATATCCATTGTGCCTCTTTGCTATCCACCAGTGCTTTTTTGCATATAAACACGGCACATGCCTGCAGTAAGTACATGTACTTCTCATAGATATTCCAGACATGGGTGGATGTACATGCACATTCGAATATGGTGTGCTCACGTTGGCATCAGATTCTGTGCTTAGATGTAAGACTGCGGCGTCCGTGTGTGATATGTGCTCTGACTGTCCACAGTACTGGACCGACAAGTACGTGAAGTGGTCACCGCAGGGAACGTACATCGCCTCACTACACGCACAGGGTGTCATCCTCTGGGGTGGCGAGAACTTCTCGCGCAAGCGCCGCCTCTTCCATCCTAATGTGCAGATGATTGACTTTTCTCCGTGCGAGCGTTACATGGTTACGTTCAACGGTGCACCAGATCATGACACAGACCCACAGGCTGTCATCATCTGGGATGTGCGCACTGGCGAGAAGCTCCGCGCTTTCAATGGCCAGCAGCACAAGGAGTGGCCGATCTTCAAGTGAGCTTAGCTGTCTGCGTGCGTATGTCATATGTGTGTGTGTGTACTGGGTGTGAGGGTTGAAGGTATTGGCTGCGTTCAGGATGGCGGCAGTATGACGTAGCCTTACCACGAAAGTGCTCACAAGTCACAACCTAGGCCAGTTTTGTATCTTTTTTTGGAAGGGGGAGGCGGGAGGGGTGGCAATCCTGACGTTACGTTTTGCGACTCATTCATTGTGCACACGGCCCATGTGGTGCAGTCCGTCCATACTCATGTCATGTTCGAGTGGCAGTGAGCGGCACATTGAAACGACGACGGCAGGCGAATGCCGGGCCATGATCATACAATCTGTACGCTTCAGTTTGAGTTTTGGCCTGGGATCAGGAGAATTCATATTGTGACAGGCACACTCACCCATGCGGCATTCCTTTCTCTGGCTGAAAACTGAGATGGGGGTGCTCTGGTGGCGGCACTTGAAGTACTAGTATTCAATGCGAGTTGTGTAAATGTTGCTTATCAAACCAAGCTCATTGAGTCACGGCTGTGCTTTGGTGCATGTGGTGCTTTCCAGGTGGAACTTTGATGGCAGCTTGTTTGCACGCATGACAGAAAACGTGATCAGTGTATATGAGGCACCCGTAAGTTAATGAGAGCTGGCCACCTTACAGTGCAGTGCTATGCTGTGCTGTTTGTTGTGACATGTGCCCCAGTGCTGCAATGTACACTCAGTCTTGTACTGCTGTAATTTATGTACTACTGTAGTTTGTGTGCTGCTGTAAGTTTTCACTTACTAGAGGAACTCGGGCGTACAAATTAGGAACAATTTTCATGTAGTGTTGGTGCTGAATTGGTGTACAATTGTGTTTCAATAACGTCGCGTGATTGTGCTGTGCTGCGCATGCTGTCGGTACAGGGTTGCAACTTGCTCGGCAAGGAAAGTCTTATCATCCGAGGTGTGCGGTAAGTACATCTGCTGTGAATCAGAACTTCAATGTCTGTTTTGGCTTCTGAACTTGAAACTTACAGAACATTTCTCGGCTTCATCGGCGCTTGCTCCGTTCTTTGTATCCGTTCCATGCCGGCTTCTGCAGAAGATGAGGCGGTGGCTGAGACTGACACATCGCTGGTCCTAGTCACCTGCGCTAGTGCGGACGCGCTTCCAAGCGTGGCGTCAGGTGCGGGAGCGAGTGCCTTTGATGCTGCCATCCCAGCAGTAGTCGAGGAGGTGCTGGTGACTCCGGCACGGCCCGGTGGTATGCTGCCAAGGCTGCCCCACTGTCGGATGACAGGCTCCAGACGGAGTTATTCGTTACGTCATAGCTGTATATAGTAGCTGTGTGACATGTCAGGCTATCCCAGTGCTGAAGTTGACAATAGCACAAAGCCGGCATTGCTCGTAATTTTTTCAAATTATGGTTGACGTGCCCCTAAACTGATTGTGCGTGGCTGTGTATTGATCTGTTTCCCGTGTATATGTGTGTGGATTGTGTGTGTGTGTGCGTGCATGTGTGTCATTAGGTATTTCTCTTGGTCTCCCACCGACAACATCATTGCCTACTGGACACCCGAGGAGTCGCAGGTCCCTGCACGTGTGGCCCTCATGGAACTGCCCAGCCGGATTGAGATCCGTACAATGAACCTCTTTAGCGTCGCTGATGTAAGTCCTTGTATTGTAGTACGCAGTCTGTACTCGCCTACGAGGTTTTGTCACTTCCAGGGTTCAAGGCTACTCGTGGTCTCTTTTCAGATTTGAACTTACCAATTATCAAACTGATACATACCGTATGTCAGCGCCTTTAAAGCCATGGCGTTATATTCGAAACACCGCTGCCTTCCTAGATATTTTAGATGCAAAATGACTCCCCCACTACGCCATGCCATAAAAGTCAAAGTGCACACAGAAATTTCAATCTAAATCCACTTGTTCGCCCTTCCTGCTGGGCTGCAAGTTAGTTAGCATAGTACTTACTCCTTCATTTTTACAAAACATACTTCAAATGTCATTTCATTTTTGAAGCCCATGGCTTTATAACTGAGACTGGCTTTATAATCGAATATACCGCCGTGGCTTTAAAGATGCGGACATTATGGTATGACAGTTTCTAGGCACGTGTTTTGAGGAATTCAACGAGGCCAAACAGTCGTATGCTGGATGCTGGTTAGATCAAATTTCTGACAAGCGCACGTGCTTGCAGAGCCTGATTCAGTCTTCTTGCCAATATTGCGAGCTGAGATTGCCTGCATGATCAAGATTGATATGATTGCCAAAGCTCACTCAGCATGTTCGCTCTGAGCCCGATTTCAAAATCAAAGTGTGCTGAGCGAGCATGGAAGCAAAGTTTATGATGACCACCTTATTTATGCTCCAGCAAGTTCGGTGAGATTGGTCAATTTGGTGAATTAGGTAATGTGATGTCAGTGGCGGGTTTAGGGGGGGGGCGCGGGGGGCGCGCGCCCCCCCCCCCCCCTCAAAAATTTCGACCTAGGTCTCGAAAAATAATAGGCAGGGCGCTAGGGCGCCGGGTCGATCGAGCTAGACTCGTTCGGGGCGCGCGCGGCCTGAAACGATTGTCCAAAAGCGGTTGCACGGTCGAGCTGGTGTTGATTGTACACACTACAGACTAGTAGTACAGTACAGTCTACAGAGTAGAGTCTACGTACAGTGAGCATGCACGGCGCGGCTACAGAAACATGGTGACCTGACTGTGTACTATTGTACAGTGTGATCCCTGCTGGGACGCGCTCGACGCGTCTTCAACGGTACAAACATCGAAGAAAAGTCTTCGATCGAGTCAACCAAAACACGATTCGAATGCCGAGGGCTCAGGCGATCATCCTCGTTCGAATCGTGTTTTGGTTGACTCGAAGGCTTTTCTTCGATGTCTCAGGGACATCCCAAAAGGCCAAGCTCTAGCCAGCAGAGCCTGGAATTTTTGTAAAGCGTTCCTGTGGCGGCGCAACTCCTGCTGCCGCTCCAACAGCAAACAGTGGGAGTGATGAAGTCGCTGTTATTCCAGTTGAACTTTCGGAGCGGACTGACAGTCACACTCCGCCAGACGCGGAAGAATCTGTTGTCAGCGAGTAGCCAGAACATGAAGAACAGCGCACAGTGACAAGTACCGCTGCCTATGTAAAGGATGCTTTGACTCTTTGAGAGCGGTGAGAAATTGTTGGACTCGCATAAATAATTGCAGTTGATTCGCTCACCTAACGGCAAATTTGAAGTTTACAATGTACATTGTTGCTGCGTGTACAGAAATACTGCTCGTGGTGTGTGAGATTTACGGCTTGTTGTTGTTGTTTATTTTACTTCACCAAATGAGCAGGCAGAGATGCCTTCTCACCTGCCCATAGGACAGGTTCGCACAGAATGATGAAGGGATGATATGCAAGGGAAAACAAGAAATGATAATAATAATAATTATAAGACAGAAAGGACCAAAAGAAGAAAACTATGAAGACAATTTCATGGAGTCAGAAATAGAAAGACAATAATTTCATGGAGTCAAAGAATAGAAAGACAATCTCATGGAGTCAGGAACACGTCGTTGATTTTATAGACATGCATGCACAAATGTGATAGATGAGAAGGTTGGAATTTATGGCAGATAATAAAAGTTTAACGAGGATATTCACAAAGTAAGCCAGTATATCAATGGCAGAAAGAGCTTTTCGGAAGGGACCAGAGACACGTATCACTCTAAAATCAGAGGGGAGAGCGTTCCAGAGAATGCTTCCCCGAAACATCATGGTCGATCGTCCCGCAGGCCCACGAAGAAAGGGAACTTGAAGCAAGTTCGACACTTGTCCCCGTGTGGTGCGCTGATCCTCCGGAACAGTCTCTGGGGCCGTTCGGGTGAATAACTGTTGAAGAAGGGGGCTACAGGAGGAGCTTCTTGACATCGGTTTTCAAAATGGCTGACCTGGGACAGTAGCATGATGTCATCTACCCCCACCCCATCCCGCCTTGATCCCGGCCGCAACCCCCCCTCAGCCAAATCCTGGACACGCCACTGGATGTGTCAGAAGGTGTTGTTGGGAAATCAATGTTGGGTATGCAGCTGCGGAGACGTGTGCCTATGTTCGCACATTGTGACTCTAGTACTGGATTCAGCACTATAAATACTTTCAGCACACCAGTACTCGAAAGTTGGTTATGCTCAAAGAGCATGGGCTTTCACCGTCCAGTTTTCGCCGTGCTAATAGAACTCTAGCATGCCGACTTGCTGGTGCTGCACTGGCTGATGCTGCAAACTGGCCAAGTTTCCTGACGATGACGGTGTACAGATTTTTGTTTCCAAGCTGTACTGTATGAGGTGAAGGCGAGTATTTTTGTAACCATGTCCTGGTGTGTGTGTGCTTCCTTTTGTTCCCCATTCACAGTGCAAGATTGTATGGCATGGCCAGGGAGACTACTTGGCAGTCAAGGTTGACCGCTTCATTAACAATCGCAAGAAGGTGAGGCTGATTGCTTACTGCTAGATGATTGTGCATCGGATCTGACAGTGTAGTTAACTGGTCATGTAGATGGAAGTCATGGGTCAGGTGCAATAAAATGATAACACCCATCTGAGCCCACGGATCAGGGACCTGTGATACACAGTCCCCTCGCACAGCTACTCACCTTGTTCTGGGGAGAGAATCAGGAGATGATCCCGAATGTGGGTACTGGGTCTAGTGCTCTGCTGGGACAGTTATGCTTATCAGAGTGGTCCCATTGGCAGACTTATTAACTGTACTTGCATGCTGTTCTTGCAGTGGATGATATTTGGTTGTGTTGAATCGGCATGATTTTGAGAGCTGCATGTCCAGTTCTAACTGCTGTTACTTGATGTAAGTTGTACTTTCCTTGTCTTGGCTTGCCCTCGTGTACAGGCAACAGTAGCCAACTTTGAAGTATTCCGTATGCGGGAGAAGCAGATCCCAGTCGAAAAGCTGGAGCTAAAGGGTACGGTTGAACATGGCTTTGCATTGTGTTTGGAAGCATTTGTATATATTAGTTAGCCATGAAGTCTAGCTTGGTGTAGTACCCATACCATGAAGTCTAGCTTGGTGTAGTACCCATACCATGTAGTATGTGTGCCGCCCAAGGTTGCTCATTCATAGTGTTGTAGCTCGATCTTTTCTTTTCTGCTTCGATGTGTGCCTACTGCGAAGTTTAGTAGTCTAAATACTTCCAGTTGATGTCGCATCCATAATAAACTTTGTGGTCGGGATCATTGAATTTCTGCTTGTATATCCTTGTATATTGTTTCTTGTTTTATCTGGACTTGTAGATACAGTTCAGGGCTTTGCTTGGGAGCCGCATGGCACCAAGTTTGCCATCATTCACGAGCCACAAGCAGCACATGGTGTTAGCGTCAGTTTCTACGAGATGGCCGCTGACAAAGTAAGGCATTCTCTCACTTCTGAATCCGTTACATGCACGCACCATAGACTGTATTTCAACCTGTGTGCAAAGAGACACACCGTGTATGACACGCTAAGGCCCAGCTGTACATGTGTACATGTTGTCACAGGCGGCGCATTGACATGTTGTCACAGGCGGCGCATTGTGCATACTCACTATATGGCTGCCGACACGTCGTCCTCTGCACGTGTAGTTTTCTAAATACCTCTGTCGCGCTACTCATGCATTGCCATAGCTGTAGCACCGTATATGCTGGTGATGTGTGTTGAGTCATGTACGCATATGTGCTGTTGATGTGTGACTACCTACACATGTGTGCGAATGTAAAGTCACCGTACTGGACTGTTTCAGCGCTAATGCCGCACTTGTTATTGTTACCACTGTCCAGTTTACATTTGAGAGGTTCTGCACAACGAAAGTTCGAACGAAGTTTCGCGACAGGCCTTGCGAAAGTGTGTACGAATTTTCGCACGAACTTTGTGTTCTGCACATTTTCGTAGTTTGCACGCGCCAAGTGCACGTACGACATGACCCAATCTCACGAAACTTCCTACGAAAGTTCATTTCGCGTTCCCTGCAAGTTTCGCGTCCAAAGTTGCGAAAGTTCGTGCGAAGTTTCTCACTTCGTGACGTAGAGCGAAAGTTCGTACACATTTTCGTTTTGCAGAACCTCTCTATTGAGCTGTGCTAGCGATGTGCGGATTCTAAACCTGCTGAACTGTTGGAGTGCTGTTGTAGCATTTCTCTCTCTTCTTCTTTGTTTATCATTAGGGGGCATCTCTGCTAGCCTCCTCTGGCTGCTGTTCTTGCATTCTTTATCTATGCTGGCTCTGCTGTGAGCAGTTGACTGTACATGTGGTTGGATCAATGAAAGACTGCTGGTGACATACACATGACATTGTTATGCTTGTGTGCTGCTTGACTGTTCAGCTGAAGCACATCAAGACCCTGGAGAAGAAGCCTGTATCGCACATCTTCTGGTCGCCTCAAGGACAGTTTGTCGTGCTGGCTGGACTGAAGCAGTAAGAGCACCAAGCAGACTCACTAGCTTCTTTGTTAGTTGTGCCAAGTGCATCATCTACTGTTACGTGACCGGGCAAGATGACCTGCTCTTGTTTGCTGAGACAGTAGAACACATACTACTACAGTGGTCCCTCTATAATCCGGCACCATTTGTGCCACGAAAATCTGCTGGATTAGGGAGGGTGCTGGATTAACAAATCTGATTTACTGCTGCAATGTGCATGAAGAGGACATTTTGGCTACTGAAAATTGTGCTGGTTTATCGAGGGTGCTGGATTATAAAGTGCCGGATTAGAGAGGGACGACTGTAGTATGCGTGGCTCCAGAGGATTGCTTCTGCTCTGCACATGCTGTACATGGGCATTCAGCAATAAGTTTGCATTGCATTGAATGGAATTGGTGTACTTCACAGTACATGTATTATGTTTGAGTTCCCCAGGGGAAATGTGAAATAAAAGGAGTGTTTCTGATTTGATGCTGCTGCTGTTGTCCAGGTCGAATGGTGTCTTTGAGTTCTATGACACATCAGACATGACATTGATGAACGTCACCGAGCACTTGATGGCTACCGACGTCGAGTGGGACCCCACTGGTAGATACGTAGTCAGCCAAGTCAGCTGGTGGATGCAGAAGGTACGAGTACTAGTATACAACAAGTATCTCCTATGTATCTTCCAATCCCCTTCCGTCCTCACCAACACACTGTACAATCCTAGTTGAAACCGATGGTGTATGTTGCATGCACATTACACACTGTCCTGAAAGTGCGTCCGATGGAAAGAGCATTTAAACAATATTTTGTATGTCTGTCTGTGTATTCAGGTCGATACTGGATACATCGTGTGGTCTCAGCAAGGCCGTCTTCTTCAGCGACACAGTGTTGACCGGTTTTGCCAGCTTCTGTGGCGCCCTCGACCAAAGACTCTCCTTGCAGACGAAGAAGTCAAGGTGAGTTTTGGATGCTCCTATTAAAGTAACTGTAGCGTGTGCAGTTGTTAGTTGCATACCGGCACTATTCTATGTTTACACTCTACATTGCTCTAGTCAGGCCACTGCCAAGCTCCACGTTGCTCCGGCCAGTCCTCCGCCACTACGCCCCACGTTGCTCTGGCCAGTCCTGTCCTATACTGAAGTTGTACAGGAAGCGTTCTCAGAAAGAACTCCGTGCTATATTCTGTGCTTCAAGCATGTACTCACATTATACAGTTGTGCACATGACATTGTGCTCAAAGTGATGAGTGTGCTGGCGAGCCATTTTCACTCTTTCAACCCGCACTGTTCTCTACTAAATGCTTCTTCTTGTGTTTTTTTTTTAAATAGCGCATCAAGCGTGACCGCAAGGAATACAGCAAGATCTTCGAAGTCAAGGACAGAATGACTCACTCCAAGGCCTCAAAGGTGTGTGTTCATTTCTATATTACTGATTTGCTGTGGCTTTCTGTTTTTTTTTTCATTTTTATTTGCACCGGTGCTATTCAAGTCCTTTGTAGAGCTATAGCTGAATGATTTTGCTGCTGTTGCTGCCATTGTCCTCTGTGTATTCTACCCTGTGCGTAGGCTTTGGTTGAGCGTCGCCGCCGCTTGATGTCCGACTTCACAGAGTACCGCCGCCGCGTGGAGTCTGAGATTACCGAAGCCCAACGCAAGGAGCTCAGAGGTTAGTTTGCATGGCTGTTCAGTCCATGCTTCCTAGCATGTGTTCATGTGTCTGCATCACATGCTCGCGTGCATGCGGTCATGTGGGTGATTAGACGACTGTGCTGGAATAATTACACTGCTGGATTGCCACTAGAGCTCACTGCAGAGAGCCATAGCATTGGTACCTTTAAATCCATCTGTACAACTGTCTACACCGGTCCACAGGACAGAGTTGCCCACCAATAGGACGGCAATCTGCTGATCCACCTTGTGATTGTGCGGATAGTAAACGTGATGCATTCTTTTAGCCAATGCGGGTATAGAAGGACGATGGTGTGCAGATTTGAAGCATGCACTGCAGACATGAATGTGTATACCGTAAAGTCTTGTATAAAAGCCGCGGCTTCTATGACTTTCTTGGTGAAAATATTCAGGCTTCTATATGAGACAGGCTTCTTATACAAGACAGGTATTTCTATGTATGTCAACACGAAAACCAGGCTTATGTGTGATTCGATGGGCCCAAAATTCGGCTTCTATTCGAGGGCGGCTTTTATACAAGACTTTACGGCATCCATGTGTATATTCGCGTCCACCCTCCTATGGAGATATGGTAACTACTTGTAGTTGAAAGTACTTGAATCCACCCTTCAGTGGAGGAAATATTGTAGTTGAAAATAATCCAAGCACCCCAACCCACCTTACCTTCCATAGATGGTACTGGAACTTTGTCATGGAACACTGCCAACTTCTCACTCAAGTGTTAGCCGTGAAGTAGTTGTGAGCCGTTTCCTGTTGACTGTTGTGCTATGTTTAGGTGGCATGGACCAGGAAGATGGTGAATTTGACGAGGAAATTGTTGAATATCTGGTCAATGTTGATGAAGTCATCCTCAAGTAAACCACACTACCACTACTACTACTACGATATGTCTCTGTGGCCCAGCACAATTCTTATACCGTTTCTGAACCGCTGATGATCTCCTCTCATGCCGACTTCCACCTCCGTGGGCCATTACTCTCTTGACGACGCTGCCGCTGTCTTTCACCCGTGCCAATGCTGCTCCGGGTTTAAGCTTGACATCTTGATCCTTATGCAACCCGACTTTTGAGACTGCACGTACGTGTGTGTGCGCGTGAGAGCATGTGTGTGTGTGTGCCCGTGCTATCATCGCACGGAGCAGCATCCAAAGGTGGGTGCGCCCGTGTGTGGGAGAGAGGGAGTAGCGGGAGGAGATCATCTGGATCTAGCCGGCTGGTACCCGTTCAAAGCGGAGATTAGTCCACACGTAGTAAGATCCCACTTATCTGGTCCTCTTGCCCCGGCCATGCTTGAGCAGGTGAGAATCAGGGTGTAGTAAAAATCCCTGGCTATAACAGCTGTTCTAACTGCTGCAACGGATCTTATCCGTGGATTGACCAATCAAATTTGTAGCCGAGAGACAGTTTTTGGGTAGTGGTGTATAACTGTGGGAAAAAGTACACCTGTCCAATTCCCTCACCTATGCAGTTCTTTAGTAATAATGTGGATAAGGTAGACTGTAGATAAGGTCAAATCAAGTCAAGTTGGATATACTACAGTACTGGCCAGAGAAATGCAACCTCATAAAAAAATTTAAAAAAAACATTACGCATCCCTAGCACTACACCCACTGTTCTGTGCACTCGAACAAGGCGCTACTGTATTCAGCCGTGTGGCCAAGTAGCACAACTTTGCGGTCCATTAATCACCATCACTTTGATGCAGGGCCCTTCGGGGCTGGCATGTTCTCCATTGCTAAACAAGCCACAGGGTTGTCCTATCAGGAGTGCATGTCCTTGGCTTGCAGCTCTTCAAGTCGTGCCTTGCAGGGGATAATGGGCAGATTCACTAGCTCAGTATACACATGCCACATGTCCTCGCGCAATCTGCTTAGATCCTCGCATACTGTGCTACTCAGGCGGTCAATACTCAGGGGTTGCTGCTTGCTGCGTGCAGTGTCAAGGATGAGTCCCTGAAGGTTGGTGAACCGATCACGGAGTTCCAGTAACCTTGGAGTGAGCGGCTGCCAACAAGCACATACATGCGTGCATGTACACATGCGCACACACACACACACGCGCGCGCGCACACACACACACACATATCACCAAGAGTACATAACCCCCCAGAGTGTGCAACGCCGTTCCAGCTCTGCATAGGGTATTGGTCGAGCGGAATCGGATCTTCTGATGTCATGTGTACACTACACACCAGCGCAAGGCCGGTCTCGAGGCAGGGCACCATTGTTTTTGATCCAAGAGTACCCGCGACTCCCCGGGTTCCCCTCAGATGTGTACGGTATTATGATGCTAAGATCCGATTCCGCTCGACCAAGACCCTATGCAGAGCTGAATCAGGCGTTGCACACTCTGGGGGGTTATGTACTCTTGATATCACCAAGAGTAGATAAACAAGAGTGTGCAACTCCAGCTATGGGGTCTGCGACGGCAGAACTTCACATCACGTGATGAACCCGTGCACTCTAGTGCATGATAGATACTGGGTTGTACGCAGCCCAGCTTTGGGTACAACTCTCTTGTGGTCACTTTGCACTGTTTGCCAGCATAACCTTTTGAACCATGTCACGTGATGTGAAGTTCTGCCGTCGCAGCACAGCATAGAGGTTGTGCAGGCAGTTGCACACTCTTGTTTATCTACTCTTGATATCACACATAGACAAAGAAATTTACTCATCAACTTCCTAATCAATCATACTCCACATGCACAGTGATGGTAAGTGAAATTCAAATGAGGAACTGTAAGCATCATGCCACCAGTTAGGACAGAGTTATGTATGGAACTTGCAGATTCCGCAAACGACTAAAACCATGCAGTACAAGTACAGTAGAGTCGCGCGTCCAAGAACGTTGTTTCCAAGGGGTTAGCCTGGGACGTTCTTATTTTTCAGCAATCTGGCTGTGTTCTTATGGCACGTTCTTAGAAACAATCCGTACTGGATCATATGTATCCAACAAGCTGCCAGAAAACCAACACCTCCGTTCTTATCTTTAGGCTGTGGCGTTCTTAGAATTTCAGGCTGGACGTTCTTGGGCTCCACGTTCTTCAGCGCGCGACTCTACTGTAACTCGGCACTTTCAAAACGACTGCATCGCATTGGAGTGGCCGTGACCTAAACCAGGGAGAGGGGGGGGGGGGGGGGGGCAAATTCGAGGTGCCATTGTCTGTGTCAGTAGCCCACACACACACCTTCATTCGTCTGCTCAGATCACTAGCTGGAGCAGCCGTTGCAGCTGTGCAGTAGGACTTTGCCTCCCCGTCAAGAACCATCTACACATCCAGAGATGAAAAAGGAAAAAAAGGAGAAAAGCATAGCAGTTAGTTAGACTACTAGTACTTTGCCCCGAACCTGGGGAAACCACTCTCACAAACACTGCCGACACCTATGTCGTAGTGGGGGTAATGCTCCCTAAAGCTGTGTTCACAACTGGCGCGTGTACGCGTGAAACCACGCGTTTGTGCGTATTTTTGCTGGCTTTTGGGGCGCCATGCGTACGGAAACGCGCCGAAATGGAAATTCCAACATGTTGGAAGTTTCAGCACGTACCAGCGTACATGCCAATCAGTTTCACTGGCGGGGTCAAAAAATTAGTACCGGTACTCGAAGGTGTCGCACGCGCAAAATACGACTGATTGCTGTTTTTTGTGAAAGGCTGAGCGCGCGGTTGGGCACGCATGAACCGCAAGCGTACCGCGTCCACGCGCCAGTTGTGAACACAGCTTAACTGACACCCAAAGAGGATACCCAGGATAGAGCTGTGGTGTACTGCTGCTGCATGTACAGCAAACTGAGTGCATAAACCAGAGTGGGCAATTCACTATGATTCTGGCTAACCATAATAATTGATGTTTACATCATTTTCGACGAGTCTCGGATGCCGCGATCTGTGACTCCAAGTACAGTACGACCTTTGACATTAGTATTTACTGTACCCTGGCGGCAAGAATGACATAAGTATTACTATTGTTGCACGCGAATGGTGAGCCAATATTATCATGGATAGAAAGGAGAATGACAAAAATTCACAAAATGGTACGAGTTATGACTAACTGTCCACCAGCTCAACTAGATCATAATTATACAGTCAGCGAATGCGACAAAACTGACAGGGAGTACTGAGCCATTCAACGACCTGACACCTAGCTCCAACACTTCTACGAGATGCAAAACAACAACCTTGGAAGGCTCTAGTTAGAAGGTTGTTGGTTTGCACCTCGTAGAAGTGTTGGAGCTTGGTTTCAGGTCGTTGAATGGCTCAGTACTCCCTGTCAGTTTTGTGCCATCCCATCGCATTCGCTGACTGTATATGATCTGATTGTGTTGGTGGACAGTTAGTCATAACTCGTAACATTTCGTCCTTCTCCTTTTTATCCATAAAGAAGCAACAAAATACACCTTCCTGAAATCGCACGCGGAGTTGTACGGATGTACGCTTGCTATAACTGTGTATATAACTGTGTATATAACTGTGTATGACAAGTATACGAGTACATTGTCTAGCAAACACAAGGAGGGGAAAGCACTTAGGATCGGGGTAGTTCCCATTCCCACTAGCGTAACCACTTAGGAGTGGGAGCTGTTCCTTTCATAGAAACCCGTTCTGGCTAGAATACCCAGTCTAGCTGGGTCTGCACAGCCCTAAAAATCCCGGTAAAGAAAAGAAAATACTAGACTGTAAGTGCAGCTTGCAGTATGTCTGCAGAAATAGTTGCAACACTACATTAGCGACACAGGCTACTGCCTGCCTGGCAGAGGCTGATAAGAGGAGCATATCAGACTCACCTTGAAATGTTGTGAGAGAGCCATGCGCAGCGTGCATAACAGACTGCGGTCGTGGGCTGAGATGGAGATGCATACCATGTTGAGAGGAGCAGCATTGCTGATCTTCTCACTGCACAGTGAGCACTGTTCAGCACTGTCACTGTCGTCGGAGCCCACTGGGCGGTCAGGCATGTCCATTGCTACTTGCGAGTGCTCCAACCAGAACTTACAGCCAGTGGGAGCTGTAAGCAGATAGCGCTGTGATGGTTGAAACTCCATACCCAGCAAGGTACTTAGAGTACTGGTGACTTGTGCACTGGACAGAGGCTGGTGGAGAGATATAGAGTGCAGGTGAAGGTGGCTTGCTTCTTGGTTGCTTGCTTGTCGCTGGCCCGCTGCATGTGTGGAGTGGCGGCTGTGCCTAGCAATGTCGCTCATCATCTGCACGGGCAGCAGAATACTCTGCTGCGGCTCCTTGGGCGCAGGGATGTCGTCAGGCGAAGAAGCTTTGCAGAACGACAATATGTTCAACTGCTCGGTGTGTATCAGTGTGACAACACAATCAGACTCAGTACCGATTGCTGCAGATGTAGGTGAGTTGGTTGACATGGCACTAGCCAGTAGCTGGCTGATATCCACAACCAAATAGAAGCTCACTGATACAGTACAGCAGGAGAGGTGTTGCGACAGCAGTGGAACTTGAAACCAGCGAACAGCTTGGGCAGCAAGATCGGCTAGAGGAACAGCTACAGACCAGGAAGGCAGCACTTGCTGGCAGCCAGCTGATGAATAGGTCACGCTGGCATGTACACTGTACGCGCATGGCAGCATGTGACTTGTGCAATTCTCAACACTGCATTCAACATGACTCGCCCGAAGACCATTGCTCTCCACGCCAAGTACTGCACTCGCACTGACACTAAGTGCCCGGTGCTTGCCACGGGAATTCTGTTCGCCAAAACCCGTGCTCTGCAGTGATTTGAGATTGTGCAATGCGTGGTTCACAGCAGCCAGTAATCGGTCCACTGTACTCTCATCTTCCTGCAGAGCTACAATCCGATCAGAGATGGCGCGCAGCTTTGCTAGCACGTCTTTCATTGTGTCAGACGTGCGAAGGCTGCCTCCGCTGAGTGATCCAGTGCTGGTTGCTCCTAGTGTTGGACAGGTGAGCTCAATGACAGAGCCACTACGCGTACGGCACAAGCATGCATTTGTCCTCAATGACCAGGTGTGGCACACGTCAGCAGTGGCAAGTAGACACTTCTTCAGCACCGTGCTGGGAGAAGACTTGACAAGCTGCTCTATCGACGGCAGGCGTGCAAACGTCACAGCAGACGGTCCCGCACACACGAGCACATCTTGTAGCTCCGTGCCATTTCCAGATGGACTCTGCAAGATGCAGCAGCAACAAACGGGCGCTGGCACGTGGTCCTGGAACTCAAATTGGCGCAAGACCAAGCCAACGCGCGCGACACACCACAGACTGACTTGCCCCGACTTGGAAACAGCCACCAAGCCGTTGGCTGACCTATCCTTATTGCTACTGGTAATGCATACGGGAAAGATGTCAATTACGGGTGCAACGCACTGCAGGAGTAAACTGTTGTGCAGCGGAGAGCTAGTCATATTACCAGTAGCACTGCATTGACCCGGCAATACACGGTGAACACCTCCATCGTCCGTGACAACGAGAAGTGCATCATTGTCAGCAGACCCCTGGCTTCCATCATCCACCAGATAGTCCAACATGTCTTGTGATACAGGCCAGCCACAGCAAAGTGGTGACCGAGTCAACACTATAGGAATAATGCGATTCACATTCAATGGAAATGCAGCTGATACCCTCGTAGCACGTCCTATGGAAACTTGCCCGTCAGAGCAACACTGGACTGGGTATACTTCAAGTATACTGGTGCAGTCGGGAGGATGCGACGCGATCATCAGTGCTGTAGGTGTCGCAGACACCACGCAAGAATCTGGCACAATGGCTGACCGATAGCGCAATGAAACGTCACACACTCGACTGGTCGCATCCCAGAAGTTTGGCAATGCCGTCGTCACAGAGTTGCCGCCACTGCTACCGGTGGTGCAGGCGGTGGTGGTGGCAGTGGCCGCTTTGCCATGCTTTCCACTGCCAGTGCCCTGCTTGAGTAGGCTGGAGAAAACTGACTCATTGTCAACTTGCAACAGAGCACGGCCAGCAGATTGGCTGCGTTGATCTGCCGGCACATTCTCAACTCCTTGGTCGACATGCGTGGGCAACAGCTCGTGTTGACTGGCATCAGCTTTGGTCCTCTTCTGGACAGGTTCGATGGCTGGCGAAAGACTAACATCAACAAAACACATCCACATGTCCACAAAGAGAAAGAAAGTAATCAACCCTGTGTTCACTGCACATCACAGTCCCTGGCAATAGACCAGAGCAGTATAGCAGCTTAGTACCAAGAGTACACAACCACCAAGAGTGTGCCGCTCCTGCATACAGTGCTGTCCCAGCAGAATCTCAAGTTGACGTCAGTTTCACGATGCAATGCTCCTCGCACTAGTGATTTACGCCGTGTGTACTGCGTGTCAACTGTCAATGCACACAGGCTTCCTTGGACTACTTTGCACAGGATCATAAATTCATAATTATAGAGATGTGTCCACAACAGGTCCAGGATGCGTGTGGTACCACTTGTACAAGCGTTGCATTATAAAAATGATGTCAAGTTGTCAAATAGAGATGCCGTCGGGAGTTGAAAGTGTAACGAGACTAAATTGAACGATTTGCAAATTTCGTCCACTTTGCTGGCAGGGCACAAAGTTTATCGACGCCTGCCATCAGACGCCAGACCTTTATTGCTCTCGTGCAGAGGAGAGAAGGAATAGTCGTACTTTAATGCGATTTTTGAACCCAAAATGCTTCTGCGATAATTGAGGGATTTTTAGGGTCTTCTGAAATCACCCCAAAATGCAAAAAAATACTCGTCTGCACCCATGGCCGTGCCAACCAGGTTTGAAATTTGAAGTTCAGGTCGATTGTCCTCACACATAGGCACATGAGCTAGTAATTGTGTTACCAGTATGGAATGTGGAGATCGCAACCCAGTAAACATGGCATTTTTGTGGTGTCAGTGTATCGCGGGATTGGGTTCACTTATAAGCCAATGCCCTTATATGTGAGGATGCGCTTTTACCTAGATATAGGCACATGCGCTTTTTATGCGTAAGTAGTTGGGAGTCCTCTGAGAATGATGACGTCGACGAGGCTTCTCCAGATAACCATGTGCCTTTGCTAAGTTGCCTACGCCCTCCATCTGCAAACGATCTCAGAAGGAAACGACAAGAATTGTTTGTAAACAGCACGAAGAAAGGATATACACAGCTCCAGTCTCAAAGCGAGCACCGAAAGGTCCAAAACCTCTTTCATCACATAAGTATGAGTGAGGCAATTCCCGACTGACACAGTCACAATCAAAACAGGGCAGCTATTTTATGAAGCCTGCCATAGCGACGCGTCAGTCGTAAAGAGCGTATTGAAAGGACACTTGAAATCAAACTGGCGGATCGTATCCTATGTGTGAGAACATTCATGAGTGGTGGAGTACCCTAGCAGAAAATCGATCATTTCTGGCCGCTGTTGGAGCAGCGTGGTCAACGCCTGACAAGCACCAAGCACCGTAGGAACCCTATTCCTATTGCGAGAGACCGTGAAGTAGAGCATGCCAAGTCTTTTCTCACAGACAGGAAATGTAGGTAGCTGTCAATCACCTTTGATGGCACAACTGTGGTACGCGAAGCTAGGGTGCTCATTGCCAGCTGTGTGGATGCTGACCCAATTGTCCGACAACGTCTCCTGTCACTGTAGCTAGCTGCGGAGGCCATGAGTGGAGAGCAAGTATCACACGGTCTCTTGCACACTCTTGCTGTTACATACCAAGTTCAACCAGTGGTCACCATGCATGGCCGAACGTCTGTAAATGATTGCCATTCACACCATCAAGACCCTCTATCCTGCAGTGTTTGATGTTGAATGCTTCTCGCGTATGCTAGACAATGTTAGCCGTTGACTTGGTGGGGATGAACTGAAGGCCCTTCACCAATGTCTAGACATTATAGCTCTTCCACAGCCTAAATGTTGCGTCTTGAGTGGAAGGTGCACGCGAGCATAGCCGTCTTGAGTGGAAGGTGCACGCGAGCATAGCCGTCTTGAGTGGAAGGTGCACGCGAGCATAGCCGTCTTGAGTGGAAGGTGCACGCGAGCATAGCCGTCTTGAGTGGAAGGTGCACGCGAGCATAGCCGTCTTGAGTGGAAGGTGCACGCGAGCATAGCCGTCTTGAGTGGAAGGTGCACGCGAGCATAGCCGTCTTGAGTGGAAGGTGCACGCGAGCATAGCCGTCTTGAGTGGAAGGTGCACGCGAGCATAGCCGTCTTGAGTGGAAGGTGCACGCGAGCATAGCCGTCTTGAGTGGAAGGTGCACGCGAGCATAGCCGTCTTGAGTGGAAGGTGCACGCGAGCATAGCCGTCTTGAGTGGAAGGTGCACGCGAGCATAGCCGTCTTGAGTGGAAGGTGCACACGAGCATAGCCGTCTTGAGTGGAAGGTGCACGCGAGCATAGCCATCGCCACCTACACGTACAGCAAGACAAGGTGATGGAGTAAGTGGAAGGTGATGGAGTAAGTGGAAGGTGATGGAGTAAGTGGAAGGTGATGGAGTAAGTGGAAGGTGATGGAGTAAGTGGAAGGTGATGGAGTAAGTGGAAGGTGATGGAGTAAGTGGAAGGTGATGGAGTAAGTGGAAGGTGATGGAGTAAGTGGAAGGTGATGGAGTAAGTGGAAGGTGATGGAGTAAGTGGAAGGTGATGGAGTAAGTGGAAGGTGATGGAGTAAGTGGAAGGTGATGGAGTAAGTGGAAGGTGATGGAGTAAGTGGAAGGTGATGGAGTAAGTGGAAGGTGATGGAGTAAGTGGAAGGTGATGGAGTAAGTGGAAGGTGATGGGACAGGTCCACGACATGTCAGGTGATGTTGTTAAGTTCTGTGTCAGTGGAAGACGGTGTAACTGTTGGTGGTGTGACACACCAATGTCTGCGGCAAGCTACTGTGAACCTGAAATCACGAGTGTTTTAGACTGCAATCACTTCGTTATTGCACCGTAGCTGCATACTGGCCTCGCTGCCTGCTTCGTATAATCGTATAGCCTGCTTCGCGTATGTCTACGGTATTTCCAATCATGGCTGCTCGCCCTTACCTTGTTGCCCTTGGCATGCTCAGCTCATTCTTATTCTAACCTTCGTCAAGATAACTTCCAACTAAATACTCCTCGTGTTGCTTGTTGTGTGCCACAAGCATGAAGTAAGCTACAACATTTGGCGACGAAGATGTCTAGTTTCAGTCTCCACAAGGGACAGTCCAATTGCCTCCCTACTTTCGACTCGTCTGGTACTCCTGCGGCGGTTGGCCAACGGAGGAAATGGTTTCGAAGCTTCGAATACATGGCAGAAGGAACGGGTATTTCTGATTCTAAGCGTTTGAATCTCTTTTGCTACATTCCGCAGGTCCTACAAGCTTGCATTCAGACTTCAGATGCAATTGGCTGCAACTCTATGTTATCGGCTTCTCTTCACTTACTTCCACTTCACACTTTCGCCCATAGCTTTTATCCACTAGAGATGAACCATGGTCATTATGCATACGCAAAAGATGTGGGACTTTTATGCTGATATTGTCCTGAAAAGGCTTTATTACAGCTAGCAAGAGTACATAACCCCCAAGAGTGTACAACTCCAGCTATGGGGTCTGCGACAGGCCGACGGCAGAACTTCATATCACGTGCCGAACCCGTACACATTATTTGCACCCTATGCATGATAGATGCAGGGTTGTACGCAGCCCTGCTTCGGATTCAACTCGCTTGTGGTCACTTTGCACTGTTTACCAGCGTAACCCTGGGTACTGTGTCACGTGATGTGAAGTTCTGCCGCCGCAGCACTGCACAGAGGCTGTGCAGGCAGTTGCACACTCTTGGGAGTTATGTACTTTTGCAGCTACATGTATGAATACTATAAGTATAACACCGGTATGCACAGTCCCTATGAACACGACTCAAACGGTTACTACTGTACGTATGTAGTAGCCCGACTGGTGTTTTTCTGATGGTCATCAGTTGTAGAGTACATGAGTGGGTGTAGATCAAGGCCAACAGGACTGCAACATACGGGAAAGTAAAGTATTGCTACCAGAGTGACAGGCTACACTTGCACACAGTATCAATGACCCAGCAAGTTACGTACCGTGAACGTTTCCGACCACCAGGCTGACATGATGATGATGATGCAGTGACGGGCCGGTCTAGCAGCTCTGTCAGCGGTATGAGCCAGATTCCGCCGCATGACGTGCTGCACACGACGAACGGGCACTCTTCATTGGTGCCAGAGACCTGGCAGGAAACACGCACCAACGATAACGATGTGACGCATGCCGGTAGTTGTGCTACACACTGCAGGTATAGGGAATAACACAGACACACTACATCAGTACATCGAAGAGACACAGACACACTACATCAGTACATAGAAGAGACACAGACACACGACATCAGTACATCGAAGAGACACAGACACACTACATCAGTACATCGAAGAGACACAGACACACTACATCAGTACATCGAAGAGACACAGACACACTACATCAGTACATCGAAGAGACACAGACACACTACATCAGTACATAGAAGAGACACAGACACACGACATCAGTACATCGAAGAGACACAGACACACTACATCAGTACATCGGTATAGGGAATGACACAGACACACTACATCAGTACATCGAAGAGACACAGACACACTACATCAGTACATCGAAGAGACACAGACACACTACATCAGTACATCGAAGAGACACAGACACACTACATCAGTACATAGAAGAGACACAGACACACGACATCAGTACATCGAAGAGACACAGACACACTACATCAGTACATCGGTATAGGGAATGACACAGACACACTACATCAGTACATCGGTATAGGGAATGACACAGACACACTACATCAGTACATCGAAGAGACACAGACACACTACATCAGTATATAGAAGAGACACAGACACACTACATCGAAGAGACACAGACACACTACATCAGTACATCGAAGAGACACAGACACACGACATCAGTACATCGAAGAGACACAGACACACTACATCAGTACATCGAAGAGACACAGACACACGACATCAGTACATCGAAGAGACACAGACACACGACATCAGTACATCGAAGAGACACAGACACACTACATCAGTACATCGAAGAGACACAGACACACTACATCAGTACATCGAAGAGACACAGACACACTACATCAGTACATCGAAGAGACACAGACACACTACATCAGTACATCGAAGAGACACAGACACACTACATCAGTACATCGAAGAGACACAGACACACTACATCAGTACATCGAAGAGACACAGACACACTACATCAGTACATCGAAGAGACACAGACACACGACATCAGTACATCGAAGAGACACAGACACACGACATCAGTACATCGAAGAGACACAGACACACTACATCAGTACATCGAAGAGACACAGACACACTACATCAGTACATCGAAGAGACACAGACACACTACATCAGTACATCGAAGAGACACAGACACACTACATCAGTACATCGAAGAGACACAGACACACTACATCAGTACATCGAAGAGACACAGACACACGACATCAGTACATCGAAGAGACACAGACACACTACATCAGTACATCGAAGAGACACAGACACACGACATCAGTACATCGAAGAGACACAGACACACTACATCAGTACATCGAAGAGACACAGACACACTACATCAGTACATCGAAGAGACACAGACACACTACATCAGTACATCGAAGAGACACAGACACACTACATCAGTACATCGAAGAGACACAGACACACTACATCAGTACATCGAAGAGACACAGACACACTACATCAGTACATCGAAGAGACACAGACACACTACATCAGTACATCGAAGAGACACAGACACACTACATCAGTACATCGAAGAGACACAGACACACTACATCAGTACATCGAAGAGACACAGACACACTACATCACTACATCGAAGAGGCAACCATACAATCTGTAGTGCAACAAACCACAAGAACGCCAGCACTCAGAACATCAAAAGAGGTCTTGACAAGAACATCAGCACCGAGAACATCAAAAGAGGGCTTGACAATAACGCCAGCACTGAGAACATCAAAAGAGGTCTCGACTCTTGACAGACTGCTCAGAAAGAATGAGACTCTATTGCAAAAGTCAACATGCGTGTCAGTAGTAAACCTCATCATCTCTGAGAGGGTTTCAGAAACACGGACCAGGCACAGAGTAAGCAACACACTACAATAAGTACTTGGAGAATACTAGACCTGACGCATCAGACAGGCGGGCGATGCGTGACATGCAGAGGGAGTTTGGTACAATATTGTCGCACTTGGGGGAGAACTCTAACAATGGACTGTACTTTGGTGACAGTACACATACACATGCATGTAGTCTTTGTGAAGATACATGTATAGGTGTAAACCAGGGAGTACTAACAAGCTTTTTAGTACTCCCTGGTGTAAACCAAAGGAGAGAAATTCAGCACCATGGCGATGAAAAGCAACAACGTAGTATTGGTATTTTCTTACCCAGTGTGGCACTAAAAATAATACACACACACTGCTGGATCGGAATGTGACAGGCCGAGATGGTGAGTGACATCTTACTGGTTCACACAGACACCAATGGCAGCATGACACCAGACGGATATTCAACACCACTACTGCTGCTTGCAGGTGTGACAAACATCACTTGCACACCGTGTGCAAGTCTTGTTTCTGATTGGCCAAACACTCAAACAGAGCTTGCTCCTGCAGACAGTAGCACTGCTTTGGCACATACTTCTCTCCCCGTATGTTAGCCCTGCTTTCTCTGGTCTCACAATATCTTGGAAACCACCTGCTAAAGGCAAATGGTTGATTGGGAAGAACATCTTCCGGCTGATGAGAACATGGAGAAATGGAGCGAGGGCATTCCAGGATGAGTTTAGCACGTGCGCGTGTGCGCTTGTCGCGAGTCCGAATGCTTGCTGCGCTTTGCTTTGCCTTCATGCTCGTCCGCAGTTTCCGGTTGGTGATCACTAAGTGGATTGGTAAGGTGGGTGATGATGCCCCTTCATCGTTCGATTTCGAGCTGATTGGTCATTACACCAGGTGCTTAATAACTGCGGGCGGGAGCGCTGATGCTGAAAGCATGCCCCCAGGCTCGACAAGCTGTTCCTTTTGCAAAGAAGACGCTGGAAGCGGTGGGGAAAGGAGCAAAGATGACATCAACGAAACAGTCATGATGGAAGAGGAGTAAATCGCCACCTCCACGTCACTAGCTGCCAGCAATAGCCTCTCGAGTGGCAGTCCAGGTGTTGAGTTTGGAAAGCAGTGCAGCGGGTAGGAATACAGTCACCAGTAAGAAGCGAAGCTGACCTGGTTACGTTATTTTATTATTTACAGGTTAGTGCATGGCAGGGAGGGCCTTATGGCTTGTTAGTGCCCGACAGGTTACGGCCCGAGGGCTACCCTGAAGGGCACAAACAAGCCATAAGACCCTCCCTGCCATGCACTAACTATTTTAGAACGAGGTTACATGCATTATCTCACTTCCATTATGCTTGTGTACCACTATATTGGGTAGTTTTGTGGTTTGTGTGCGGAGAGACTTGGTGTAGTATGAAAGAATATTTTCTTCTGGTAAGTTATGGTAACTCAGCACCACTTAGGACTACTAAAAGTAGAATGGAAGCAAATGAAATGCTGGGCTCTTATTGCGAGCTTCATTCTTATTCATACATGTAGCTTGTGGAGCTATTTAGGGGCTTTGAGAGCCCCTTGTCGATAAGTCTAATGACTTTGATCTTCGGTTTTTATACAGGTTTCCGCAAGCTGTTGACAAAGAAAATTCGTACTGATGAAAGAATACGGGAGGCAAAAACCGTACACACTTCTGAATTGCGTAGCTTTTAGTAGTACACCGTACACGTTATGCAGAGTTCATTATCTGCACCGTACTATAATGCATACAGGGAGTTGTACGCACCAGTTTAGAGTATATTCAGCGGGCTTTAAACTAATCCAAGGCCCTCGACGCGTCATCAAGAGTAGTAAAATAACGATTGAGCGGGCTTTAAACTCTGATAAGGCCCTTGGCGGGAATGTCGCTGATTGGTCGTTTCCTGGACAACGAGACAGACCTCGTTCTAATATTATTTATTCTTCTTTTACTAGGGAATTCCCAACAGGCATCAGCGCCTTTTTACAGGGAACCCTAGGTATGAGTTGATGGATGAGCGAAATTCAGCTGGTGAACTAGACATGCGGCAAGCCGGTGGAAGTTAGTGGACAGTTAGTCATAACTCGTAACATTTTGTCCTTCTCCTTTTTTACCATGATTAATTCATTCATTCATTTTTTATTTGAAGGGTTCCCCAAAAGTAAACGAATAATTATCAGGGGATATTGGGGAAATACTAAATACTCACCAATTGTTCGTCGTCCTTGAAGGCATACAAATTCCTAGATTCCGAAGAGGCCAAAATGACTTGGCCGGCTGGATAACACACGCTGAAACACTTCTCTGTAGTACTGCACCGAGACAGAACGATGTCCTTCAATACTCTAGTACAGTTCGTTTGCATTCCTGCTGGATATGGGTTTCCCTGCACGAGTGCATTTCAAACAAAACAGGGAATAACCTGCTACTGTAGGCCTCGTAGGCGGAGCTTACAGTACTGATGGTGAAGGCTTGAAGGAAATTTACAAGGACAAAAGCCTGAAAAGGCAAGCAGTCAAAGTCACACCCGTGTCATCTTCACTGACTTGTTGAGCTTCCAAAAAAGTCAAACAACACACGTGCCTGTGGAAATAACATTTTCAAATGCACCACGTTCTTTGGGCCGCATCCCCCATGGCGTTCCCTAAAGCTTGTAGTCATCATCATGGAAACTCGGCCGCGCGACGCGCGTCCCTGAGCTACTTTGCTCTTGCTTTTTCAAAACTCTTTCACGTCAAAAGACATGTACAAGGACAACCACAATTGTGAATTTGAATTCTCAGCTGTGCTCATCCTTTTAATTAAAAAGTTCTGTCTACTTGAAGTAGAAGGAATTATACAAGACCAATTAGACCATGTCAAAATGTCCATACATCATGGTAATTTTAGGTGTAGTAAAATTTCGGTGACAGGAACCTGCCACTGAGGTTTCAGGGGTAAATGTAGAATTAGGTGACCGGCGTTCCCTGCATTTACGGTTCATACTCCATTGCCATTTAGGTGTACTGTAATTTAAATTTAGGTGCCTGGTTTCTCTACCGAAATTACCGAAATTTAAAAGGTACACCGAAAATAATGTGTTATCATGACTGTAGTATTTCAAGTATCAAGAGTCCATGAACTGTTTATGGACTCTTGATAATAACAAGAGCATTGAGATTATACCACGGTACCAAGCGTTCATAACCCCCAGGCCGGGGGGTTATGAACTCTTGACGGTACCCATAAGCGCGAGTCATGCGTGTAAATTGTCGAATTCTTCATTGCTTGAACAGGGCGTGTGCAGTTGCCAGACTGAGCGCCGTGGCAGACTGAGCCCATAACGACCGCTGTGTGGCGTGTTGCCTTCATATCTATAGTGAAATGACACTCAGGCAGCCTAAGCTTGGATTGACCGTCCCACGAGTTACAGGTAGAGCACGAGCCCAAAAGCCTGAGTGAAAACTTTGGCAAAGATTCCAAAGAGTAGTATATCAAGAATAATGCAGTGGCCCAAAATGATTCTGCACTGCAGTTCATGCTCATGCAACCTGACGCCGGCACGTGAATTTCGCGATGCTGCAGGGTTGCAGAATTTCCGCAGAATTCAGCAGTGCCTGCCAAATGCAGAAAATCCTGCAGATTGTTGCAGAAAGAGATGACCCGTATACAGCGTAGTACATGGCAACATGCATGTACAAATAATAGAATACCCAATCTGACCATGACTTCTGAACTCAACTTGCAGTACATTGTTTGGGGCTTTTTGGCAATGGAATTCACCTGCTTGCAATTCACAGGGGCTACAGTCTACGGGGTTTGGCATGGCTGTACACGGCAGGTTGTAGACAGTGTGTTTGTGGCCATGTTTTGCTGCAATCATATTGCAGTAGAAATTTTGCACAAAGAAGACAGCATTTTTTACTACCCCCAATTCCCTTTCGTATTCAATATTGCTTGTACAGTCCTGGCCAGAGAAATCCGACCTCATGAATATAATATGATTAGCACTGGGGCCTACGCGACCCTAGCATCACACACAGCACTCTGCGCACTTGAACGCCGCGCTACTTTATTCACGAGCTCGGAATTCTCTGGCCAGAACTATACTTGGTGGAGATTTAGTAAAGTATGATGAGCGTTCGCCTCAATATCAAGTAATAAAATAGGGGATAGGCACTCGTCCGGCCGATGTACATACATCTTTTATTATTATTATTATTTATTAAAATTAATTTCTTTTACCCGTGCACCCTTTAAGGGTGTGCAATTCCAGGTTGCTTTCCAAGCAGGTACTAAAAGCTGCAGCAAATCCTAATTACATGTACCGTCACGGCCAAAAGAAATCCGACCCACGTGCCAAACGCAGCGCCAAGGCTAAAGCGGCCCTCAGATCTGTTTTTGATGCGTGCATGATGACTGATGTACCAGTAATTGAAATTGAAAGTTTGAAACGCGGCGCTATTTTTGACTTGTGGGTGGGATTTCTTTGGCCACCCTGTGGTAACTATCCCTTCAGACATCATTATCGTGCAAGTAAGCAGGTCAAGAAACACACGCACCACCCAGTGCTCGTCATCGGACATGAACCACACTACTCTGAGTGCAACAATCTAAGCAATAACGATTGGTTGGATTCGGCTGAAGAATAGCCTTGCATATGGGGGGGGGGGAGGGGGGGAGGGGGAGAGGGAGGGGTATAGGTACTCCTCCTGGTTGTAGGCAGTCATGTCAACAAATATCGCGTGGTGCTGGGGGTGGGGACTAAAAATAAACGGAAGAAACCACTGGAAGAATTGTTTAATCCAGGGAGCCTCTGATAAATGCTGCAAAGTCTGTGTGCTATGCAGTGAGAATAGTCTCATTGAAATCCATGCAAAAAGTAGGGTGATGATAACTTGAGATTGCACAGGCCTGTATTGAAAATTCGCCCAAAGTGGGCTGGATAGTTTCATAGCTATTGAATCATGTACTTCTTGTAGCGTAGTGATCCTGCAAGTCAGCAAGTCCTTGCTGTGGAAACCGTTGGCACCTGGATCACAGCTCGCCGGGTCAGTGAGAATCTGCTTCCTATGCACGCCTGTTTCTCCGCCACTGGCAACATGTCTGTGCTATGCAGTATTTCTAGGTCCTACCCAAGACTGACACCTCCAGTACTGGCACAGTACTTTCCAGCTCATCCATCACTGTCTTACATCAACCCCCACATATAATTAATTGCCTTACAGAAATCCCCACGCATTGAACATTTTATAAAAGCTACGAAGAGAAGCCAGCAAAGAACATGTTGAACTTGGACATGCCAGCATCTTCAGGCCAGGACAGGCAAGAATGGAAAATTATTGTCCTCACAGATACTGCTGGCAGTTAATCACCCTCTCAAGCCCCTCCAATGACAGGACATAGCCCCTAGCTACCCTCACCAATGCCGCATTGGAGCTCATCTGGAAGACTCACTGGGTGATGGATGCGGTGAAATTCACACCACGTTCTCAGGACAACGCCAACGGCACAGTTCAGAGAACACAGCACAGCGCTGTGCCCGAGAAAGGAGTCTAGCATGGCACTGGTCTACTTTCAAACAACAGCGAAGACTTATGCATCGCACCCCTGAAGGGATCGTTCATTTCAGACCTAAAGTTCAGTTTTCCAGGAAACAACTGCTCAACAAGTCAACCACCGTATTCATGCCCGGTTTGCACACAGTTGCTAGTCAGACACATGGTCGTACCAGCCCACCATGCTCTTGTGTTCATTTACGTAGTAACAAAAGCCAACTAGTAAAAAAAGACTACTGGTATCCAATATGACTGGGGCCTAGGGGTGCATTGCTCTATTCGGATCGAGACACAGCAGTGGCCACAGGACATGGCGCTGTGTAGTGTGTGGATAGGTGGTGCAACGGTCCCTCCCAGTGCACTACCAAAAAGCCTATGCATAAGCCTACCCTCCCCTCCATGTAAGTTGCATGCTCAGTCTTGCAAAAGCAACACGCACATAATTTAAAAATCTGCCATGCACCCAGTTGCAGGCGCCTACACAACTCACAGCAGCACGGTAGCTCATGTACATTGTATGTTGCACCGGCGCCACACACACGCTGCCACCGCAATCTAAGCAATTCCTGGTACGGGAACTGTATCCCTGTGATTGACATGGCTACACCTTCATGTGTCCTCGTACATATAGCGGCATGCTCAGCCTTTCTGCCCTACAGCTTGTTGTCTGGTAAGTGCAGTATGTGCAGGACACAGTGAACCAATATAGCCTCTGTCCACTGTGCTGCTGTGGCACGAAGTCGGGACATTCGTGTTGCCACCGGCTATACTAGCCGTAGTAGCAGATGCATTACATACATGTACATGTACGCTGTATACTCGTACGTAGAATGTTCATTTGATGAGAGCAGGATTTTTAGCATTGCCATCCGTTTCAAAGTGCATGTACACGCCCAGAAACAAAGGCCTCCATTCTTTACACCCAGGGCTTCCTAAACACAGGCTTATACAGCATCAATATCCATTGGTCAAGGCAGGTGACAGGTGACCAAGTTGGTGGCGTGCAAGCATAACACATGTACCAAACATTAGTGCACCTAGTATCAAGATCAATTTAGCAACAGGTCAAAAGTACCTGAATCGACATGTGCTCGACGATTCTATAGCAGTGCAGTGTTTGAGTGCTTCCTCCACTCATTCTTAACGATTCATAGTAACGAGCAACAGTGCCCAATTCCAAACCTGCCAAAGCAGATCACAGCCTATATGTTGGACCTTCTTCATGGTGAACATGCATGCTGCCTGTGCTATGTCTTGAAGTGCATGATGTTGCCATATCCCAGTCAGTGGGAAAGCAACCAACAATACAGGCATGTGGGATACACAGTGAACAAAGCAGCGCCACTGCCAGTCAAAATATCTGCTCGGCGGCCAGAGTCAGTTTGACAAAACCGGATGCTCCTCAAGGTATCACACCAAGCACGTAGTCGAGCACAGTCACGCCACGTTAAAGTTCGTTGTCTCAAAGACAATCAAGGATACTGGAACGTTGGAAAGAAAGTAGAAATTCCCACCCATGCAGACGGTAGCCATGCTCGTAGCAAACCCGGTGCCATGCTCCATAGCAAGAAGCTGCACACAATGCATATACCAGTAAATGCACAATACCTACCGAGTCGCAGCTGTTTACCCGAACACAACCGCAGCTTTCGAGTTCCATTGTTGGCATCAGCACAAAACCCCACACTCCCAGCATGTTCATTCTAGCTCAGAGCCAGTTCCATCCAAACATCAAGCCAAGCCCAGACTGCTCGCCAAGGGCATGGTACTCGCTAGCAGCACCCATGTACGTATACCAGCCCCATGTGTGTGTGGCTGCATGTCAGCAAACCGGCCTCTAACACAAGCACCGGCTCACACACCAATGCAGGCTGTAGCTGCAACAAAACAAGCCAGGGAACCTACTCATATCCCACGCCAGCCAAATGCCAGATAACAGATGGAGTTTAAAAATGCAACTTTCAAGGACTACATATGCATACAATATGAACTTCCTTCCCCTAAACATTACAAAAGCAGAGTGAATAAGCTAACAAGACACCAACACAACAAAACAACGCGTGAGAAAGCTATAGGCACCTCTCGGCACTTCTGGACTGGGCTAGAACTCCGTGATCAACCAAAGATAACGGTTATGTACTAGTGTCATTGACAAGCAACACAGAAAAGTAAGTGAAGGGAAGAGGTGATAAAAGCCGATGACATGCTTGTAAATACATGTAGCCAGTGCTGCTGCTGCTGATGATGATGCCCACCACACGCTACCCCTAAGTATACTACATGATGTGCTCACCTCGGCACATAACACAATCCACAGAGTGCACTGCGCACCTGTCTAACATACGCATCCTTGCACGCGTCAGCAGCCTTGAGGAATACATCAGCATTCACAATACTGCTTTGCCCAACACCGCCACCACAATGACCAGCGCCTAGAATCCAAGCTGCATAGACTAGTACCGTTGCTACAATTCGACATAACGGCAGGTCAATCAATACACAGCTGACACACCGTTCTAGAAGTGCCGGCCCTCAAAAGCGTAACCAGCGCCCCGAAGCGGCATCCTGCCAGCACCGTCGTCCCTAGAAAATGCCTGACCCCTACCATATGATGCCCTGCCAGGTTGGTACTGGCCACCGCCAGCTCCATGGCCATGGCCATACCCGGCACCAGCACCTCTACTTCCGGCTCTAGCGCGGTGGTCCACGTCACCGGCAAAACCCACCGATGCCGACAAGGAGTCGAAGCCAGATGCTTGCGATTGGAACCCACTGTGAACATGCATGCCATGTGAGCCGCCACCACCGCCACCACTACCACCACTGTGTAATGAGTGACTCACTGACCCCGAATCGTGCGTCCTCTCTGCAGCTCCTGGCTCAGAATGAAGATAGAAGTCGAGGCGGAAGTTCCCTGTACAATGCACACAGAGTTCAAAGACAACATAGAGACAGCACAGACAGGACACCAAGATCAACATCGCCATAAGACCCACTGCCACACCAATAATGATGATCTATACAATAAGATCCAAGAGGAGATGGAGGAAGAGAGTGAGAGACAGAGAAAGAAAGAAAGAGAGAGAGAGAGAGAGAGAGAGAAAGAGAGAGACGGAAAAGCAAGTGAAAACGCACCCATTTGGCGCTTGACATCTAGGGCCTTGATAGCTTCTGTATGAGAGTTGAAGAAAACATCGGCTTCTCCTGTTGGCCGGCCCTGTGGGTCGTTGATGAGCAACACATTCATGACTGCGATAGGGTAAAACAGTTTGGTCAAATCGGAGGCATTTGCTGACGGTGGCATACCCCTGACATGGACACGGTGTTCTGCAGGATCACAATGCATGCATAAACGTGATTATTAGCAGCATGCACAGAGCATGCACCATAGACAAACACACAAGACAACTCCACAGCAAAACAAACCACAACAGTGCATGATACAGTAGTACAACTACTTGTACATGTATTGGTAATGTAGCAGCATAGCCATCAAAAACCAGAAAATGACAATGGCAGACCGAGAAGACAAATTTCAAACAGAATCCTGGCACCAAGGATGGCAAGTCTCTAAACACGCAATTATGGCATGTTTAGAGTCTATATAACAATACAGCTGAACTAGCACTATTGCACGGGGTGACAACAGAATAAAAAATCTTATAAATCTACCCTCTACCTTAGGGGCCATCCGTAAATACCGATATTTATTTAGAAACGAAAACTAGTCGTTTCTCTTCAACCCCCCTCCCCCCTCCCTCAGAAACGAACACATATAAACGATGCATAGTATCGATATTTTTTCTTTTCTTTTCTGGACATGCCCACACATACAAACTGTGCATCGATATTTTTCGAGAAACGAACAGGCGCTCAACCCCCTCCCCCTTAAACGACTAGTTTTCGTTTCTAAATAAATATCTATATTTACGGATGGCCCCTTAGAAATTGCACACTATGGCACAAGTTTTCTTCGATTTATCGTTGGTTTCACCTCCACCATAGGAAAATGTCAGAATTCTGCATTTTCCGTGTTCTTTAGGATCATAAATTCAGTTCTACTTACTCAATCTCCACAATCTTTGACTTCCTTGAAAGATCTCCACGGGAGGATGAGAATGAGGTTGACCATGATAGCCAGGACATTGTTTGTCCAGCACTAGAAAGCAGCGACGGTGTGAAATATGCCCCAAATGTCCACAGGCCTGTATATCTTGCACAGGGAGGGTGGGTGTTTACACTTTACAGCAGACTTTACGGTACCCTAAGTAGTGACTGTCAGGGGCATGTGTATATAAAAACAATACTACCGGTACATCATACACAGCAGCTTTCACCGACAAAACGCCCGGGGAAACTCCCGGCATGTACAAATACACATTTCACGACGAGGCAAAATAAATTACACCAACATATCCATCTAGGCAATTACCTGGAGCTGGAGAGACGACAGGAACATGGAGAGGCTCAGGCCCGTGAATGTCAGCTTCACGAATAGGAATAGTCTGCCGGGGAATACGGAGCTCCTCGCCACCCATGCGCATTCCCCGTCCTCGTTCAGCCATGGCTCGCCGGCCTTGCTCAAAGCCAGGGTACATATGACGGTCGTCACGGCCATGGAACATGGGCTCTCGGCTTTCCCGCTCTCGCATTCCCATATCACGAGGTCGTCCACCTCGACCTCGACCTGCACCTGGACCAGACGGTGGACCACCACCACCACCACCACCGCCACTACCCACCATAACACTGAAGCCACGGACACCATCCCGTGACTTCTCTATCAGCTGATTTAGCTCCACCTCAGATGCCGAGAAAACCTCCACATACCTGCAAAGGTAGACAAGAAGTTTGATTCCGAAACGGATCAAGATAAATGCATTGCTTCAAATAGTGGAAGGCGTTAAATAGATATAGTGACTTATCAATGAGGTCAACGGGTGCACTACGATTGCACATTGAAATTCTTTGCCCACATGTGCAGTGAACATCATCAGCTTAACCCTGTAACATCTGTGTTTACTTGAATCGATCTCTGGTGCACAATGGAGTTGCATGCACTCAAAAGTTCATATTAAAGTCGATTAATTTTTCACGAAAATGTAGAACTGAAGTATCTAGGAAGTAGCCAAGAGCTCAGCTTTACATTGCTGAACAGCTAAACTGTAGCATTGCAGAGAAATCAATATTGACATTTCAGTCACGGAACAGCATTGCAATTTAGGTCTTACAGGGTTAACGGGCGGCTTCCTAATTTGGGGTAGTGCAATATCGGAGTTTCTCATGAATTAATAAACCGCCCGGACACATGTAAACACGTCTAATCTATAAGGTCTCGACGAGACTCTAACACAGACGAAGGCAAAATACTTGTTTCATTTGAAACAAACAAGTTGCTGAACCTCTCTAATAGCTACTTGTCTGTGCCCAAAACATATGGCATTGATGTGTTGGTCAATACGTAAGCACTATGGATGTAAATGGATGGGGGGGGGGGGGGGGGGGGAGCTCAAAATGAATACAACTGGGATCTAATCAGACACCACCAGAAAGCCACTGCAGAGCAAACACATGCACTTATGATGGCAGCGTGGCTCCAATCTTACCTTTCGCCCATGGTGTTCCGGTGGCGTTGAAGCGCCAGGTCAAACCCTTTCTTAGTAGCAAACTCGACGTATGCACCACCACTGCAACGCTCCTGCTTGTCCAGCAGTAGTGTAATGCCACGAGGTCGAATGTAACAACCTAAGCCGGGCATGATTATCAAGAAACAGTACACTGTTAAAGTCAGAACCCAAATTTACCGGTACAGGAAGAATCCTGATGAAGCAAGGTGTAAAGCTAATTTCACTGTACACTGCACTGGTCAGTTCAGTGTGCACGAACAAGCTGTACTGGCCAGTTCAGTGTCAGCAAAATTGTTGTGTATGGTACATAGCGCACTCTGAGCATTTTATTTCGACATGCATGTGTTGCGGTTACTACTACATATTTTGGATAATTAGAATTTAGAATGTCCGGATAACTAGAAGTTTTCCCCAGCATTTGGGATTCGAATTATCAAGGTTCCATCTGTATGTGATTAACTGGAAACAAGTCGTCCACAACCTACTGTCCCATGAGCTGTTTCCTGTAAATCTGCTGACCACTTTTCTGCCTGGCCTGGTTGGTGAGGGAGCTGGATAAAAGCAAGGCCTGCTTGTAAGCTGCAAGTCTGCATCCTATCAGATGTTTAGGGGCCCAATGCAAGACCATAAGCTTCACGTATATAGTGTAGGAGTGACACACACGCACAGCTGCAGGCTCAGCGGACTCAGCCGTGTGCTGATTGCGCAGTAGTACTGCTTTTCTGCCAATAGGCACAGTCAAATCAAAGGTTTGTCAAAAGTTGCTACTGATGATCATAGGAAAAGGGATAAAACTGGCCTAATCTAACTCTCTATGTAATTTGATGTTCGGGTTTCCTTCATCTTTATGCATTTTCTACCTGTTGTTTTATATTGTGAAATTGACTGAAAAGACCCAAGAAAATGTGACTTGCCTTCAAAGAACATTTTGATGTCCTCCTTCAGGCAACCAAAAGGCAAGCCTCTCAAACGGACGAAGTGACCTGGCTTGCGACCTCGCTCCGTTTTGCGCCACATCTCATCCTCACTCGACGCATACACCTCAATGTACCGATTTCCAATTAAAGCCTTGTGATGAAGCAGAGCTTTCTCCACTTCTTCTTCTGTTAGAACTTCTACGAACGCCTCTCCCGAGGGTTTTCCTTGCTGGTTCATGCCGAAATATACTCCATCCACTCCTCCTTCCAATCGAACATCTTTCAGAAATCTGCATATATCTATAGGCGCACTGTTGAAGGGAAGGCCACGCAACCGTAGCCAGTAGCTCTGAAACAACAAAGACAAAACGAAGACAAAAACAAATTCAAAATCAAGTAAGTACAATATACAGAGTTGGTGGACAAGCCATTGGTTAAACACTCTCATTGTATAAATATCAAAAAAAGAAGAAATATTTACGATACTTTTCCAGACGTTTCGTTGTTCTGAACAACATCGCCAGTGGATAAAGAAGTTCTCCTCGTCTAGAAAGAATACTTATCTTTATTAATCATAATATACGAGAGAATACTTTCATGATCAGTCACCACCACTAGACAAAGGTAGAATACTTTTTTTTCTGATAAAGTACATGTACACCATGCCTAGAGTTCGTTGAACTATTTTTGTAGGGCTAGATGGCAACTGCCTGCGTCAGGAGTTCAGTACGATTACGAGGCTACAGAAAAAGCATTGTACTTCATAGTTAGTTGACTAAAATGTTTATACGCGAACAAAGTGAAGTGATTGATTACTGTAGTAGCTACATAACTTACAAATCCACTCATGGCTCCGGTGCAGTAACAAGTTGTCAAGGCGAAGAAAAAAAAGGGCCTTAGCTTCTATCGCAACACAATGGAAATACTAGTACTCAAAAACTGGCTGGGGAGAATAACTAGGCGCAGTCTATCACACAACACTCACAACAACTGCACAAGAACATCAATGAAATAACACCTCAGCTCAGCTCACGAGAGCGCAACACAATCAATCTTCTTCTTCATTTTTTTCTTCTTTTTTCTTGTTGTGTGACCTGTACGGTACGGTGCGCGCAGTCGATGGCGGCGGCGCGGCGCGGCGCGGCCGCCTGATGACGTCACTTGAGCATGAGCCATGACGTCGACGTCCACTCGGAGTCGAGTCTTACCAACTCATACTGTACCGTACCACTACACTAGCACTAGCACTACACATGCACACATTGCACAGTCTATAAGTTGTGTATCTTTTTAATTTTTTGAATTATTTTAGAAGAGAGCTAATACTATAGTATAGCATTAGCTGTACATAATTTAGGGCTTCAGACTTCACGAGATCGAGACTCTACAATAAAAAGTAGAAGAGGAGACAAGTACATACATGTAGAGGTAGAACTAAGAAGCATGCTGTTTTCCTTATAAGTTATAGTGTGTCCTGATACTTGTCAGGTAATACTGCTCATGATTCTTGTCTTGCACATAGACAACCAGCCCATGTTGTTAGTTCTGTTGAATAGACGCATTTGTACTGGCATTTGTCGTCTCACACCCGGCCTGCACCTGCAGCTACCTGTAGGTACATGTTTCGTCGAACCTCCTCCAAGGGAGTAGCAGTCCTGCTTGTGGTACGTGCATTGAGCTGTAGGTCTGTTGCTAGCAGTACTCAGAGCAGCACCAGGACGGTACATACCAGCAGTAATCGCTGCGAGCGTAGAACCTGGGGTGCATTGAACTCACTGCCATACTTCTTGCTTGGTTTAACCAGACCAAGTTCAACGACAAGCATGGCCAGTGGCAGTGGAGAAGAGTTCAGACCTGGCATGGTCTTAACGACTACGGATTCCTTAGTGAAAGCAAAGGAGCTGGCTCAAGCACTTGTAGAAAGTCGACTGGCTGCTTGTGTACAGATGAAGGAGATAACATCGGTGTACCGATGGGCTGGAGCAACACAGATGGATCCTGAATATCAACTTGTGATTAAATGCAACCTCAATCGGTATGATGCCGTTGAGAAGTTTCTTTTAAAGAAGCATAACTACGATTGTCCACAAATAGTAGCCGTGGAGATTGCTTGCGGTTCTCCAGAGTACTTGGACTTCATGCGGAAAGAAACTGAGGAGGGCTCAGTTTGATCCCATGTTTTCAATGCTACTTCGAAGTACATGGTTTTTTCTATGCAACATCATTCCTCTTTTAGCCAACAGCACCAGATTCATCACCACCACCACCGCCAACACTGTCTTACGCTGCGATTTCAATAGCCTCTGAAGAACGTTTACATCATTCCTGTACCTAATAATATTCATAAGTACGAATCTGAGGGACTGAATAGGGAAAAAAAGTCTGAAGAAAATTCCTATCTCAGATTTATCCCTGGTACATGGTTGGAACGAAACAGCTGTCTGGGGGGGGGGGGGTCTGGCAAAGCACTGTCACAATCGGGGAGTAGTGCTTTATTCTATTGAGACCAGGGAGTAGTATTTTACTACTCCCTGGTCTCAATACTAAGTAGTCCTACGGTGGTGGTGATGTGCAAGTGGAGTGGGTCTTCCCAAGTGCGTTATAGAGTGGTGGCGTTCATTGTGCATTGTTACAGCCACAATCGCTGAGTTTGTAGCCGATTTCTCTTCTCTACTGCAGGAATCTGCGAAAACCTCCTGGCAGTCATATTACTAATTTTAGCATGTTCTGTCCCCGGGGAAAATCGCGATTCCGCGGCCGCGTTTTTTGCGATTTTTTAAAAGACTGCGTTTTCCGCGATTTTTGAACTTTTTGTTGCACTACACGTACACACAGTGCACTGTTCGGTCAGCAACGTCTCATCGTGGCGGCTTTGTACTCAAATATGACGAGTGCTTACACCAGAGACTTGTAACTGATTGATTTCACCACATACTCACTGAAAATTGCCTCATATCAACTGCAAGCTTGCCGCCGTGAGATGATATCAATAATATTCACCGCATATTTACCGCAAATTATGCCATATTATGCCGCGTTTTTTTGCGATTTTTTGCGCGATTTTCCCCGGGGACAGCATGTTATTTTTATGTAGACCACTTGGGCCTCCAGCCGTGTACACATGATCACATCATTTCCATGCTGACCGTTTTTCATTATCTATTCGTGTATTCACATAAGTAAGATGCCACATGCACTCCATTGTAAGTCACCCTCCCCTGCTTTGCCCTTGAAGTCTTTAGTGTAAACGACTTATAATCGGGAAAATACGGTAGTACGCCGGGCTACTGTTAACTGCCCAATCGGTTTGCGGCATATTTATAGTGTTTGTTAGTTTTGCTAGGAGAGCGTAACGCGAATATTAACCATCGGGAAATCAAACTTCAACAGTGTGTGTGTGTGTGTGGTGTGTGCGTGCGACCACAGTGTCCGCGAACATTTGCCAACGTAGACTTGCTGGTTCTGAGAAATCGCAAAACTTTAGTGACCCGGAAATTGGGCGGTTTACAGCATTCAATTTCCAGTCAGTGCGCAGTATTGTGAACTAGTCAAATTACATTATGAAAACATGTTTAGCTGATGGTAGTGTACTCCTTGGTACTTGTACTTGATTTTTTTCGGCACACACACAAAAACCGCTACAAGCGCTCTACAGCGGACTCTGATGCTGGGAAACATCAGACACCGTATCATAATAATTATGTACTGGTTGGTGACAACAGGGCTCTAGCCAGGGGGGCACAGCCTTGGCTTTGATGGCCAATCCCGCTCTTTTTTCAAATTTGTGTTGTTCAGTTCACGCAACGAAAATGCGGCCAACAATTGCCCCGTTTTGGGTGCGCTGTGTGCTCGCAGGTTGCACTTTGTGTGACAAGGCAAGTTCTCTCTCTCTCTCTCTCTCTCTCTCTCTCTCTCTCTCTCTCTCTCTCTCTCTCTCTCTCTCTCTCTCTCTCTCTCTCTCTCTCTCTCCCCCCCCATGTTCTACATATAGTAGAACCCGGTGACAAAACAAAGCATAATGTAAATTGTTCTACGGTTGAGTCGTGAAAGGCCTGGTCCACGTGTACTAGCTCCATAGTTTGTGCATGTGCGCGCGCATGCGCATGTGATACTACTCATAATCGTAATAATCTTATCCTGCGAGTATCGAAGATTGAGCATTTTTCTACAGTTGGGTTGGATCAGACAAGCACTATTCTTTCAAAAAAATTGAGCAAAATAGAGTGTGGTGGTGGTGGTGGGGGTATTCATCAGTTTATTGGTAGAGAAGAAGCGACCAGAGAATGAGCGTCAGCATATCCATCAGTACAATCATGTGGAATAATGGCCCACCAATGTGTTCATACTACAGTGATTAGCATCAACTAGAAAAGAAAAGGAATACCTCGAAGCAGTTACTTTTTAACATATTCACCTCACTCTACTGATCTCAAATCATTCTCAGGCATAATTATTAGCTAAAGAAAGTTTCAAGACAGCCAATCTTGCTGTTAGTATGCTTGGGATAGAATGACAAAGTACTGCAATGTCACTTTGGCTCTATGACTATGGTGCTCATCTTGAAATGTTGATATGCAACCCTTTGAATAAAAAAAACATATCATGCCTGCGGCAGTAATGTCTAGCTACAAAACGGCATAAAAACTAACTTCACAAAGACGATGAAGAACAGGACTGGCACACGTCAGGTGTCTTCAAGTCGATGCAAGTAGTTGTACAAATCCCAGCGCAGAGAGACAATAGAGAGGGACCTGCTATTGCTATGGCTAGACTTCAAGTGCACCAGGAGGATATGCAGGCAGGAGCGACGTGCAGCTGTGTTCACGTACTTGGCAAGTGATGGACTCATCAGGACCTCGCCCAGCAACAGGACATGATCGGACGGTAGATTTTGAATTGACTGCGCTGAGACCTGGTGCACAAGTTGATTGACTAGCTTGCCAGTGGTCTCCTTGTACAAAGAATTATAGCTGCAGGGTTGCAGGACAACGGTGGAGACACACACCAACAAGCAAAACAACAATGAATGAGAGTCTAAACGTTCAAACCAAAAAATATGGCATTCAAACTTGACAACAAATGAAACATCTCCCCTGAACAATGCTCAAAATCACCCACACTGAGCAGTGCATAGCTATTTATCAGGGTAGCAATATCTGCGAACTTGAAAGCGAACTGTTTCCACACCATCTGCAGCTCACTGTAACGTGTTGGAATCACTGCCGAAGCTATCTGCTACCCAGCGTCCAACCTGCAGTACAGTACCGGTACTACAATTGTAGCACAGTAGCGTACTACCTACTGTGCAGCCAGAAGTAATTGAACAACCTGATTTAGGCCGATTATAGCTCAAGAACCCAATTATAGTTCAGTCCAAAATGAGTTTCTGAGCCTGCACATTTATCGAAGCTACCCTTGGCCAAAATCCACGAACCCTGGCGGAAAGTCAGCCTTGGTATGGTCCCTTTTGAGGAGGAATGAACCGCAACACAATGGGAACACTACATGGGCAAAAGAAATCTAAAAAAGGTCAACCGTTCACTCATTTACGGTCAAAAGCAAGATAATAACCTTTTTTCAGAACGGACTGTACTGCTCACAATACAGTAGCATACTGCCCACCGCCAGCTGTGCAGTGTTGTGCAGTTACTGTACCATACCAGTCTTATCTACTCATCATATCGGCAGACAACTGTTTTACCCTATTAGAAATCCTATCTAGACAGCTTACTTGGTGTGGAGGAGAGAAATCAGCGAGAAGAGAGTGTGCAATGACAGTGGCTGTTGACTGCCATGTCGCTGAAAGACGATGTCCATAGCATATCTCGGAAGGACAGGATCATGCCGACCCCAAGACAGCAACTCAGTCACCAGGTTGAGAAACACCTTCAGCGGCAGAGAATTGCTGTGGCACATGACTTGAGAATGCAACGGCACATAGAGTGCAGCCTGAGCGCTTTTGGTCACTTCCTTGCCGCCGCCAAGCTGCACAATAAGGCACAGCGCAGTAATGATAGACACATCACACCACCAAACTGCACAACAAGGCACAGCGCAGTATCGTTGGGCACATCACCACACAGAAAACTCAGAACTACTTCAAAGTAAGATGATTTTCAACATGAAAACATATGGAATATTGATGATATACAGGTAGTCATTTCTGTTTTTACATCGTGAGTTCCGCAATTTCGTCAGAATCCCTAGTGCACGCTGTCACCGTTTATTCGGCACCCTCATTCTGATTCCGCGATGCAGATCGAATGCATTTCATGCAGATTCCCGGCACGACAGAACAAACACAACCTGAGTATGATGGCATCAGTGAGCTAAATGGCCGCAGAAGACTCATGTCCTTAAAAATTACGCTGTCGGCTGAAAGATGGCGGAGTTGCACACTTGATTGTGTACTCTTGCCCCGCACCTATATCACACTGTGATCACCTTGTGCCTACATTTGTGATGTCTTTGGAATTGTGTTCCTACTGCAGAGCAGCAGCACATGTACATGTAAGTTACAGTGCATGTCACAAGTCCAGTCCGTCAGAACTTTTCAAATAATTCAAATTTTGGTGTGAGAGCTAAGCAATTTTCTGATGTGCGCACCTTTAAAGCCATGGAGGTACATCCGGTTATAAAGCCATGGGCTTCGTAAATGAAATGACATCTGAAGTAGGTTTTGTAAATATGAAGGAATAATAAGTACTATACCACTTGATTACGGTACGTACTATACTAACAAACTAATACTTACAGCCCAGCAGGAAAGGTGAACAAGTGGATTTAGATTGGCATTTCTGTGTGGACTTTGACTTTTATGGCATGGCGTAGTGGGTGAGTTATTTTGCATCTAAAATAGCTAGGAAAGCAGCGGTGTTTCGAATATAAGGCCATAGCTTTAAAGGCGCTGGCATACGGTATAGATATCTAAGCAATTGGATAACCATGACGAGACCTGTAGCTGCCGCCAGATGATTCACACACTAGATAACAGAAGTTCACCGGGAAGAGGACAATGACTCAAGATACATGGCTTCATGTACCGTAAAAGCCCCTATTAACGCCCATCCACTATAACGCCCGCTGCCCGTGTACACGCCCAGGTGCCAGGTGTCAACACTCTTGTCCCAATTTCTAGCCCACCTCCGTGCGAACGCCCGTGGGCGAAAGCACAGGCCCAGTACACAGTGCAGTGCATGCACAGCTCCACTTGCATGTACAATACGGTAATATAGTGTACAGTACACTGTTCTAACCCTGTACATAGAATGGCATGTTGATGTGAAAATCAGTCTGATGTCGCTTATCCGAAATAACGCCCAGACCCAATTTGACACCCTTGTTCTGGACCTTTACTAACGTTTCCGCCCAGGGCCTTATTACGGGCTTTGCGGTATCACAGTGGGAACCAGGCACGGAGCCGTTACCTTTTTCAGCGAGAAAATAATCTGCACCAGCTGGTAAATGCTCAGGCCTCGAATTGTTTCTTCTGGCACATGCTTGTGCTACAGCAGAAAAGGGACAACAGATCAACACCGGGGTCAGGAAATACAGCAAAGAAATACAGACCAATCTGAGTGTACATTATTTTCATTTTATTATTCCATCATGGCAGTATACAGGCATCATGTTTTTAACCCTTTAAGAGCCACAGGAAAATTTCAAAATTCTGCATTTTTTCGTGTTCCTTGGACCATAGCTTCAGTTCTACTCACTCAATCCTCACAATCTAGGGCTTCCTGGAAAGGTCTCCGCGAGAGGAAGAGAATGAGGTCGATCATGATCGCCAGCACACCGTCTATCCAGCGCTAGATCGCAGCGACAGTACGAAAAATGCCCCAAATGCGTCCAATTGCGTCCCGCTCCAGATATTTCATTTTGCTCGATCGTGGAGTTCCGATTTTTTCGCTGTGTACTCTTGACAATATCAACAGTGAAACCCGTGCAAATTCGAGTAAACCAGCGTGACGAAAAGTCTCAAAATTCTCAATACTAAAGTCGCACTGCGCGCTTTTGAAATTGCCGCGATCGCGGCTCAACTTACGAGTGATTTATCTCAGGAACCGTAGCTCGCAGCGCTTCGCGGATTGTTTCTCCCGACAGGTGAGAGTTTTCTCTTCGCCCTGGATATTTCGATCACTGGATTTGAGCGAGATTGGACTGAGTTACGATCTTTGGAAGTTTTGCATTTGAATGCGTCGTTTACGACGCATTCAAGTATGGGGCGGCTCTTAAAGGGTTAAAATCATAGTTATTACTTGTATGAAAGACATATCTTCAAACACAAACAAGTGGTTACCAAAAAAAGGTGTATCTGCCACCCCACATCTGGCCGGTGGAGGGAAGGGAATACTTCGGCATGTGTTCTTCGTAAGCAGCTTTCCATGTGCCTCTCATTCTACTTTGAAATACCAAGCACGACTCATAAGCGTAGGGATTTCAGTCACATGAGCTACAGGGAGAAATCTTTCATCGCTCGGAAAAATGGCGCAGGGCCTAGAGGTGGTGTGCATGGTAGAGCTTTTCTCTTTGACGTGATACGCCTTCCTACACACAATTTCTGCCCCCCCCCCCCCCCCCCCCCCCGCGCTTCGGTGGCCGTCAAGGATAGTGCCACCATCAAGCGTGGTGTCCTCAAATTAGTTTACATGTGTTTATGGCAAGGTCCCATGCCTCAGTCCTCCTCTCACAAGCCATTCAATGAAAATAGGGTTGTAACTGTTATAACATGGTGGGGGATCCAAGTACTGGGTGGGCCAAGAACTAACTTCTCCACTCCAGTGAGTGGGATGCCACCACACCATCATCAGGTGGCGGATGCAGCTCCTCAACGGTGGGGGGCGAGAGATGAGATCCACCAGCCAGAGTTCAAAGGCCGGAATCCCATTTGCTGCATCCACGTTACGCTCGTGCCAGGCCACAAGTAGGGTGCAAACGTTAGGGCAGGTGCTAATACATGTAGTAACATGGTCACTCTACATGCATTTACAAGGTGTGCCCAGCCAAGGGGCATACAGTACATGTATTACCTTGTTCAGCGAATTCACAATGTCTGACATTTCCAGATATGTCAGTTGCTTGGTGTATTCAAACTGCTGACTTCCTGCTGCTGAAGCAGTTTTACTGTCCTTAGATCTAAAAACACGAACAGAATAGAGCAAAGCATGGCCACAGGGACAAACAGTTTGAAGCTCGTCGGTACAAAAGCAATACCCTGACCAGGACAGAGGCAGCCAGCAAGCCCATAGCATAGCTGTACAGTCATGTACCATGGCTACACCATCGGTCTATGACCACAGCATTGCACTTTACTGACCACTATATCCCTCAACACAGTGCAGTGCAAAACTGTGACTCCAGAGCATCATTTCTATGCTCTACATGAATTGCATGGGATAGTACAGTATGTGCCTACACTGTGTTGACTGTGTTGACTGACACTAGCATCAAGGCTGGCAGACTTTTACTCTGTGTAAGTGAAGCAAATACAAATGCAAGGATAGACTCGGATGGAGAGCCAATGATTAATTTGTAATAAAAGAAAAGGACCAAGGAACTACAAGTTACGCTATAATGTTCCCCTTCTATGTTTTCATATAACTTAGAACCTTCCAAGTTGGAAGGCTGTTGGAGTGCGCACCCAAGACGTGCTAGAGCTGATAGCCAGTTCGTTGTAAAAGGTCAGTACTAGGGACCTTTCGCACCACGCGTACGGATACGAAACGAATGCTGATTCGTCACCTGGGTTCGAGGATTCGTCAGAGTCCCTGCAGAGAGCTCGTTTTCACGAATAGAAGCCTCTTCATTCGTGGCACGCTCTGAATCCGTCAGGTACACATTTTTTTGCCAGGTACACATGTTTTGCTAGGTACACATGTTTTCCCTTGATTCCATGATCCATGCACGTGTGCGTGAAAACCCCCGTACGCCAAGCCACCAGCCGTATTCGTAGTTGCCATGCACATTTGCATGACGACTTGCAAAACCTGAATCTGTTTTCAACGAAACGATTACGAGCCAAATCAAACTTTCGTTTCGCATCAATTCGTAGCAAATGCGAAAGGTCTCTACTGTCGGTCAGTTTTGTCACTTTCGTGCAATGTTATCGTATGAGGTGATCGTCAAGTAACTGGTGGTGTTAGTGGACATTATAGCGTAACTTGTAGTTCTTTGGTCCTTTTCTTTATTATAAATTAGGGGTGAAACAATTATACCGAATATTCGAATACTCGTTTGGATTTTCCGAATATAATCGTACTCGGAATAAATCAGAGTACTCGCTCATACATGGTACATACATTTACCACAGAAGTCTGCAGTTACAGAGCAGCAGTCAGCAGATATTGATGTGCAGACTGTGTGGTGAACATTTGTTCACGAGTAGAGAGAGCCCAAATGACCCACCAACCAATTCACCCGAGAAAAGAACTGCCAATCGGTTCAATCAGGGTTGTATCATGTAATTTTTGAGGCGGTTGGTGTGCGATTTTTGGGATATCAAGAATACTCGAATACTCGAATATTCGATCGGAGAAAATCAGAGTACTCGAACTCGGGATCTCAGTGCCAACTTTCACCCCTATTATAAATACAAATGCATCCGTGTTTACATGTAGCATGAAGCTAGTTCAACCTGCAGTGTGTGTGTGTGTGTGTGTGTGTGTGTGTGTGTGTGAGAGTGCGTGTGTGTGTGTGCACGTGTGTGTGTACATGTGTGCACGTGTGTGTGTGTGCACGTGCGTGTGTGTGCACGTGTGTGTGTGCACGTGTGTGTGTGCACGTGTGTGTGTGTGTGTGTGTGTGCGCACGCACGCGCGTGCCGTGCACAAGCGCGTGTGGCGCACTTTACTTACTCAGTAGTCTTTATGTCGGCTGCGTCATCGTCTTCACTTGAGGCAACTGGCTGTTGAAGGTTGTTGCTCGATGCATTGTAACGCTCCGCTGATTCCATTCTCTCATGTTGTCGATTACGCTGCTGGTAGTTCTCTTGCGGCAGGGACTGCTGCCGCTTCACTGCCTGGGGGGACTTGCTTGCCGTCTGTTGTCTTTCCTGTGTTCTTGATTTGGTCTGTGGAAGTGACACACGTTCAGTTTGCGATTTCAGGGCATCACGCTCATCACGTGTAGATAAGTAAAGGTCTTTCACATCCCTCAACTGAATTGCAAGTGATTTCACCACATCGTTAAGACGATCATGCTCCTTCTGCATATCCTCTCTGTGCTGCTCCAGCTGGTCCTGGAGAGCCTTCATGCGCGTGTAACCTGGGCTTGTTTTGTCAAGCACGGCAGACTTAGAATGTCCAGGAGACGTATTCAGCGTTCTCATGGGTATTCCAGGAGACACTTCCCCCGAAGGAGGTCGCAGGGTGGACACGATCGAGGAGGGCTTTTGCGCTGCTAACCACTCCACGTTCTTCAAATAACTCCATCCCTGCACCACTGATGGTGTTCTCCTCAGGGACATTCTGCACCGTTTTCCAGGGTAATTGCATTGGATCGAGTGATCTTCTCTTCCCTTCCAAAATGCCAATAATACTGGTATGTATTTTATTATAATCAGTGCAAATAATTTTTCAGGTCACAATCATGATGTCACTATTTTGTGTAGTCATTATGATCAGGGAGTCGTAAAATACCTGGTATTTTACGACTCCCTGATTATGATACACGTGACCGTAGTACTCGACCTCGCATGGGCTTGCAATTAATAATTATTATTTTGCAAAGGCTTGCATACAAGCAATTTAAGCGCAAGAGTCAATTACCCATATAAAAACCGCTCTGTGAGCGGTTCTGAAAAACCTCTACTGGTGCAGCCCCGTCGTAAAAGTAAGAAATTAGAACTGGCGCATTGTCCTCCCAAATGTGAACTGATCCACCTAAATCGCGATTGACGGGACCCGAACGCACCAGTAGCACGAGGTTCCTACCTAGTACCTGTGGATGCAGCTGGGGACGCTGGTCCGGACCATAGCCAAAGCCAAAGCGGCAAAGGTGGGCTTCGGTGTAGATCTAAGTGTTGTATGGTAACTTGATCAGCGCCGACGCCGGCTGTGATCCTGTGCCCTCCCGACCTCGTGCTACTGGTGCGTTCGGGTCCCGTCAATCGCGATTTAGGTGGATCAGTTCACATTTGGGAGGACAATGCGCCAGTTCTAATTTCTTACTTTTACGACGGGGCTGCACCAGTAGAGGTTTTTCAGAACCGCTCACAGAGCGGTTTTTATATGGGTAATTTCAGTTCTTTTTCTGTTCCCTCCCCCACCCCACCCCAGCTCCGAAGATACACATGGTGAGCACGCGCGCGATGCACTGTATGTAGCCATGCAACTACAGTAGCACACTGATACATTCCAGCCCTCCCCACCTTGCTACCCCGCACACAGACACCTTGTGACAAACACGCACATGCACATGGCACACACACACATGGGCACGCACACACATACATACACACACACAACCCAAACAGGAAATTCTTGATGAACATTGTATAATGCCATGCAAAGCAGTGGCCACCATACTTCAGGAAGTCAGTTGTGAAACAAAAAAAATTCAACTACATATACAATGTGTAGGTAAGCTAGCGGCCAAAGCACAATATTGCAAACCGTGATGATATTTGCCTAAGGATTGCAGTTTGCAGACCACACCATGGAAGCAGTGAATACAGAATTATTGTAATGTCATACAAAGACAAGCAAAGAAGTGGCCACCATACACCAGAAACTTGCAGAAAGTCACATATCCAACAGATAGAGAAGTGAACAGCGTCTGGTACAGCCCACACAAAACCAAGCTGACCTGATACTCGTCCGAAGATCGTAAGTGGCAGATCCTTTTCAACGATAGCATGCAGGTGTACGTTACACGCATGGACAAAATCTGACCGTGTCACCGGCATACATTGTCATCACATGCATACCCCACAGGTTACACACATGCACAGTAGAAGCACAATAAAAGCAATGGAAAAATATGAAGGGGTTGCTGAAGCATCTTCACACTTCAATTTCAGACTTCGATGTGGTCGTCACGGGGTGATATACCTGCAAGATACAAGTGATACAGAAAGAAAGCATAAGGTCGTGAGGTAGGCTATGAGACACCACAAATGGGTCACCTACATGTATGTTCAGGGCTGGTGTACACACACACGCAGAATTATCATAATCGAGAATTTCCCAAACTACAGAAGAGCAATGAAATCCATTTGCATGCACAGGAGCAATTTTGCAGTATGATGAGCAGCTCGGGAATACACCTGTTGGCAATGGATTACATTCCCATTGGAATTCCCATTCACGTGGGATTCACAGAAGCAATTTGGCAGTGTGCTGCGCAATGCGACACGACCTGCGATTCTGCGTGCGATGCAAACTCGCACAAAATACCATTTACAGAATCAGGACAAGACGTCAGCGATGCAACAGCGCCTTGCTGACGTGCCTCAAGTCAAAGCTCAATGAGAATGCGTTTGTCGGTTACAACTGGTACAAATGTACAAGCAATTTCTGAAAATGCTCCTGTGAATCCTGCTTTAAGAAGTGCAGGAATGTCCCTCCTCCGCTCCCCCCCCCCCCCTCCACACCTTCAGGGAACTTGACAAGGAAGGGTAGTCTTCGCGGTTCCCAACATCTATTTGCAGTTTCTGGTCTCCACTGTGTCTTTTCAATGGGGATTTGTACGTACCATAAAAGCAAGCCTAAAAAATGAACAGCACATTTGCCGTTCCCCCACTGGGGAGGATGCGTTCCACAGCTATCCTGACAAGATATTCCGAGAAGCGGTGCTGAGTGCAATGCATTGTGAAACTGAAAAAGCTGACCAAGCCGAGGCATATAACGTCTAAACTTCAATTGTAGTTCGCCAGCTGACTACTTTCAAACTCCATTAAGGTTGGAGTACAGCTGGCTTAGAAGTTGACCACAACGGTGCACGCACATAAGCAATGGCCACCTTACCTGTACTGTAGCAGTACTTCCGAGTTCCCGTATGGGAGTTCCCTCACTGTGTGTGCAATAGCAGCCTCATCGGACCAGTTCAATGCGACGCGGACAGTCCGACACTGAGGAGGACATTGAAGAAGTCAGAGACAGGAAGAATGGTTGATTTACAATTCAACTAGCAAGGCTGCACACCCACGAAGTTCCACTCACCATTGTGCCGTCCTTCTTGGAATGCAGAAATAACGCTTCCTCTCGAGAACGCAGCCTGTGACAGAGAAAAAGGAAGGAGCATCGCCATCGGCATTGGTCCTCTGCTATCACCGATTGCCGAGTTGCACAGTTCACTCTAACAAGACTGAGGATGTTCAAGAACTCCCCATCCATACCATTATTGGAGTAAGAGGAAAGGTCAGATTGCCTAGTTCCTAGGGCCTAGCATTCCTGGATGCCAGGATGTGCTGCCCCCCCCCCTCCCTTCTACTGTCTGGAAAGGGCAACATATGTGACAGCGTTCACCAGTACAGTCGGAGGAGAACATGGGAGAAGGCAAAAAAGGGCAACACACATGAATCCCTTATAAACAAGCAGTGGCAACTCTAGCACCAGCAATGTTGGACTTACATCCCAGCCATTGCCGCCGGATTCAGCGGCTTCTTCTTCTTCGTCTCCCATCTTGGAAGCACTCCTTCCCGTAAGTTCAGTCCTGGGATCGGGAGTACAGTCGGAGGAGGACGTCGGAAAAGGCAAAAAGGCAACACACATGATTCCCTTATAAGCAAGCAGTGGCAACTCTGGCACCAGCAATGTTGGACTTACATCCCAGCCATTGCCGCCGGATTCCCACGCTTCCTCTTCGTCGTCTTCCAGTTCCCAGGTTCCATCTTGCAAATACTCCTTCCCGTAAGTAAGTGCAGTCCTGGCCTGGGTGGATGCGCAGTACATTGACGATGGCGGAGATGGAGCAGGTCAGGGAGCCCTATAGGGGTCCCGAGAGCAGATTGTGGCCAAATTCGGGACGATGCCGGACGCCAGTCAGTATGAAGTAGCGAATTGCGGACCGCCACGTAGATTGGGGTCGCGGGGTCATAATCCATGGGCACTACTCGTACGTTGCTCCAAAAAAGGGCACTGCACTGTTCCACAGTTGCTGTTAGCGGTCACCAAAGGCACTTGGTAGGCCGGTAATTGGGTCACGTGTCAACAAAGTGTCAGCAACGTGTCAACAACGTGTCGACCACGTGTCTTTAGCGGTACACTAATTTTGGTGTCCCCAAACTGAAAACATCGAGCACCAGTATGGAAAGGCTTTAGACAGAAAGCCTTTCCAATAAACAGTCCATGCACTCGACTCTGAGTCTGGATACAAGTCAAGAGCACATAACCAGGTACTACATAACGTTCACTCAGAGATCATTGAGTCTTGGTATCTAAATTCTAATCACCCTGACTGAGGCCTGATCACTGATAGCAAGAGTCCATAATCTCCCCCCCCCCCCCCCCCGGGTTAGGGTTATGGACTCTTGCTGGTACTCTTGGTAGTACTAGTAGTCAGGCACCAGTGCTGCATCACAGCATCAGAGGGCTTTCTGGTACAGTAAGAAACAGGAGTTATGGGGTAAAAGGAGCAATCTGCTCACACCGCTGACTCTCAGGCCATGCCACCGTCACTATAAGACAGCCAACCGGCACTGCTATGTATGTGTGCATTACGATGTAATGTATGTCCTATGCCCGTGGCCAAGTCAAGTAGCAGAAAAAAAACAGGAACACAAATTAAAATTCTTTACGAGATGAAGTCATAATCATTGTTATGTCACAACTCTCTAAAAATCACTAAAAACCCACTAAAGTGAATGAATAAGCTGAATAGTGCTCAAATGAGCAGGGCCTGGGCACGCTAAATCATGGCTCTCTAACAGCAATGCTGCAGTGTGTTGCATGGAGAGCGATGCTCTAATAATTTATGGATATTGGCTGATGCTAGTTCAAACTGCCCGTTGGAATAGGCATTGGCTTAGAACACAGCAAAGAAAACCTGCAGAAAGTGCGCGAGCAGCCCAATATAGTTACACTGCTCTGAGATGATTGATCAGTATTATATAGCTGAGATATGAAAAAGGATTTATAAATACAGTGTACATGCAGTGTACTTGGGAAAAATGAAACGAGAATGCGTCAGAACTGCGCAATACACGTGCCACTGGCCATCAAGAGTCTCATTCACAGACAGGAGCGGTTGCAGCACGAAGCGCTTCAAGCTGTTCCTCAGGCAGCTGACCATTGGTATACTGATTTTCGGGTATGATACCGCGCCATGGCCCATCCACAAGCATAACACCAACATTAGATGACAAGTCCGTGCTAGTTTTGTCAACACTTATCTCATCCCCACTACCACCATTCTGAAAGCACAAAAATGCGCGCACAGACAGACAGCCAGGCAGACAGACACAGACAGAGAGGCAGAGAGAGAGAGAGCGAGAGACAGAGAGACAGACAGACAGACAGAGAGTGAGAGGGAGAAAGAGAGGGGGGGGGGGACTTACATTTAATGTCAAAGAGTAACACGCAGACAACGTGCACATTGAAATCTGGTGGAATGACTGGGGCCGGCACCCTTACTGCCTTAGCGGATACACACACACACACACACTGTAGTTCACGCACACGCTGTAAACATGGACCAGCAGTGCTCACGGCGGCTGCAAGGCCAGCACCCAGTGTAAACATGGACCGGCAGTGCTCACGGCGGCTGCAAGGCCAGCACCCAGTGTAAACATGGACCAGCAGTGCTCACGGCAGCTGCAAGGCCAGCACCCAGTGTAAACATGGACCAGCAGTGCTCACGGCGGCTGCAAGGCCAGCACCCAGTGTAAACATGGACCAGCAGTGCTCACGGCGGCTGCAAGGCCAGCACCCAGTGTAAACATGGACCAGCAGTGCTAACGGCGGCTGCAAGGCCAGCACCCAGTGTAAACATGGACCAGCAGTGCTAACGGCGGCTGCAAGGCCAGCACCCAGTGTAAACATGGACCAGCAGTGCTCACGGCGGCTGCAAGGCCAGCACCCAGTGTAAACATGGACCAGCAGTGCTCACGGCGGCTGCAAGGCCAGCACCCAGTGTAAACATGGACCAGCAGTGCTCACGGCGGCTGCAAGGCCAGCACCCAGTGGCCGCTTGACTTCCCAACGAATTTCAATGTCCACACCAGTACATGCCCATACACATGTACACTGTTGCCAGTGTTGGCCATGGACATCCATCCATATTACATGAAAGAGCACCCGGCATTGCACAACGCCAGCAACCTAAGTGTACACTAGGCATAGCTGCAGTACGCAAACATTGCCTACCTGGAACTCGAACTGTGGCCCGTTGAGAAGAAGACGATAGGGCATGCAGGATGTAAGCGGTCGGAAAGCGGCCAGGCACATCTCGTTGCTCTGCTGTAACTCGGCTGAGCCGCCATGCCAAGAAAACACTTGCTGGCCAGTCACCCCTAATGCACGCAAAAACCAGAAAAACGGAAAAATGCAAGGATAATGGCACAAGCAAACTACAAAATTTGTCTCCTAGCACTTCAGTATAACTTATTTCCCCCGTCTATTAGAATAGTGAGGCAGACACAGTAGGTTGACCTATGACTCTCCTGAGACTATGAGGCATGTACGGCTGTGTAAGGCTGGGTTTACATGGCAAGGCACGGTCAGGTTTAGGCTTTCATCGATCCTGCATTTCTTCATGGGCACCTTAGCTTTCGGGCTGGGTACTAAGGCCTCATTTACACGACAACGATTGAAAAACGTTTTTCCATCGTTTTCGAAACGTTTTTGCTGTTTACACGAAAACGATAATCGTGTACACTGCAACACGTTTTTCGGCGCGCAATGGTCACGTGCAATATGTTGGCCTGGCGCAGGCTGGCGGCGGCATGTTTGGAGTACAAGGCTCGTACTAATAAAACGTTTTTGCCGTTTACACGAGAACGAAACGGAACGAAAACGATTGAAAAACACTTTGAAGCCGTTTTTCGTTTGAAACGTTTTTGAAACGTTTTTCAGCGTTGTCGTGTAAACGCTCTTAGGCCGATTCCACACTACGCCGAAAGTGGCTTTGCCTTGAAGGCATAAAGTGGCTTATAAAGTGAAGCTGCATTCACACCTACAAGTGTTGATCACGGGACTTTGCTTTGAAGGTTAGACTGGGAGGCTTTCCTGTGCTTGATCTAGCAACGGCGGTAGTGGAGAGGCTCTTTGTTGGTCCAAATCCTCGAATATCACCCATTTTCGCGTGCCCAATCTTGAAATTTGACCACGCCAGCGCGCGCTGTGTAGGCGGATTCCAGATCATAGGTCGAATATTTGTCAACCTCGCCAACAGGCATTCCGGTGGCAGTTTTCGTTGTGTATGTCTCGTACAGTCCTTTCGCCTTCGTTTTCATGTTGTCGATTTTGGAATGGACGATCGACGCAGTATAGATTGCCGCCTCCCGGAGCTGTTCAGCAAACAAATTCAGCTTGATGGCGATCTCCTCCGGCGTAGCTCCGGCGTAGCTCCTGCGAACTGTACCGGCCGGAGGTCGCCTCAAATATCCGCTCCAAAGCTCGATCAGCTTGCCCTCAAGCTCCTGGCTAAACATGACCCTAGGCATTGTTGACAGCTCACAACTCACCACAACTGAAAGATACGACAGGGAACACATTCGGAAAAAAATCGAAAGGCTGAAGAAAAGTCAGAAAAGTGTCCTGAAAAGGTAAAAAGTTGCCTTGAAAGAGGGTGCTGGTGTTGCTTTGTAGACAACAAGCACTTTTCACTTTCGCGCGTTTCTCAAAGTGATCGCCATGGCAACTTGCCTGAAAAGTGCCTGAAAAATGGTTTTTACACAGGATTTGGTGTAGTGTGGAATCGGCCTTATCAAAATCTGTGGAAGCGTATTCTTTTGAAAACGTTTTTGACAAAAACGTTTTTCAATCGTTGTCGTGTAAATGAGGCCTAACTTTCGGACCCGACTTGCGCGTAGTGGAAAAGTTGTTTTCTCCAGTGTGTGCCATAGTACTAGTATGCACAGGTACATCTGCATGCTGCGCGCTGCATGTGCAAACCATACCGGTACTTATCGGGGGAAATATGTTGATCGGGCTCAACTTGACTTAACCAGAGAGAGTCAAAAGGATGAAGGAGTATTTATTTTGGGCATGTGCTTATTTACGAACTTTTACGGTAGCAGGGAATCAAACTGACAGTCATTGGATCCTACGACAACATACCAGAATTGGAAGCAGTGCTGAAGTCACGCGATAGCATTTCTTTTCTGAATTCTTCCATGGGCATTGTGGCACAGTGCTTGGTGAATTCAGCATCTGTGCGCCTGTAGTTGATGCCCATTGGCACACGCGGACACACAGACACGCCACACGGATACACGTGCATGCACATGCACACACATGCACACCCACGCACACACACATACACACACACGCACACGCACACATACCGTATGTATAAGGGCACATCGACTGACAGAAAAATAGGCAAAAGTCAATCAGTCAAAGCACAACACACATAAGTTACAAGCGCATTGGACCTACAGACGATTTCAGAGACTGGTGCAGGGCCAATTGCAAGCAGGTCAGGTATTGCGTGGAGGGTAGAGAACGTGAGCAAACTGGATATCACTTGCCGTGATTGAGATTGAGAGCTTCACACTCTGCACTGCTTGCTGACTACCACCTATCTGTTGTGCATGTGGCACTAGACTAAAGTACTTCGAAGTAAGCAGAGTCCAATAACTATAAAATTTCTAGATACGTGCATTGGATTGCAGAATTTCGCAACCACTGCCAATAGGTATCCCAGTACTAAACTTGAGTTGCCCGGCATATGGTTGCAGTCCATGCGTCAAGGGTGTCTTGTCAGGAGTATGTAGCTAGTTGCTGTGGGCTGGATAGGTACCTCTTGCTGTGTGTGTCTCCAACATCTCCTTGGAGTGAAGGTACTAGATAGAGGCCATGGGTCAGAACAATTGCTCACCGTAGCAGTGGCCATGCTTGCTTCGCTGTGGCAATGACAGATACCAGGCCGGAAATGGCGCCTTCTTCAGTATCCGACGAGATGGATATGCTGTAGTCGATCAGAGCGTGTTGGGACAGAGAGTACACCAGAATAGATGGCATGCCATGCTGACCACCTGGAGTAATAGACACAACCAGACAGACATACGGACATTCATCATAAGTTCATAACAATACACAATACACAGCACCAAAAGAGAAGAGAGAGTGGACGATCTGCGCGGTCACCACGCCTTGGTTGGCTAGCAAGCAGCCAGTGCGCCGTGTATTAACCCAATGCATTCGTTGCACTGGCTTGCTAGTTACTCAAACCCCTGTGTCTTGATTACCAAAGGCCTTTTCGCATCTTCGAACCAAGGCATGAGAGGTCTAACGTCCCTTGTTTGAAAGAGGAGAGAGAGAAGCAAGATTGCTGCTTTCTTTGCCAGAATTACGTAGCTGTGTATCTTCTTGCAAGCAATTCGATTACCGTATAAGCGCGAACAAGAGTACATAACCCCCCAGAGTGTGCAACTCCCACATACCCTGTTGTCCCGACAGAATTTCAAGTTGACGTCATTATTTATGACGCAATGCTCCTTGCAGCAGTGATTTACAACATGTGTACGGGTGTCAACGCATCACACGTTTTTCTTTGCAATAATTTGTACAGGATCGATCGGCTTCGGTCAACCACAGGTTCCGGATTCGTCTGATAATCCGTGTACAGTGCGCATTGCATCATGAAAATGCATCATCAACTTGAAATTCTGTCGGGACAGCACCCATAGTGGAGTTGCACACTCTGGGGGGTTATGTACTCTTGGCGCGAATAGAAGCCCCGGGGCTCTATTTTTCCAGAAGACACCCAGAGGGGGGGGGGCTGTATTTGAGAAGGGGCTCTATTCGAGAGGGGCTTTATTTTTTTCAATAGAAACATCAATTTTTCACACCTTTCAAGATGATCGTTTCTGGCGCAGTGTGTTCCCATTTTGCATGTCTCTACGTTGACCCCAGAGGGCCAGAGCGATCCCGTACCTCCAATATGGATCTAGTGATCTGCAAAGCACACTGTGTTGATCGTGCATACCGTACATGGTTCATGTACTGCACTACAACGTACGGACTGTGGGCGCTCGATTAGAGCCCCGGGCTTTTATTCGAGATGGGGCTGTATTACTTCGAATGCCTCTGAGGGACGGGCTCTATTCGAAGGGGGGCTCTATTCGAAGGGGGGCTTGTATTCGCGCGCGTACAGTATGTCTGTTCGGTATGACATCAAATTTCTTGAAGTTAGCACCACCTGAAGTCACTAGCACAAGCATATCAGCCAGTCAGGCTGTGTAGCACATACGCGTGCACACGATTACTCGTGACATGGCTCGAACGGCGCGAACTTGAAACATGCGTTCTAAAGACACATTTCAAAATATACATACCTCCGCGTCTGAAGATTGCGGACGATATCAAGGGTCCGGGTGAAGACCAGCTTTTTTGATCAGCATTGCCGGATGTGGCTTGTGCTGATGAAACTGGAAAGGCTGCGGCAGTAGATGCCGGAAGATCGTTCACTGGCTTGATCTACAAAAGAACAGAAAAATAGAGCAGCAAGCGATAACCAGAGAAAACAACTTCAGCATACGCTGCTAATGCCCCGAGTTGGCATCAAAACTATCAAGCAGGTCTAAATCAAATTTATATGTAGCTGTGCCATGCAACATGCATGCTCCAGAGTTGAAGCCAGCCTGAAGCTGACTGGCTGGCTGGGCTCATTCATGTTTGTATGCATCTGCAGCACACAGGGAGTGCATCATGGCAATGCAGCTCTAGTGTAGCGCGGCCCTGAGCAACATACCAGGGTGGCGGCTTCCAAGTGAGTGCACGCAATGACAGGATGCCGTGCGGACGTGGCTAGCCAGGCACCGTACTGGGGATGGCCAGTGGCTAGTTGCTCAACACTTGTCAGGTGCATTGCACTGCTACTGCTGATGCTGCTACTGCTGCTACTGATACTGCTGCCATGCCTGGAGAGCACTGGAGTAGAGCCAGCCTCACGGGGAGGCACTGCGGATGTCGCTGCTGACACGGAACACTGTCCAGACGATCCGCTGCTGCTCTCAAACAGAGAGGAGTTGTTGGGTAGGGATGCTGAATGCGAGGTCAGCGTTGCCGGTCCTGGGTCAGACAAGAAAGGAACACAAATCCATTGCACATATCACGAGCACAAAGACCAAAGCTATATGGAAACCAGGTGCTCAGTATTTTCAGCCAGAAAGCTGCTCCTTTTGAAAAGAAACCCGTGTGCAGGACTGGCCAATCCTTGAGACGAATGTCACCATCATGTTTGACTCTGTTTGCACTACTACTAAAGTAAAATATTATATGATCCGTGAAGAAAGCAGGCAGTATTTTTCAGCAAAAATCATTCGGTCTCATTTGGGTTGAGGTGTTCCCAACTAGCCCGAGTGCCAAGAAGCTCCTCAAGCAACACGAAGGACGTTCTACGCCTAGCATGCCCTGGTGAACATCAGCCAACTGATCTGGACCGGCAGAAAACGCTATGTTCACTTGAACAAAATAAAAAGAGCGAAGTTCGATTGTAGAACTATTTCTCAGCACTCTTGACTTGTACAACAGGCCAGGATGGCATGTAAAGTGCTTGGTGAAATCCGACCCAGAGTGCGTAGTTGGTGCCCTCGACTTGCGCGGCCCCTGACGCCCTGGAAGTGTCACAAATGCGGCTGTATGTACACACTACACATGTTCAAATACAATGATGTAAGCAGAACCAGTCCAGGGCGCCAGCTTTGCACTTAAGGTCGGATTTCACCGAGCGCAACTGTAGTTACATGTATCAGAACTGACTTACCACCGCCGTCAGGGAGGATAGCAAAGACATGGGATGTGCCATGGTCGGTGGTGACGCTCAGCCACCGGGAATCGGCTGAGAAGGATGCACCGTGAACCTACGACACCCCAACACCACCAAAAAAGATAGCGCCAGTGGGGGTAACACACCCAAAGACATACAGTCCATGATTATACCACGGGGTATACATCTTTGGAGTACACATACGTGACCGCCACAGCACACACTTTCAGATGACATCATCAGTCTCAATGCAAATGGGCGACATGCGAGAGCAATGACATCACACTCTCACACCACATCATCAGTCTCAACGCAATGGGTTACGTGCGACAGCAATAACATCACACTCTCACATGACATCATCAGTCTCAACGCAATGGGCTACGTGAATCCGATGATACATTATTTTAAAAAACTGCATGTTACAGACACTTTGCACGTGACTTCACAATTATTGTATTTGCTTGTTCGAATTTATTTGTATTTTGTTTCACTCACCTTTCACTTTTCCCGAGTTGATCACGTACGTGCGTGCTCCACTCTGCTGCAGTTAGAGGCAGCTACTCTACATGCAGTCGAGTCGATTCTATTGTGTATCTGCATGTCTCCTTGACAATATCTGTCCAGCTCTAAATAATTAGAATTAAATTCCTTCTCTCTTCTCTCTCTCTTCTTCTCTTCGATTTATTTATTTTCGCTTCTCTCAGTTATTTTTGTTTTGTTTGTATTTTGTACTAGTTTCGGTACGCTATCGCTCTATCTGCATGATGCGATGCAGTTTATGGATGTCGTCACTACTTGGGGCGCCGTGCCTGCACCTTTGGGACGCAGTGCACCGGATGCGCAGTGACCTCTACGATGTACGCCAGAGCTAGGCATCTTTTTTGGCTGCATGTTTCCTTTCGCGTTGCCAGCTTTTCTGTTTGAAGCTACATGTACGCGTGTCGCTCTTTGCTTTTCAGAACTCTTGCAGATTCAGTTTTTATTCCACCTTTGAAAAGAACAAGTAATGGTTCGAAGAAAATCTTGTCTACCATGGCCACAGGGCCGCAACACTGCACATCATATGTGCTAGTGACCTACCATGGCAGAGGTGTCTCCCCGGTACAAGCTGTACAGGTGATGGACCATAGTCTCGCAACTGCTCGCCGAGCTCTGGTTGTCAATGCGATAGAGATTGAAGTGACGGCCTGCAGAGCCACACGCGACGAGCATGGTGCCCCTGCGTAGTGAACCAGTGGAACGCACGGCAGAAAACAAAAAAAGCTTCAATTAGCGCTACACACAGTGTATATCACCACACAACCAAGACACAATGGCCCGCAACTATTTAAATCTACAAGTAGGATTCATAATACAAGTAGCGGTTATCTCTTTACTTAATCTCAACTATGTCGGCAGCCCAAGGAAATGGGTGGCCTGAAGGTATTCTTGAATACACAAGCAGCAAGCACATAAAAGAAGCTTGACAGAGACTGGGGGTGCATGTATGATATCTAAACCAGTTGACTGACTGTATCAGGTACTGGTGGCCGGCCATACCTGTCCAATGGTGCATAATATACCATTCCTGTCCAATGGTGCATAATATACTCATTTGACGTTACGTCATCTATAATCACATGGTTAGACACATGCTATCATTATCTAATATCTATATCACATGGATGCAGCCAATGGGGGTTTCTCGGC
>NC_088643.1:49268462-49340114 GCF_964019385.1 Sycon ciliatum
GTCGGTCATAGAGACTACTTCCACCTTACAGTCTAGTTGTACATACGACATAGAGATACAGAACAAAGGACAAAAGTGTTGTGTTGCTCACCTCATGTTCAGTGAACGCAAGCCACTGATCTCCCAGAGCCAGGGCATTGAACGGAGAAGCTACACTACTTACTGCAGCGACAGGAAACATAGGAAAGGTACGACCTAAGAAATAGACTTGCACGTGGAAGCTCAATGAGCTTGTAATGGCCATACAGCACTCAAGGCAATACAAGGCCGTCACAGCCGGGGCGGCTGGGGCGGCTGAAGCCGCCCCACTTTTTCGGCCGTTTTTTTTTTTTTTTTTTTTTTTTTGTGGAGCACATTACAACAAAGCACAATGATCGCAGCTTAGCGCAAACGTGACAAATCCTTGTCCCCGATCGTGGTTTGTTGCAGAAAAAGTCTTTCATTGCAGTTACACTGAAATGGCACCAAATGCCTGGAAATGCTTGCAATTGGCTTCAATTTTTGAATTTTTTCCCCGGGGGAGGGTAATGTTTGTCCTCGATCGTTGCGTCTTCTTCGTTTGTTCCAGAATCAAAAAGACTTTCATTGTAGTTACCGTACACTGAAATGGCATCAAATACCCGGACATGCTTGCAATTGGCTTCAATTTTTGAAATGTTTCCCGGGGGAGGACCTCCCGACCCCCCTTCCATGGCCGCCCCACCTCCAAAGTCGGTGCGACGGGCCTGCAATAGGAATGGGAGCATGCTAGAGGCTGGCTGTAAGCATGCTCAGGTGTTTATTGTAACGAACCAGGTCAGCTATGTGACGGCTGTTCAAATCATTGTCGATGTCACGATAGCACGGAGTGGACCAAGTTCAACATGTCATTTCCAGAGTGAAAAATGTTCACATCTACGCGATCTGCTACATGTTCTGCTACATGTTCTACATGCTACATGTTCTTGCACATGACCAACATATGCTCTTGTAGTAGTTGAGAACTCTCATGTGGGGTAGTGCCTTTGCTGTTTGCATTACGCAGAGCTCACTGATTTGTTAGTTTGAGCACTCTGGCAAGGTACGCTCGGGCCTGGTTTAAATCTGGCTTTTGAAATTTTATTTTCATTGCTATCAGGTTCGGCCTCATTTTCTCTGTGCTGTGCTGATGAGTTCACAAAGAACGAAACAGCATGCTGTCCGCAGGTTGAGTATAGATACGTGGTTCTGTGCTGATGCCACCAGCTCCATTACCCAACACGAGAAGATGGGAACAGTACATGTACCAATGCAGGGGCGTCGGACACGGTACGGTCACTACGGTATTGACCGTACCACTATTTGCCCCAAGTACCCTGTGAATCAATAAAATGCACTGATTTGGGCTCTAAATTTCCAAAATTTTCCACTCAGCCACCACTCTCCCCACGAGTAAATTGTACTTCAGATGGCTGACCGTACCACACTAAAATACCTTCCGACGCCCCTGCAATGGGTGACATACCTTTAACAAGACGCTGCTCAAGACTGGCTGCGTTGAGCAAGGCCACTTCAAGACGTGTTGACACAGCAACCACACTGCAAAACAGATCGTTCACACCAAACACACACACACACACACACACACACACACACACACACACACACACACACACACACACACACGCGTGCGTGCATACAGTTATATGAGTGGACATGTGTGTGTGTGTGTGTGTGCGTGTGTGGTGGTGTTGTATGTTTGGATGGTTGTACAGGGGCCAGACCTTACAAAAATATATGCATCATCACAGCAGAGCAACGGACTGGACACAATGAATTCTTACCGACTGTTGGCTAGCACGTTGAGAATCTCTGCAGAAAACGTGAGCGTCTGCATCAGTTTACTAGTGAGAAGTGAGTAGAAAGTAAGGACAGTGAATGCACCAGAACTCCTGGGGATGAAAAAAACCCACACAACAACAGATGCACTGTTACCCGTCAAACACCAAACACTCGGACTAAGGGTGCGTTCTTTTATTCTTCTGTCTTTTCTAGAAAAGTCTGCTAGGAAGAGGAGAGATGAGAGTATTTTTCGAACGGGTCAGAAGAGATCCAGAATTTTTCCCAGTGCGTCACGGCAAACAGGAAATGTTTTTGAGGACGCGTTTATTCAAATGTGTTTTTTTTTGCCAAAAAAAGACCCAAAGTCCTTCTTGTGCATGCGCAACAGGGACTTTGGGTCTTGTTTTGGCAAAATGCAGGATTCTTCCACTTTCTTCCACCTCAAGAGCTGGAAGAGCCAGCAGAGCTTGGCAGAGTCTGCTGCTTTTGGCAGAGGATAAGTGAACGCTCTTCCAAATTTTGAAGATTTTGGCACAGGATAAAAGAACGCACCCTAAGGCCAGGCCAAAGAATATACTTGATGATCGTCCCTGCCTGCCCCAAATTTGGGGGCTGCCTGGGAAATTATATTTATTTTCGGATGTCCAGTCTATATGTACGTAGACCGAGCAGTTTCATTTTTCACAGTCACACCTGGCGGGAACATCGATTTTGGTCCCAAACGTATACATATTTTGAAGCATGCAACCAAGTTTCGCACACTTTTTGCAAAATGTGCTCCAGGCTTATAATATATTCGAAGTATGCAGACCGGAAAAAGAATATTCTTCGTCTATGTGGAATAAGAATATTCGTAAATGTACAGAAACTCGCCTTTTAGATATCGAATAGGCTTATGTGGTGCAGAATATGAGTAGGCTTGTCTCGTTCCATGTGTTATCATCAGCGAGACAAATGGTAATAATATCCTTTTCAAATATCTCTCTTGTAAATGAGGTAGCCAGAAATTGATGGTCTATGGTTACCATGGATACAACTAGGTATCCATGGATATTGCATGGTTTAGAATATTCGGAATATTCTTCGTTCCATGTGTATTCGGACAAAGAATATTCGTTCGCTTCATTGAGCATTCGTTTCAGCCCTACGTGAAGTTGTCTAGAGTACAGTTTGCTTGGCATGAGGCTGCTCCATGTGCATCAGATGTTCGATCCTGTTCTAGATCGTACCAACCAAACACACCATCAGTGATCCAGCAATAAAGCATACAAAAATGAAAATAAAATCCGCCTGCCCTCCCCATTTTTTCTGAAAAAAAAGGACAATCATCAAGTATATTCTTTGGCTCGGCCTAATAGAGAGCAACAAGACAGAACAACAAACAGCCCTCAACATACTGCCACCAGACTCCGAGGACGACATTCTAGAACACGCAAAAAGCAGAGTGATATGAACGCTTTCGTGTTCAGCATGGTCACCGTGCAACACAGAGAAAGTATGATGATAGGTGACTCAGCTATGAGCTAAACAGGCACTCCACACTCCGTCTCTTCAGCCTGCCGCACACAACAGCACATAGCAGCCAAAGTATGCCCTGCGTTCAGACCAATGTCAGTCCGCTTGGTCGGGCTGGAGCGTCTAGATGGCCTTTTTCAAACACGTATCTTCAGCATGTCAGGATGGGTTCCCTCCGTAGTAGTTCATCAGAAAACTCAGCCAGCCAGGCTGGTCGAAACCCACTGTAAACAGCCAGCTCATAATACACAAGGATTGACATGCACAGTAGGAGACCTGTTAATGTACAGTAAAACTCCCCTAATCCGGATGCACCTAATCCAGGCATGTCTCTGACCCATCTAGAGTCACAACAATTGGCTTTTCAACGAAAAACGGCCCCAAAAACTATTGATTCGCATAAAAAAAAGGTTTTACTTGCATGCAGTAAAGCATGCAGTAAGCATGCAAGATCTGAGTTACGGGCAATTCCTAGTTACGGGCAGTGCTAGGTCCCAACTTGCCCGGATCTGGGGAGTTATACTGTAATAATATTATAATGCTTAGCCAGTAGGCGTACACACAAGCAATGCAGGCCACCCCTACAGCCACAGTGTACTGCCACAGTGTACTGGATTGAGGTAGTAACAGCAAATCTGCAGAGCTGAACGATCTGATGCTTCTTGACCTACCGTTCGGATGAGTCCTGCTGGACCAGGGCAACGAGCGGACGATCCCTACTAAAACTGTCCCTGCCTGCCCGAGAGGGTGAGGGCAGCAAACACGCTTGGCGGCACAGGCCACTGCTAACAGCCAGCAGCTCACGAGCACACCCACTGTTCTCCACTGTCCATATCTGAGTATGAATACAGCACAAAAGAGATACACAGCAGAAACAGTGTCACAGGTATCAGCGCTAGGGACTCGGCTTTCCCATTCGGTCATTTTACTTACCACAGCAAGCCTGCACGCGAGTCACTAATAGATCAGCCCGCCAGAAATGTATGTAAGAAATCAATGTTCATCCTACTTCACTCTGCTCAGCGCAGCACTACAACAGGAGTTGAATCGGCGGAGAGATTCGATGCCGGATATACAGGCATGTTCTGTGTGCAGTTCAGGCATGCCAAGTCCAATGGGTGAATCATCGTGTAATGCACTTGGAAATACAGTAAAACCTGTGATGGCGACCACTCGGATATGGCGACCACTTTTCCTTGTGTCACGGACGCATTCACATTCAAAACAGCTCGGATAAGGCGACCACTCGCTCAACGCGGCCGACGACTACCCACCCGCGACCGCGTTGCACAGTGCTAGTACAATGTAAATGTATACATTGCATGGTGCACCATCCATGGTAGATCTACACATCAGTGCAGGAAGTGTAGATGTACATGGTGCATGTACGACACTTGACAGGTCTGAGGACCCCAGGCAAATGAGTCGTGCTAGAGTAGCATAGGTGTGTGCACTGTGATACACTGATCAAAATGATGTATCACATGTGGATATGGTCACGTGACCCACTGAACCTGGATAAGAAGACCACCTGGCCACGGCAACCACTTTTTCTCGTCCCTTGAGGGGTCGCCTTAGACAGGTTTCACTGTACCACACTTTTTTCTTACTGACAACCAAGTGGCTCGTTTTTTTCTTCTTCGTACTATGTGGACAGTATGTAGACAGTATATGGACAGTATGTGGACGGTATGGGAATAGTATGGGGACAGTATAGGGACAACGTTAATGCCCGAAGTGTGATGTGGTTCATGCGGTCTGTACACACCGGTGCTTGGTGCGCAATTCAATGTGTTGATCATAGGAGAATGGTGTGTGCCACTTCCTGCGCTTACTTGTCATGTTTCGTCTAAAACATGGGCTTCAGTTTGTCACAGATGTTGTACCTGATTTTCCAGAAAGGACAACTAAGCGGCGGCCTGGCGTTTAGAGTGATCCAGCTTAAAATACTGTGCAGCATTGTGCACGGGTGTGTCCTGTGACTCTTTGCTGCTGGGTGTTTGGTTCAGATAGGCTCCGTCTTTGGCTGCTCCTTGTTCTCACTGTTAGTAGTGCAGTGTCACTTCCACCCACTTACTTTCCACTCACTTACTTTCCAGGCACTTACTTTCACCCACTTACTTTCCACTCACTTACTTTCCACTGAGTTAGATACTAGTACTAGTACTCTCATCTCTGGCAGTGGGTTTCCTCATTGTCTTTGATGTATACCGCACTCTTCACAATGTGTGTGTGTGTGTGTGTGTGTGTGTGTGTGTGTGTGTGTGTGTGTGTGTGTGTGTGTGTGTGTGTGTGTGTGTGTGTGTGTGTACTATGTGTGTACGCTATACGGTGTATGTTGCAGTATTTGCTTGATATCAGGCAACAGTGCTGAATGTAGCCATACTGGCATTGGTTTCCCTTGCCTGGAAAATTAAAGTTGATCATGGTGATCATGTTGATCAAGGTGAACTGCTAGCTGGCATATTTCTGGATTCACAAGACGGACGTATTGCTGCATGAACTCTGGGAGCATGATGCTTCTGTTTCCCAAATGAAGAAACACCCACCCTTCTTTGTTTCCTATCCTCCTTGATCCAATACAAGTCATGGCGTATTGGTGATGCAGCTTGCAAGCTTGCATCTTTCTGTTTGGCATGGCTAGTGAGTTTTAGCATGTTTGTGATGGAGGACATTGAGAAGGATGCTAATGTGGACACTTGTCTGTCCTGCAGTTTCCTGGTTGGTGGCAACAGGGAAGAGGGAACCTTGTCGGGATGAGTAACTTTGCTTGGGAGTTTGTAATCCGAGTGTCAGTCTCCGGGGTGCATGGAAATTCTCTCGAGAATGTGTCTTCATGGCACGGTGAACGGCTTGATGTCCAGTAAATGCAGGCTCTGGCTGTGGCTGACCTAGTTGTGTACCTTTTGGACAACATGTTATGTCGATGATTTTGAGTGACAACAGTATTTAGGACGAGTTTTCGGGAAGTTTGCCTGTCCCAGGTGTGTAGCCTGTGGCTAAAGCTACACATAGTTCCATGCATATCAGTAGATTGGTGTCAGGCTGTCATGACACTTGCTCCATCTGCCAATGAACGTGTGGTCCCTTTGTTACCAGCACGTTGTGTCACCGACGCATAGTGAACGTTTCATGAGCAATCTCTTAGTCAGAGGTTTTGCTCACGCGCCGCCATGGATGATGTCTGGATGCTGGTTTGCGGTCACATTCACAGTGTGTGGGTGGCTTGGCTGGCTTGTACGAATATATTCACTACTAGTATTCATAGTCTGTGTTATTCATGTTTTCTTCACGTGTATGACACGTACATGCAGCCAGTGTTCCTTTGTTCTCTTTCGTTCCCATCGTGCATGCATCCTCTATCAGTACCTTGCTGTACAATGATGCAATGCTTGGTAGTCCCTGTTGCTAATTTTAGACATGGTTTGTGCATACAGATGACGTTAGTTTATTCAAAGCACGAAGCAGGATGCTTGTGCTCATGGATGACAATGTTTGTTGTGTGACTTGTTTTGCACTTGTTTGTCCTGAGCAATGTCTGGTCACAGTGTGGAGTGGGCTTTCTTGACTATAAAAGAGATCAGGTTTGCTCAGCTCATCATTACCCAGCTCTCACAAGCCAGAAGCAAGTCTCCTCTAGCACAAGTGATAGCAGCAGTGTTCCGCCAACTTTCTTTCCACCAGCAGAATGTCTTCCCTTCTCCATGTTGCCTTGCTTCTCACCGCTGCTGGTCTGGTGTTCTTGTCTGGTGCTCCTGCTGCTTCCATTACAGGGGGCACCGATGAATACGTCATGGTACACATGGTGTTGGGTGATGTTGAAGAAGCTGACAGCGTTGCTGATGGTAATTTAAACCACACTTTCAATGCTGCCAACTCGACGGAGACTAGCAGCACTGGTACAGTCAGTCCATCCACCCACCGTGTCCTGGGTGTGGCTGGAGTTCCTGCTCCAACCATCAGTGTCTCCATTGATGCAACTGAAGAAGACGCTTCCACCCCGGTTGGTCAACTCTCCTTAATAGACTCCAACTGCCACAAGAACGGCAAGGGACGTATGTGCCACGGCACAGTCGTGTTCTACTGCAACAAGAAGCTGCGTGCCATTCGCAGGAACAAGCGCTGCAACCTTCCCTGTGAAGACAGGCAAGGTAACCTGTACGCACATGGCGAGTCAATGCCGTGCAGGCGTATTGGCAGCGGACGGGTATGCAGCAGTGAAGAACTTCAGTCTGGCCAGGGGCTATGCCTGTGCGCACGCTGCAACAATGCCAAGCCAAAGTATGTGGAGCGGGTTTGATCTCTTTTTCTCTTCGTTTTTACATTTCGTGTTGATCATTTCCTTCTGTCGTACGCTTTCGCGTGGCTATTACTCTTGCATGAGCTTTTGAGTACAGAGTTGCAATGATGACGTACTCTATCTATTTATCACTGATGACTCTATCTCTGACTCGCTGGCTTTTGATCTTGATATCTTATTCCACTATCTATAAAGTAATATGCAAATTATTTGTAAAGGTTGATTACGCAAATAATTATTATCATCACCTGATCACGAAAACTCTGGAATAAGACTGGTAGGAACTAGGAATGGTATATTATATCTACTAACTGTACTTCTCTCTCCCCCTTTCCAAGTAGTAAGTTACACGTGCAAATTATAGTTACTTGTATGTCCCACAGGCATGCTCACTTCTTAAAAATGAATATTCCAGCCATGAAATCGCGAAGTCCTTGGATGGGAGTGTGGATTGAGTGATCGCGTGTGCGGTGTCCAAATGTAATGAAATGTGGAGCTGTAAGGAGCCAGTCAGGCACACTGCATGTACTTGGCAACTGATAACATGTGTCACCATAAGTGCGTGCACATACATGCGCTCAAACCTTGTCCCCATTACCACTTGCATCTTGCCTGCCACAATGCAGCCGTGTCAAGTTGTGCACTGGCCTGGGATTGTTTGGCACACATGCTGCTATTCTGAGAATGTGTTTGCCTAGTGGACACCTTCTCTACGGCTGACTGTGGAGTTCCTGTGTACAGTGTCACTGTGCGCTCAATCAGAACACAGCACGTCATGACTGTGCTGGACTGCTGGTGTAGCGCTAGGGTTAGGGCAGTGGATGAGTCACTGTGCTGGTTAGTGTTAGGGCAGTGGATGAGCCAGGGTCACTGTGCTGGTATAGCGCTAGTGCTAGGGCAGTGGATAAGCCAGTACTGTGACTTTGCACTCAATCAGAAGTTATCAGAGCTGTACGGACATCGTCAATTTCCAGCTAAGCAAAGAGGGGAATATTCTAATGCGGTCAGATATAGGTTGCATCGCCGTTGCTCCAGGTCAAGAAGAGTGGGTTTCTGTTCTCTGCCTTATCTTGGCACATGTACTGACCACCACCAACAACAGCAACATCATCTTCTATTGGGAGGAGGCTGCGGTCCATGGTTCGTTAGATATTCCCAATCGAACGTGAGTGCGCAGTCTACCTCATCCAGGCGATGACGTCAAAGCGTGCAGAAAGGTAGCCATGTATCTACTTCAAGTATGTGTGTACTAAATGGCCAACGTTTGGAAAGCGTTCGATTGGGGAACCGCCTGTCGTAGCTTCTTCGGACCAAGACCATTTGACTCAGTGTTATAAATACTACGGATCCTTAAATTTTCAGTTCTGCAAATCTTCACGTTGTTCAAGCTTTTAGCCTTTTGTGAGTTGGACTCTTCACGTTCTCTACGCGCATGCTGTAGTCAATAGACTCAAACAGTGGGATCTGTGCATACAGTCATGTACCACTCCAGCGTAACGCTCTGTCGCAGAGACTTGGGACCAACACCATTTGCCTCAGCGCCACACACTCTACGGACCCTGAAAGTTTCATTTTTCAATGGACTTCCCCTTTAAATTCTCTTCAAATTCTGTGGAAGTGTAGGTAGTATTTTCTAGGGCTCAAACAGTTAGTCCGATTAACCGGTTTGAGACCGGTTTTGAAAAAATAACGATTAACCGTTTGTGTAACGGTTACGCGGGTACTTTTTCTACTTTTTGCAGTACACATTTTTAGTATTTTTACAGAGTTTTCGAAGTGCATGTACGCGAAACTAGCGTGTGCCGTACTTGAAACTACTATAATGAAGTACGGAAATCAAACCGTCGACAATCGCGACCGGTCGACCTGAAGTTGAACTGAAGATATGTACGGAAAGCCGGAAAGAGCCAAAGTGAAAGTCGTCCTTTGCCTTTTACCTGCCGTGCGCTGTGCTTCTTGTTTTCAGTCTCACCGAGTCCTTTCCTCCCAGTCCGTGTACTGTATCCGCTCGTTGCAGAGATGTCTTTGACGAATTTGCTGCCGTGAATGACTTCCGGAAGGACTTGGCATCAGAGATGACTAAGAAATTCAAGCTCGACAAACTACAAGCATCATCCAGGCAAGTGCACATGATCATGTAGTGTGTGCAATGTTTCGTGCTGTTACAGTAAGATCGGGCGCCGAAGAACGCAGGGGCTCGAGCGCAGCCTAGGAAAGTTCTTAAATTTTTGATTCTAGCCAGACCGTTCTTATTCACACGCGCGCGGCGAGTCGAGTGACGTCATGACGTTTGTCATGTACATGTACATGTACATGTGAATGACTGTACATGTAGCAGTTACTGTTTACACGTGTACATGACATGTACTCACCTCCCATACATGTACAATGTATACAATTTTAAAAGTGTTCTTAAATCTGATAATTCTAGCCTGGACTGTTCTTAAATTTTGCCGGTTTTCCAGCCTGGGTGTTCTTCGGCGAGGTGTTCTTCGGCGCCCGATCTTACTGTATTTCTGTCAATGATTGTCTGACTTTCGGATGCTTGGCTCAGTGCACTAGATAGAACTTTAACACATGTGACACATTACTGGTTCTGACGAGAAGCCTCAGGTCTATGCTGTTGTGCTCTTGTTCTCTACAGGTGGGTCATGTCAGCAGCCATGGATCCCCGTTTCCGCAGCCTTGGCTTCTGTGCTTCCATAGGTGTGCAGGTCGATAGTGTGCATCATGCAGTGTTGTCAGCAGCAGTATCTTGCCAGCCGGTGGAAAGTACTTCAGATAGCGAGGTCTCGGAGCCACCAGCAAAGAGAAGCTGCCAACCGTCCGGTCTGGATTTGCTGTTCGGCGTTGCCGCAGAGGAGGAGGTGTGCTTGTCTGCCGCTGTTGAACAGGAGGTAAACATGTACTTTGCTGGGCGTCCAGCTGCTAACTCCACCGTGCCACTGGCATGGTGGAAAGTTCATGAGGAGCAGTTTCCACATTTGGCAGTCCTCGCACAGAAGTACCTGTCCATAGTGTCCACTTCCGTACCGTCGGAGCGGGTGTTTTCCGCCTGTGGCCTGCTAGTCGACAAACTCTGTTGTTCGCTCAGCCCAGAGACTGTCGACGCAATGGTATTTCTGGCAAAGAATTCCATTCTGAAGTCAGGGCGCTCACACAGTGGTGCAGATCATGACGGCATTCCCACACTTCTGCGCCAGGGTCAAGATGTTGATGCTGAGCAGTTGGAGCAGCCGCCATTGCCCGACTTGACTGTGGCTGACGGTGAGAGCTGATTGTAGTTACATGCATGATGCGTATTACAACTTGTTTCTCACCACAATTCTTGATTGCACCACAGTACGTGAAAATGAATAATGATGCGGGCATCATCCAGCTACAATTGACAATCGTGTTCATCTATTATATTGGGTTCACTATACATGGCAGTGTAACTTATCTGCTGTTTCTTGTGTGTGTGTGTGTGTGTGTGTGTGTGTGTGTGTGTGTGTGTGTGTGTGTGTGTGTGTGTCTGTTTGTCTTTACAGAATGATCCCTGCAAGCGCAAACACTTCACCATCTGCTGTTGTGTGTTGCCCGTTCGCCAGTCCGTACTTCTTCTTGCCGTTTTCTCTGTGTACTTCAATAGTACCATCCGTGACAATTTGAATCAATTTCATGCTATCTTAGTGCTTCTGGTCTGTGGATATGTGTGAATGAGCGTGCAAACATGTGCATGTATTACTAGCATTCAGCATGGTACATTTTCAAACGAGTATATTGAACTATACTGTTCAAACCAGCTACTCGCCAGACTGCCGCGGCTTATAGGTTATAACCGATAAACCGACCGTTAGCGTAGCAGTTAACCGTTAAGGTGAAAACCGTGACCGTTTGAGCCCTAGTATTTTCGGAATTATTCTGTGTAATGAAAATAGGGGTCCACCGGGTTTTCAGTCACTACTGTTCCAGTGCTCCAAAGGTTGCAAGTGTTGATATTTTGCCCAAATTCCAAAGCTCGAATGTTTTAATATCACAAGGAACGGATACGGGGACCCCAAGTTTTCTTGCAGGTTCAGAATCAGTATGATACTCTCTGCTAGTCTACCAAAATGAATGACTTTACGAAGATGAAATCTCAGTGGAAAGCGACCACAAAACTGTGTGGCAATGGCTGATACTGTAGTGAACTATCGTAAACAATAAGCAGTTTTCTCACCTGCAGGCAAGATGGAGTCGACAGTGCAACAAAGGAGCACGGCGGTGGAGTATTGGCGTCCGGCCGTATCTTGGAACTGCTGCTGCCGGCAGGCCCCTGGTAGCAGGCTCTATACAGCCACCATTCTGTCAAGCAGTCTGCTTGCAAGAAGCTGATCCATGACACAGGCTCTGGCTGACTGCAGCTGCCATCCTTCACAGCACAAAGACAGAAACAAGAAAAAATGAAAACACACAGCCTAAATAGGAAGACATGAATCTTACGATGGCTGTCGACCTTGTGCGATCAGAGACATAATTTTTTGGATATTAAATTATACTAGTTGCAAGGTGTCGGCAACCTTCGTTTTATCTTTGCTCTACTAAATTACTGACTTTAAGGTGCCTGTTGTCCAGAAGGAAACAGTTACTGCCATTGACAAACAAAAGCTCAATGCAGATACAGTGGATTGCTTCAAAGTAGTCATTTACGGCTTATTTTCACTCAGTCCAAACACTCACACACAGACAATCCTTTTCCTTAACACATCTCTCTAGATTCATGAAATTTTCGGGCATGGCCCATCCTGGGGTGAAACAGCGAAACTACAGACGAACAACCGAGAGATTGAGTGGATATGCTGTGAGGTACTAAAGATAAGTGAAAAGAAGATTGGACTCGGTGCCGTGCAATGTTGTCGCATGAGCTGATTGTTTAGTAACTGGTGGTGTTACTGGACATTATAGCGTAACTTGTAGTTCCTTGGTCCTTTTTATTTTCGATAAGAAGATTCTGAGAAGTATGCCAGATAGATGTGTATGAGTGCGGAAAGTAGCTGCAATGGTGAAAGGTTCTGGGAGAAAGGGAGGGGAGAAGTGGAGAGCTGTGTCTGTGTGCGAATACGTTAGCGCGACATAGAAGTAGACTGATATGGAGCTGGAGTCATACGTGCCAGCACCTTTCACCAGTGCTGCCACTCTCCACACAGATACACCCACATAGACACACAGATACACAGATACACACACACACACACAGATACACAGACATAGACACACACAGACACACACAGACACACAACATAGACACACAGACATAGACACACACACACACGCACACACATGCACACGCATATGTGCACACACACACACACACACACACACACACACACACACACACACACACACCTTGGACGCGCTGCCATATTCTGGCCATGCGGACCCCAGGGGGGGGGGGGGGGGGGGGTTGAGCAGGTTCGGAACAGTAGGGGCGATGACGGGATAGGTCCTGTGGTCTACTGAAACGCCGACCGCAATTGCAAACGATGCAGAAGGAGCTACGGTCTGTGTTGGTTGCTCTGGCTGAGCCACGGCTGCACTTGTGGCGCTTCATGCCTTGGCGCGATAGCACACAGCGGTTGCAGCGGGCGCAGTGGAAACTGCAGCGTTCGCAGGACATATTGTTCGTAACCGGTGACTCAAGTGTGTCAGAAGATGCCTCTGCTGGTGATGTTGCTGGCGAGCACTTGTGTTGGGCAAATCCACCCTTGCTCCGGAACCATCTGTTGCACTGGTCGCAGTGACAACTTCCTGGCTGTTGGCTTACGGGTAGGGCACGCGTAGCTGTACACTTGTGTCGCTTCCTGTCACTTACACGACTGAAGGAGCGGTGACAAGTTTGGCACACAACCGGTGGTGGTCGAGGTTTGTTCTGCTTGTCTGGCAGACAATGGTAAGCCTTGCGCCATTTGGAGCGAGAAGAGGTGGCCACTTCATACCAGTCGTCAAGTGGTTTGACGTCACTTCGAACACAGTCTCGCCACCTTTTCCGCGGACCATGGGCAGGTCTCTTGTTTGGAAACGAACCGAACAGTAGAGCCTTCGGGATGCGCTCATCCTCCATCCTTGCCACATGACCAAGCCACTCAAGGCGACGTCTGCTGAGACGACACTCCATGTTCAAGGTATCTCCCCAGCGCTCCAGAACTTCAACATTAGTTATCCTGTCATTCCATACATCTTGACGACTGATGCCCAGAATGGTGCGGACACAACGGAGATGAAAGACAGACAAACGCATGAACATCAGCCTGTAGCGGTACCCAGCATTCGGACCCATAGAGCAGAGTTGACAGCACACAAGCATTGTACACTGACCGCTTGATGGATATTGTCAGTGTTACATCGTGGAGTATCGATTTCTTCAGAGCGCCAAACGCTTTGGCAGCTTGTGCAATCCGGGATGTGACATCATCATGACATCGGCCGTTGCTGTGTATGTTGGATCCGAGGTAACGAAAAGACGACACATGGGCAATCTCCATAGTTCAAAATGCGAGCGGCCCTAGATCGTCGTTAGAGATGTTGGGGCCAGAGACCATGAACTTGGTTTTGGTGGCATTGACGGTGAGGCCAAATCGCTGCATACATCCACAAATACCTCCAAGGCTGAAACTGCGGCCTGGCGTGTCGCGGCCACAAGAGCGGAATCATCAGCAAACTGACACTCTGTCAGCTCCAGGGATCTATCACGGCGGCTACGGTGGTGGAGTAGCTTCCCATCTGGCTCGAAGAAGACCTTTGCGCCTACACCATGGATAGGTTGCACGTGCTGGCGCCAACAATGCATCACTGCCCACATAAAGATGTTGAATAGGACAGGGGCCATGCAACATCCCTGCCGCAAGCCGTTCGTCACAGGGATGGGGTCAGCTTCAACATTCGACAGACGGAGAGTTGCGGTCATGCCGTCATGGAATGCACGGATAACAGCGATCAGCTTCTCACACACACACACACACACACACACACACACACACACACACACACACACACACACACACACACACACACACACACACACACACACACACACACACACACACAGACACACACACAAACACACACACACATATATATATATATAGAACAATAGAAGTATTTCTTGCGTCGGCAAAAAGTGCTCAATGTCCTAAGACAGAGCGGGGTTATACACTCAGACACAAAGGATCTCCAAGTTTCTCACTGTTGCTACTCTAAGTTTCGTGCAAAAGCACTCTTCAGGCAACTGCCTGAAGAGTGCTTTTGCACGAAACTTAGAGTAGCAACAGTGAGAAACTTGGAGAGAAACTTGGAGATCCTTTGTGTCTGAGTGTATATATATATATCTTGCACCATTTCTCACATTCTTGTTATCACTCATCTCCAGCACATCACAGCATATCTACTAAAATGTCAGTCCCATGACTAGCTTGCACTACCAATAACAAAGCCTCCTGTACGGGAAAATACACAACACGAGTTGTCAAAATGAAGGAAGCATACTACAATAGGACCGGTATCAGCAATTCTATGGCATCAAACTACTGTGTGTGCTATCTACTGACCTGGTTGCTATACGACTGAAACAAGTCAGTGACTCGCTCCAGGAAAGCCTTTTCTTCCTGCCTAAACATGCCAATCAACAAGCAACAAGCATGGGGTACAACAACAACAACAACAACGTCAAGAGAGGGTAATGGACGCTGCTGCATTTGCACCGCCGCAAACAAACACACTCCACATGTACACCAGTGGTATGCTTTACCGCTTACATCTGACATCATCAATTACCTATAAATTACACACTCTACAAAGCAAAGTTGTCGCTGTCTTTCCTGCTGTGCTTATCCCCATTGCAATTTCTAGTGCACCTTCCCATTATATTCCTACTGAAGTAGGCACCCCTAGTATAGATTTCAGCATCCATTATGTTGTCTGATGGTAAAGAAGAAAAGTTTCCGGCCATTGTGAACTTGTGTAAATTGCACACTCCACATACAGTGGAGATTGGATATAACGACACTCCTCCGGGAGAAAACAAAATGTCGCTATATTCGATCTGTCACTAAACCCGATCTTCACATTTAGTGTGCAATGTGTATATCAAAACGACAGAAATTTAATGCAGATATGCACGCGCATAAAATAATGCATACGGATTTCAGAGGTGCATGTGGCTTGCATGCATAGTTCAAGCCAAAAAATATGCATAGCAACCACACCGCTGCACTGTGGCTACAATGTGCAATGATCAGCACGCGGGGAGTGACCCAGAGGTCCGGGCATGTGACACAGACATGTCCCATGCATGCCACTCCGCCTGATACAATAGGAAAGTCGTTATATTCGATGCATTTTCAGGTCTTCGGGCACCAACAGGTGTCAGTAAATTCGATCTGTCGTTATTTTCGAGGTCGTTATACCCGATCTATAATGTACAGAAAGGACTTGCTAAATGACTTGGGCAACAGAATTTTGTCGCTAAACTCGATTTGTCGTTATATCCTGTCTTCACTGTACATGCATGGTACAGTTGTGCTCAGTGAAATCCGACCAAAAGTGCATATTTGGCACCCTCAAATCGCACGGCCCTTTACGTACAAGTGGTACGAATGCGGCTAGGCATACACATGCACAAATTCAGTGATGCAACCAGAACTGGTCCACGGCGCCAGCTGTGACACTTTGGGTCGGATTTCATCGAGCGCAACTGTACATATACACAGTGTTGTTCTTGATTTCTAGACCATTGTGCCGTCTTGTTGTTCACTAAAGGATTGTTGCCATCACTCTTTCGAGAAGAAACTCTACTGGCTCGTTTCCTTCAAGGCACGGGTTGCCCTTGGAGGAGAAATGCATGATCGCGCGACAGAGTGAGGGGAACACATGCCATAAGCTTGAAAAGAAAACTATTCAAAGTTACCGAGACAAATATTACGACGCTACTAAAACATGCGTGGGATTATGGAGATATACTAGGAGAAGTGGCCAAATGTTCCAAGAAAGTCGAATGCATGTAAATTACATCACGCGTGTTCAATATGAGGTATCACGCTTCCTGTGTTCTAGAATTCCCTCTCCCCCTCTTTAAGTATGAGGTATTACGCTTTCTTTGTTCTAGAATTCCCTCTCCCCCTCTGTAAGACTCAATGCGTAACCATTAGCATTGAAAACAGCCCTTAAACTTCTCGACTTGGCAGACCTTTATAATTCTTTAATAAGCTAATAGCATGCACATCCCTTCTTCGCATACATGTATATCGCTACGGCCAACTAACTTGACATTTCCTTCTTCTCTTCCTGACTCGGTCACTGCAAAAACCTAGCCTCTTCTTCGTCCATAAGGTTTTTCTCTGTCTCCTGTGGGTTTAATCCTTGGTCCTCAACTCTCCGTCGACTTCGTGTATAAAGATTAAAGAAGGTATATTTTCCCGTTTGAAATGACAATTAAAATAATACAACAGCAACAACTACAACAACAACAACGACCTCTTATTGGCGATGGTGCCATCGTGAGAATAAAGAATTCAAAAAACGACGACGACAAGACGATGGTCTATACCCCAGTTTCAGCAATCAGGATACCTCGACATAGAGTCGTAGTATGGTACAGCTAACAAAGACAATATTATTGTAACAAAATATTGTTCCTTTTCAACCGTTTCCGTTTGCAAATCAAGAGACCCTGGCACATAACCTCTAAAAAACAACAACAGTTTCTAGTATGTGCAGGTACATGTATATGAAGGATACTCACTGGCATCTCTTGATCCGGTGGTTGACACTAAAAGCTTAAGTAAAAAGTGTTTATACTTATGCCCTATTGAGGTACTGCACAGCAGCTGACATAATGAAGCTTTTCTTTCTTTCTAGTTTTAGGTGTACTCAATCAGAAAATGAGATCAAGACTAATAATAATTACCGTTCGAATGTGTATGACTCCACGACACGTCGACCAGCTTTGCTACTGCTGGCTCTTGTTTCACCATCCATCACTGATCAGTTGCTGGAGCATCCTCATCTTCTACATGTACTACGAGTGCACAGAATATCTCGCCCGCCAGTTTGAGAAATCGTCTACATGTATTCAACCTCGTCAACAACTCAATTTCTCCTCGTCTCTTTCGTCTTACTACTACATGTAGCTGAGGGCCCCAGCCGCCTCGAAATCGTGGACATGGGGGGGGGGGGGGGGGAGAGAAAGATAAGTAGCCGAATTTGTCGCACTGTCACTGATTGTAGATGAGAGAAACCTATTGGCAACAAATTACTAATGCATTGGTACCAAAATTAAAGGGGAAGTTAAGGCAAAAATTAAAATTTCACCAGTTGTAGTCTTCGGGGTGCTGAGTCGAATGGTCGTGGTCCGAGGAAGCTGAGACGCTCCCTTCCTATTTGAATCCCAATCGAACTCGCGCACTTCCACCGAAACTGGGTGACTGCGCCCTACTAGATGGGGATTTGTATGCAAAATGTCACTAAAAGCGCCATTTCGTTCTTATAAAAGCACGGATGACCGCGATTGGCCCATATGTTGTAGTCTTTTGGACGCTGAGTCGACTGGTTTTGGTCTGAAAAGGCTGCGATGCAGCGTTCCTCCTTTATTCCCAATCGAACATGGTTGAAGAAGCGGTCACGTGGTCCTGGGTGCCCAAATCACCTGGTCACCACGCCAGCAGGTGACAACTTTCACACCAAGGTTCAACTCGGGTTCAACTCGAGTGACAGGACTGCACCCAAAAAAGGTCAAACAGGCTAGTAAGTTGTACCCTGCAGGCACGGTGACCAGGTGACTGGTGTACGCAGGAGCACGTGACCGCTTCTTCAACCATGTTCGATTGGGAATAAAGGAGGAACGCTGCATCGCAGCCTTTTCAGACCAAAACCAGTCGACTCAGCGTCCAAAAGACTACAACATATGGGCCAATCGCGGTCATCCGTGCTTTTATAAGAACGAAATGGCGCTTTTAGTGACATTTTGCATACAAATCCCCATCTAGTAGGGCGCAGTCACCCAGTTTCGGTGGAAGTGCGCGAGTTCGATTGGGATTCAAGTAGGAAGGGAGCGTCTCAGCTTTCTCGGACCAAGACCATTCGACTCAGCACCCCGAAGACTACAACTGGTGAAATTTTAATTTTTGCCTTAACTTCCCCTTTAATAATTGTATGAGTATGAGTATCATAGTTCATACCAGGGAGTATTGTATTGTACTACTCCCTGGTTCATACACGCAAGTCACGCAATGCATGCCATTTATTCGAATTATTTCATGAATCATGCATGATGTCATTGACACTGAGGCCGCGCCGAAGATCGGCTCAGCTCATGCATGCATGCTCAGATCGCCGAATATTCATGGGATGAAGATGACGATGCCGCTTTTTCGACTTTCCTGAGCTGAGGCTGTGCATGTGTGCATGTGGTCGAGCAGAATCACCGTTGCGATCGTCTTCGATTGGGCATGGAAGATTTCCATGAATACTATCGTGACTTCGCCTGCTATGCTGAGGCCGGGAGGGCTAGGACAGTCCCTAAACACAATCTGGAAGCCATTCCCCCAGAGATATCCCGGTCATGTTACAGCAGAGCCACCTTTCTCAATTTTAAATTATTTTTAATACGTCGTGCAGGATTATTTATGTGTTTTGGAAGCCATAAGGCTTGTAATTGCTGGCGTGAGAACCAAGCCAATAACTACCGGACACCGCCGAGACCTCAGGTACGTTAAGTCCTAGATATCCTGCTCATAAAGCAAAAATTGTCGTGATACACTGCATGTACTACTCTGTTTTTCGATTTTGACAGCATGTTACAAGGCGAGGACGCGTAGTGCTCCTGACTACAACCATAAACGCCTTGTAACATGCTGTCAAAATCGAAAAACATGTTAACTACCAAGCAAGGCTTCTGTATATACCATGTACTACTCTGTAGTGACGTGCCCAAAGTGTGGCGAATTTTTCTTTGACACTAACTACCGTATTATCTCTAATATAAGCACGGTCCTTTATTTTTTCAATGTACCTCCGCCCCGTGCTATTAATGGAGACGTTCCTTTATTGGAGACTGTTCCATTATTATTTCAACCTCATTTCAGAGGCATGTTGCCATGCCAAAGTCATGTATGACACACACATTTCAGGGTTTTTTTCGCCGTTACAGATAATGAATTTACACAGTGTGCTTATAATGGAGACTGAGCACTTTATTTTTTGAATGCCGCCCCAAGGTGTTCTATTATTGGAGACGTGCTATTTTTGGAGACTGTGCTTATATTGGAGATAATACGGTAACACTACTTGCCTGATTTTCACGAATACGTTCACACCTCTCATGAGAACACTCCCAGTGACGTCGAGACAATGAGAAACGACTTCGTTCAACTGACATCAATAAGGCCAAAGGCCCAATCTAGGTGTCCGGAAAGCAAAACTTTAAAAAGGCTTCCACAAACAGGCACTAAAATGGAGAGAAAACTGCAAATGACAAGACATCTAAAAATTTCTCGATTATTTTTCAACGAAGATTTGAACTATTAAAAGGGAAGTATACCCTAAAATCAATTTTTCACGAGTTGTCTTCGGGGTGCTGAGTCGAATGGTCTTGGTCCAAGGAAGTTGAGATGCTCCCTTCTTCGGCCTCCTTTATTCCCGATCGAACTCGCCATTTCCACCGAAACTGGGTGACTGCGTCCTACTAGATGGGGACTTGTATGCAAAAGGTCACTAAAAGCACCATTTCGTTCTTATGAAGACCTTGAGTCTGTGGGGACTGCCCTATTAAAATACGAGAGAGCTTGGAAGCTCAGGGCCCTACGCTATGCTTGTTTGCCTTGATGACCTAGAAAAAAAAGCATAGGGATGTTATAAATTCTTATAAATTTCAACTTTTTGTTTTTAGACATAACCTGGGATTCGAACCCGCACTATCGCCCTGCATGCATCCCCCGATACACTTGGTATACATACTAATTCTTCCAAGTTGCTTCACGTTATGATCTTGTATTTGAAAGCCCTATTTGAATATGCATTGTGGCCAGCCGTCTTTGATTGTACGGTACGGGACAGATACGGGACAGGTACGGTCGAGGGTATTACGACACCATCTACCGCCTTGATGACGGCAAAAAAAGAATAGGGATGTTATAAATTTTTCAATTTTCCTATTTTTTTCAGGCATTCCTGGGATTCGAACCCGCACTATCGCCCTGCATGCATTCCCCCATACACTTCGCATTCATACTCGTACTCATTCTTCCAAGTTGCTTCACGTTATGATCTTGCGTTTGAAAGCCCTATTTGAATAGTGCGGCCAGTTGTATGTGGCCAGCTGTGTTTGATGGTACGGCACGGGACAGATACGGGATAGCGCCAGGCGTGACACAAACACACAAACAAACAAACAAACACCAAATTAAAGCTGTGTGGACCCTGGCTAGCGCCAGACGTTACTGACGTAACGTCTTCTGCATAGCTACGGGAATGAATAAATAATAATGGGTTTGCTCCCACACTGGTTAAAATATGAATAAATAATAATGGGTTTGCTCCCACACTGGAGCTCGCGCTATTCCGCCGACTTGACTTGACACTTGACTGACTCACGACTGCCATCCAGAGCACACGAGTGCCATCCAGAGCACACGAGTGCCATCCAGAGCACACTGCTCTGGATGGCAGTCGTGAGTCAGTCAAGTGTCAAGTCAAGTCGGCGGAATAGTGCGAGCTCCAGTGTGGGAGCAAACCCATTCCTAAAAAATCATCGCCGAAGTCGCAACCACTATTTCATAAATAATGATAATAATAATTTGAAACTCGGGTATTGAGTAGGGGTGAAACGAAGGTGTCAAAGGTTCGAAGAACCTTCTTTTTCATTTGAAACAAACCTTCGTTTTCACTTCAAAAGAAGGTCAACACACGATTTCTGTACATACATGTACATGCACTGATCTTCCTTGTATACAGAAGGTACTGTACTGTAGTTTGTACAGTTGACTAGTTTTGTGTCCACTTGGCTCCCGGCAGGTGCCACTGCAAGTCCATAGTAGGCCACGGACTGGGCTTGAGCGTGTCCATTCACGGCCAAGGTGTGCAGAAGTAGTCTTGGGCAGTTTAGGGTGCAGTTCTACCCTAGTATTGAGCCAATAATTAATGTAGAAAGGAAAAAGGACATATGGAAACGAGTTAATGACAGCTTGCATAGACCTCGGTCCTACCGGTAGGACCTACCGGTAGGACCATCATACACAGACATGCTGCATGGCCTCTGTTCTAACATTGACCTAAAACTTGACCCTAAACTGTTGCTCAGGGGCTAATGAAGGAGTCCACAAATTTTAGACGCGGTCGCACAAGACACTACAAAATTCCATGGTAACAGCCCATGGTAACCATGGAAATGGAGTATGGAATTATGCATTCCACTGCCTTGGCAAGCTAAGAAAAACAGGACCTCACCACGATTGATGTGCCATGGTCAAAATTCACTTTGGACAGAGTTGCTAGCGCACCGACAGGCTTATGTGCGGCCATTTTGACAATCGATCAAATTGCGCATACGACTGGACATAGCCTTGCATTTTGTGCCATTACTTTGCCTGACAAAGACCTCATCTCAATAATTGTTTCAAGAAATTTCTCAACCAAAAGCACTTTTGCAGCTCGATTTCTTGGGTCCTACCGGTAGGACGGCATGCAAGCTATCATTAAGAGTAACTCTCCACCACTGTAACTAGATACTATATACAGTCAGAAAGTGCAACAACTAGGCACAAAACTGACAGAGTATTGAGACATTCGACGTCCTGACACCTAGCTTCAACACATCTTCGTCGCGCTAACCGACAGCCTTCCAACTTGGAAGTTTCGATGTTATGGAGAGACCAAAGAGGGGAAGGTAAGCGCAACAAAAATGAGCACAAGCTACAGTCCCAACGGAACAAAGAATGTCGATTGTTACCTCTTTGGTCTCTCCATAACCTTGAACCTTCCGAGTTGGAAGGCTGTCGGTTAGCGCTACGGAGATGTGTTGAAGCTAGGTGTCAGGACGTCGAATGTCTCAATACTCTGTCAGTTTTGTGCCTAGTTGTTGCACTTTCTGACTGTATATAGTATCTAGTTACAGTGGTGGAGAGTTACTCTTAACTCGTTTCCATATGTCCTTTTTCCTTTCTACATTAATTATTGGCTCAATACCCGAGTTTCAAATTGCACACCTGATGAGCCGTCACGAACCATACGGCGAAACGTACGTCGTGTGAAACAACTTGTTTTGTAGTCAACTAGTCCATCACAATGTCATGTATGAGGAGTACTGTAGGAGTTTGGCGTTCGGCTTGTACAATTCGTTTTCGCAAGGCTTCCCCCTTCTGTACTTATCTTTGATATTTCTGAGCCACCCAAGTTGGGTGGTGTGCTGCTTTGCTGCTTCGAATTGTAGTTAGACCACTTTGTCAAGTATCCTACTTGTCTCGTCATCGTCCAGTAACAATCGACATTCTTTGTTCCGTTGGGACTGTAGCTTGTGCTCATTTTCGTTGCGCTTACCTTCCCCTCTTTGGTCTCTCCATAACCTTGAATCTTCCGAGTTGGAAGGCTGTCGGTTAGCGCTACGGAGATGTGTTGAAGCTTGGTGTGAGGACGTCGAATGTCTCAATACTCTGTCAGTTTTGTGCCTAGTTGTTGCACTTTCTGACTGTATATACAAGTAGTATCTAGTTACAGTGGTGGAGAGTTACTCTTAACTCGTTTCCCTATGTCCTTTTTCCTCTCTACAATAATAATAATAATAATAATAATAACAGCACGGACGACCGCGATTGGCCCATATGTTAAAGGCGGAGGAGGAGGAAGGGAGCGTCTCCGCTTCCTCGAACCAAGACCATTCGACTCAGCACTCCTGAAGACTACAACTGGTGAACATTTGATTTTAGAGTATACTTCCCCTTTAGGCAGGCAGGCATAGTGGGATGGTCTAAGACTATGATTGAGAAACAGAGGGTACCAGGTTCAAGTCCTGCTTGGAAGCGGAAGGATTTTTTCCAGCCGTGCTGCAACCCAACTCGTGGCCTGGCACGAGGAGAACATGGATGCAGTGAATGGGATTTTTGGTCTTTGACCACATGCTGGTGAGCTGATCTACTCACCTCCCACCGCTTTAGGAGCTGCATCTGCGCCTTGATCCTTGAAGGGTGGTGTCGTTCCTACGGATGCGGAAAACTCGGCAGCTATATAGATAAACCGAGTCTCACGCGAACCGTGAAAATTTTTTCCCCTTTAAAAAGTACAAGTTTTGGGTGAACTTTTGGATTACTTTTTCGGTCTTGGTGCAGGGACTGAGTACTCGTACTGACCAGGGCGATCGTGAGTACACAATAGCTGCAGTCAACCTCGGATATAACAACAGCTCGCGAATAACAACGCTATCTTCAGGCCAAACCCATGTGACTTCATACTTCTAACCTCGTGAATAACGATGACTCGCAAAAGCAACACCACTTTTCGCATGCCCGGTCGAGGGTCGTTGACAGTGACTGTACAACCATGCAGTTGGAGGTTGGGTTGAATTATTGCTCTTTTTTCTTTTTTTTAGGGAAAGTTCACCCTAAAATGAAAACATCACAACCTGTATTGAAAAATGCACTGATTCCAATGGTGAAGGTCCCAGGTTGATCGGCGCAGCCGTTCTCGAGCTCTGTCAGCTTGAAGTTTGCACTACATTTGGTGACATCATGATGACGTCGTTAACTTGCCCAGACTAGGCCGGATTTATGACGTCAGAGAGATAGACTTTGTATTGGAGAACAGTCAACTTCGCTTATAACGACACTCGGCGGGGCATCAAAAAAGTGTCCTTATTCGCGAAGTGTCGTTATACCCGAAGTCTCATTATATATATTACAGTGGGATGGGACTTTGCTCTGGGCATGGAAATTCTGTCGTTATTCGCGAATTGTCGTTATATCCGCAGTCGTTATTAGCGAAGTTGACTGTAGATGGAGAAATTTCAGTATTTAGGCTCTCCATTTTCCCAAAGAAGTTGGATCTTTTTCACACTTCGGCATGGGACATATGGCACCCCACCGGTATCCCGGGAGAATGAAGTTGAAGACACCACTGCAGCTGTACTTATGGTTGATAAATATGGTGGTAAAGACACACCTGGCAATATTATGACGGTAAATACACGCCTGCCAACACACGCTCTCTAGGCTGCAAAGTTCTGGCACAGAGCTCTCCTTCTCACCACCACCACCATCAGAGAGAGCTCTGTGCCAGAACTTTGCAGCCTAGAGAGCGTGTGTGGGCAGGCGTGTATTTACCGCCATATTGCCAGGTGTGTCTTTACCACCATATTTATCTACCAGTATCCCGACTGGAAAAAATTCTAGTATGAAATTCATCGTTGCAGAGAAACAAGAAGGAAAACTAAGTTACTATGCTTGAGCATGGCAAGTCGTACCACTGCACTTAGTTTGTATAATGTGCAAGTAACTTTAGTTACATTCGCTTGGTTCTGGGCCTGACCCCAAGAAGTAGCCGCTACTTTGTGACAAAGACCTGGAGGTTATGTGCTCTTCACCGATAAGTCGTAATGTCTCTTCAGCGCCGGCCTCCATACCTGGCTCTCGATCTCCATACACCAGGCCGGGACAGGAGCTTACAACCCGCGCCCCCACCCCCAGATGCAGTGAATTAAGTTAAAGCTGAAATACTACTGAAAGAAACTTCATAGAACGGCACGGTTCTAGAATCTGTGGGCAGTACTTATTTTAGAATACTGGCATGCTACGACTACGTAGATCGAACAAGTACACTAGGGCAGTAGGGCAGCAAGTATTCATCTTTACACACTTCACCGTTCAGAAACAGACATGGTACTAGTGGTATGTCAGTAAAACAGAATTATAGAGTTGCTACAACTGCATAACAATACATTAAAGTATCTATTATTATAAACGAAACATCGCCAACTTGGAACGTGTCGGTAGTGCCTGATCTGACTGGAGCAGCAGCACAAGCACCGTACTCCCTGCTTGGTGCTTGCATAGCTCAATATAAACGTGACATGTTGTAGTTATAGGGGAAGTGTGAACAGCATTATGAGTGCTTGATAATAAGCCAAAGCATTTAGATCTGGATGTGTGTAAATGTGTTAATTAGCCAGTGTTCAGTTCCGGGTCCATCAAATTTTTAAAAAATTGTTGCAGAATATTGAATAAAACGCCCACATCTGCCAAAGACCTTATCGACATTTGCCGCAGGTGCAACATGCTTGATATCATTGTCAGTCATTTCGAGCTTCTCAAATCATCCATGCCAGCAGCAGAAAATAAAGAAAAAAATTGTCAAGACGAAATGTACGATGTGATGTGCAGAATGCGCATATCTGTGCGTTTGGAAAATTGATACGTTCGGATAACCGGGTTCAGATAACCTTAGTAGGACTGTACAAAATGGATTGCGGTACCGGTTTATAGCAGCTGATCAGAAAGAAGATTAGTAAATACTCAACAGTAGCGTGCACATGTGCAGCATTGCCATCGGGCCAAAAACACTGCAATTAATTAAGTTACAGGCTGGACTCTTGAACGTTGGCTGATGGACTTCTCGCATCCCGCGATAGGCTTTCTCCGCGTGCTGGTAGCTGTGAAGACGCAGAGACCAGGCCATCATCTACATGATTGGACATAGAGGGCAACGCAGCAGCAGCAGCAGCATTGCCTCTGCTGCTGGCGCCGGCGCCACTGCTGCTACTGTTGTTCCAGTGGCCGTGCCCATTAGGTACATGGCCGTTCGAGTAGCTAGCAGCAGAATGTGCGGAGTGCCCACCGGCAGGACCTTGAGAGGACATTGATGACATGCCGACGTCATGATTGGCGCCGTGGTTGTTATAGCGATGGGGACCGCCATTCGGCATCCTGAGTCAAAGCAAAGAAAAGCAAACTCTCCGTTACAGTTCTGAGATGATGCAAGAGTTGTATTCCGATTCTCATAAAAGAAGTCTGTGAAATACAAATGTGGTAGTCCGAGTGCAAGCGAAGTGGTGTTGATAGCCAATACAACACGCCATCGCCGAAGTGGGGACAGCTCAACTCACGTCCACACCTTGACTGGCAAGATGAGGTTTTTTTTTTTTTTTTTTTACTAAGGCCACAGCTTCCAATCATGACATGCAAAGCAGCGGTGCAGCATCGCAGGCATGAATCGTGGACGTGGTGACGGGGTCTGATGTGCTCCACCGACCTAGGGTCTCGGCTTCACTGCACAGCAAACGCGTCGAAGGTGTGTGTGGGGGGGGGGGGGGGGGCTCAGACAGTCAGACAGACAGGACAGGAAGACGGTTATCTGAGCCTTCCAGAGAGCGATTTGACATAAAAGCTTGCACAGCAGATGTTTACAATGCGGAGAATTGCATTATTTTGAACACAAATCTACGGCATGAAGAGTACACATGCAGTCAACCTCGGGTATAACAACCTCGGGTATAACAACCTTGGGTATAACAACAGTTCGCGAATAACGACACAATCTTAGGAGCTAGTGACCATTCGATAGCAGACTTTGAACCTCCCGAACAACGACAACTCTCGAATAATGACACTGTCCCCATGCATGATCAAAGGTGGTTACTGCTTACTGGCAAGGTTGGCTGAAGCACACATCGCACATCACACTCACCTGGCCTGTTGTGACTGCTGTTCTCGATAGTGTGACGTGCTGTCGTCCGTAAATGTGTCGTACTCGGGCGGTGGTGCAGTGCCCGCTGCCTCGTGGTAATCTGCATTCTCCCGTATGAGAACATTGGGCACGCCGTCGTGGCCAAAGTTACCGGACGAGTAGGCAGGCGGGCCAGACGTACTGCCGTTCTGACCAGGAGCATCATACTGCTGTGTGCGTGCGTGTATATATATATATGTGTGTGTGTGTGTGTGTGTGTGTGTGTGTGTGTGTGTGTGTGTGTGTGTGCGTGCGTGTGCGGATAGGTGTGGCATAAGCGCAACAGAAACACGATACAAACATGTGCATTATGTAGTTCAGTGTGAACAAATGATACCGTAGTGACGCACATAAAGGGCCATGCGCTTATGAGTTAGTTTTTGCGTTATTTGCTATAACTTGTTAGGGTCGTTTAGTCTCACACATACATGTAGGCGCGTGCGCTTGAGTTGCTAGTAGTGTACAGGTGCCTCGTAATATTATGCAAATAGTGCGATAACACACTGCACAGTAAACTATGTGAACATGGTGTTTTCGTGCCGTGTCCGTGTGTCGCGAATCGAATTGCATTTAGGTTCACTTATAAGCCCATCCGCTTATTTGTGAGGGTGCGCTTATGCCCGGATATAGGCACATGCGCTTCAATGCGCGTCACTACGATACTTTATACGTGACCACTGGAGAGCACTGAAGAGATAGCGTCTTGATCAAAAATCCAAGCCTGAGCCAAACCAATTGTGCAAACATTCCGGTTTGCAAGTAGGAACAACTGAAATTTTAGGAAGCGCACTGTAGACGGTTGTTTGGGGCAGAGAAATACCAAAGCTCCGGATTCCACAACAGTGATGAGAACAGAGTGAAGTGCCACTGAAGGACTTGAACGTGCGGTGCACTTTGCATATGAAGTCATGAGCCTTCACAGAGGAGGCGACACCTGGTGCACTTCTGAAGATCAGTGTTCGCAACGTGCCTGCAACAAGCAGCTATGCACCAATACCAATGTCTACCCCCCTCCCCCCCCCCCCCCCCCCATCTCCTCCTCCTCCAAGGTCCGAAAATGCCTTGACCCACATATTTGCTGATTATAAGGTGGAATATTGATTGAGACCAACCTGACTTCTGCCAGTTGTGATGCTTGCCATGAAGTCTGGCTCATTGTCTTTGCCCATTGGTGGAATATTCACCGTAGGCATCGCATCGTCATCCTCTGCTTTCAGCCCTGGGTCCTCGATCACCTCCATCAGGTTGTCCAGGAAACACTGAGCGGAGAGTCTCGCCTCCGGATCAGGATCCCAGCACTCGGCGACAATGCCAACGATCTTTTCCAAGCGCTAGCCATGCAGAAAGGCAAACAGCACAAATCACCGTCACCCATGCCAGCAGCAGCCGGAAAGCATATCGGCACATTGAGAATAAGAGTAGGATTGTACCGGAGTAGAACATGAAAAATATAATATAATCTGCCATACCCCAGTTCACGTCACTCCGCTCAACAAATCATGGAGTTCCAGGTGCTGTTCATCACTGCGTTGAGTGACGAAGGATGGTGAGCACGAGGTTCGGCACATACAGGACCTCGTGAAGCGCATGCAGTGCAAACTGTCACTTGACCAGTCCGAGGTATCTCAGCACACCCAAGCCACCAGTACTCACCTGGTGGTTAACACAGTGAGGTGGAAAGCGAGGTCTCTCCTTCTTCGTCACCACACACCTCAGCATGTTCATCTGTGTGGCGCTCTGTCCGACCTCGTCCACAAACGGTTCCCGGTATTCCTGGGCGGGTACTGGCAGCAATAGGATCGATAAGACACAAGAAGAGAATTGCTTGAGCGATTCACAAGCTAGACATGGTGTTGCCAGGTACATGTGGAATCCGAGCCTACCTGATGAGGAATGCTTCATACAAACACTACCGTTGCAGCCCCCCCCCCCCCCACTCAAGAAGAAAATAGCTCGCAAACGTCATCGCTCCTATGCCAGCAACTAATGTAATTTCAGCGAGCGACGACTTGCAAGAACATTGGTGACACCACTTTTGGGATGCAGTCGCCATTTTTTCAACACACATAATTATGGAGGAAACAACGCTCGCAACCTCTTCAGTGCACCACGAAATTAGTACGACTCTACCTTGACTGGGGCCGCTTACCTCCATTGAAGTTGCACCTTGTGATGAGCTCCCACATCACCAGAGCAAACGCATAAATGTCAATACGCAGGAACGACTCCATTTGAAAGGTAATGGCTCCTTCGAGCACCTCCGGTGCCATATAGCGTGTCGTTCCCACCTGCGCACAGTAGAGCATGGTATTACACACAAGCACATGCACATGATTGCCTATGTGCACAGAATTATAACAGTTAGTCTACATGTACAGTCTGCAGCCTGCAGCCAGTAGACCGTGACATTCTAAACGGGCAGCTAAACGAAAGCCGGCACATGCAAATGCAATACTGTGAATACTCACTTTTTTAATAACTAAGGGAAAGAAATACAATACTTCCCGGTATGTATATACATATGCGCTCCAGCAAGAGTAAGATTACTACATGAAAGCCCGAGCGTGCTACGAGGTAATGACGGTGCACACAACTGTGCTGGCTACACTGGGGAAGTTGGCGATGGACCAGAACTCACGTGCGCATACCCCACGTACCCTGTCACAATCTGTCAGCAGACATTCTGCCGCTGCACCAGCAAGGAAGAAGACTTCATCAAGCCATATTTCAGCAACAATGTGTGTAACAGTGTAAAAGATCAAAAGCTACACCAACTCGTAAGTTCACTGACACATTGAAGTCACCAGCACGTTGACTAAAGGATACGCCTAAACCGACTGCTCGCTGGCATAGTAGTCATTGGGAAACTTCAGGAGTCAATTTTGTCCAAATGGTTTTGGGGCTGTGGCCTTGATTCTCTTTTCATTGCTTACCTGGGCCACAATCCTTCCAGGATAAGTGCTGTTCTGTTGGGGAAAATAATCGGTTCCAAGTTGTGATTGACTGTCTATGCACTCTCAGATTTCTACAATATATTCATGAGCAGTGCAGGAACAACGAGCAAAGTCTTTCTTTGGAGACGTGACATGCATGGAAGCTCAACATTCCCCACTACTGACCACATTCATCTCGCTTACCTTGCCCTGTCGCTCCGTAAGGCTTTCATTGACACCGAAGCTAGTTGCCAGTCCAAAGTCTGATACACAGCATTCTCGATTCGTCTTGACCAGGATGTTCTTGCTCTTGAAGTCGCGGTGTGCAATCGTTGGCTTGGTGTACGGCGGAATGAACTGCATGGTCGCACAGAGAGTGTGGCACACGGGCACGGGTCAGTACATGTAATGATATTCGCACTAGTTACCAGCAGAATGTCTTGCTAACGTCTACATGAACTTCATTATAGCTTGGAGCGAGGCCAGATTGAAAAGTTGTGTTTGCAACACTGTCTACAGTACAGCCATGCAGTGCAATTTATAGGCGTAGCTGAGGCACTGCGCACACACTAGTATCCAACAAAAAATCCAGCGTAGACGGGTGATACAACAAGGTGAAGTCCATTTTTTTCTTATGATGTACGACGGAGTTTGGCGGGTGGATTCAAACAATCGTTCCTGGCATGTGTGTTGGACATTGAAGATAGGGCAAAAGCACAACACCACATGCACGACAATGGTAAAACCAAACACTCACATCACGAAGACTCTTCTGTGTATGGAGGAACTCAAGTCCCCGTGCTATGGACACGGCCTTGATACACAACTCCTGGTATGTGATCGTCGTTCTTTTCAAGTAGTCTGAAAGAGACCCCTGCAGCGGTGAACAGTCAAGTGGTGAAAGCAGCATCAGCAAATCAGAATTAAGCACAAATTAAGCACTGCAACCAAGAGTCACCAAGAGGAGGATCTACATGTATAATTATGTCACTGAACACACTTGTATGAAAGGTTGATATTAGAGACAGTTGACCTCACCAAGCAAACTATATTTTGATCACGACTCCCAACCTACAGACTATCGGTTCTTCTTACGTTTGAATGATACTCGGTGACCAGATAACGCTCCATGACTACTGGTCCATTCATGACCTCTTTTGCACCGCGGAAGTAGAGGATGTTCTGGTGCTGAACACGCAGCGTGTTGTAGATCCGCCACTCATTCTGCCACGCCACAATGTCACTCTCGCCAAACACCTTGATTGCTACCTCCTCACCGTCCAACTCGCCCCTGAAACGCAAGCACGAGCAACATTGCAGCAGGATTATACAATAGGGCTAGCAAATTCACGTATTACATGTGGGATGTAGAATGGACATTCCCTGTTTGTGGAAATATCAAGGATATTGTCATCTATCGTAACCTTGGTTAGTTTCTTGTCTCCATGTAAGCGCTTTACCAAATCTTTGCTGCAAACATAACACACTAGCTAGGCACCGTACTTTCCGGAGGATAAGCTGCACTTTGAACACTCAAAATTCACCCAGCAATGGGGGGGGGGGGGGGGGTGTGCGGCTCACACGCCGATGATCGAATTAACCGTGATAAATAGGGTAGATGTCTGTATTTCGTGACGAAAAAAACTATCTGGGTGCGGCTTATACTCCGGAACATACGGTACAGGTTTTGGTAACAAACTGCACGGAAATGTGCAGCGTAAGTTTCCTTCGAAACCTGAGGATCGAATGCAAAACAACTGAAGGGCCGGTATGCAGCAGGCATTGCACACGACATCAAAATGGGAAAGGTCATGATTCAACCTTCACGGTCACCAGACCGGGGGAAGTCAGCTGAGATTGCTGTGTGCAATGATCGCATCCACAGCTAGTGGTTGGGACCAAAACACTAATTATGCATGGAGGCACTTATCAATAGTTTCTACTTCGAAGTACACACAGTAATAGTTGTTGCCAAACAACTCAAATGGTGACGAGATCTGTTTCCCATCATTGAATCTTACTTGTGCACATTGGAGAATCGACCACAGCCAATGACACTGCCATACTTGCGAAACACCTCAAGCTCCCCAGACACCTGGGGCGGTTGTTCCCGATTTGCAGCAGCCGGAGCTGCCACGTGACCGTTGATAGTATCCATCTGAAGTAGTGGGGGACACCAACACGCATTAGAAGACACAGTACTAATGACCTGCCTGTAATCGTGGTAACCCCATGCTCCACTGTTTGTCATACACTGCTACCAATAGTGTACACATGCCAAAGTAGAGGAGGGCATGTATCCGTCACCCCCCCCCCCCCCCCTGCTCTAAACAACACAATGCACACTGACGTATTCAGGAGCGTGTCCAAACGGGTACATGTTTCGGGTTTTACCTCGGCCCTACGACGGCGGCTGCAATGGCCTCGCCAGGTCACTACACATGCCTGTATGGTTGGTCGGTCACAAAGCACTAGCAAAGCACTAGCAAAGCACTAGCAAAGCACTAGGATCACACCTGGAGTGTGTGCACCAGATTTGCTTCGCTCCCAACACTTGTCTTAAAGAAAACCCTGCAGCAACATGTTCACAGCGACACTGTGGAAAACAAGCGGTCATTGCAATGCGTGTGTAACTCACCACCAGCGTTTCGTGGCCATACAGCATGGAGCGGCGTTTCTGTGACCAGTACCACGTGCCGGCCAAGATGGATATACAGATCACCACAACAGGCAACAGAATAGCCAGGACAATGAGTGTCATTGATGAGCTGCCGCTTTCCGTCTCGGATGTTGTCTCCATTGGTCCTGTAGCAATGCGTAACAAGAAATACGAGAAGCAACATGTAGTCAAATAGCCGTTTCAGAGAAAGAAGTTTCAACAAAGCTATGAATAATGCAATTGATGCCGACACAAAGTCATGATATACGAATATAATGAAAAATGTATAGAAGATTCAGAAATGTTATCGCTCAAATTTTTCTTCCACACGGTTCTCACACTATGATGACAATACAATCACCCTTGCACCCTTGTTTAATTGTAGTCGCTTTCCAGACGAAGTAAATGGTCTTTTGTATGCCGGACGATGGAGGTTTCCGAGCAGGCATTGGAGCCACTGGAAAGGGTCTTCTACCACAAGCTGATACCGGCCATTACTCCAAATGACTCTACAAGACGCCTTTTTGCATTGCCTTGTCGCCTGGGTAGTCTCGTGGTCTTTGTAACCTTGAATCAAGACCAATTTTGAGCATATATTCTGATTTGCTTCCCGTATGTACAATTCTATGTAGATTCACTAATGGCCATCGAAGAAAAGCGTTTCTGAATCCGCTATACATATTTCATTTCATCGGTTTATCATGGTATTATGTTGGCATCAATTGTATTATTCATAGCTTAATACGTAGTCAGAAAATCTTATAAGGAGCCATCCGCAAATACCGATGTTTGTATCAAGACGGTATTTGTTATTTCTCCCCAGACCCCTCAAACCGTACATACACTATTATGCAGGGAATCAACATTAGTGGCACTGATGATATCTCCTCTTGAAACGTGACAAAACACCGACTCCACATCCCCGGTACATCTACTAGGTTTACACCGTGACAGATTGATGAAACTCACAAAGTTTTTGTTTCTGGAGGAAGTACATGTGTATAAAGAAGGTTTTAGGACAGTGACCTTCTCCCACACTCAGCACTGCCTCCTTTTTACGCCATGGAGCAGTGCTTCACACACCACACCCCCAGCGACCTAGGAGCGTAGCATGTAACGATTTTGATCTGAGAGGGTGAAGTCACATGCAATGTCCAAGGGACATGTACGCACAGTGTTTGAAGTGAGCGGGCGGGGTGTTCACAACATCACATATCAAATACCTCAACCACTCACGCTCCAAAACCTTGTGTGTAGCACTGCAGCGGCACTCGACGTAATACCTCCCAGTAGGATGGACTTCCGATCCTGACACTTGAAATGACCTCCCATGTGCAATTATATAGCATGGCCATTAAACTGGAGGAGAGCTCAGGTCGATCTCACAGTGTGAGACAGGTTCATAGCATTTAGCACAGTTTCCCAGCAACAAACTAACGCCCCGGCGCTAGGCTGACGGTGGCTGCCACAGCCAATGTGTCGCAAGTCACATAGTCTGGCCCATGCCGAGTCTGGCCCATGCCGGGAGGGAGAAGTCACATAGTTTGGCCCATGCCGGGACACAGTCACATAGTTTGGCCCATGCCGGGAGGGACAGATGCACGCTACTAGTTGTACTGCTAACTTAGTCAGCCGTGGCTGAAAAATACAAGGTCATGAAATTCAGAACAAACGCTCTCAAAATCGAGGCACCCTCCCTTCCATATGTCTCTTTATCTGCCCGGCGAGCGATCAATATTCTGTAGAAGTTTGACAGGTCGATATTTGCTGGCATAGTCTACCTTCCTGCTTGTCTTAAAGTTTATTATGCTGCTAGCAGTACACACAACCTTGACATCAAGTCACTACTAGTACACTACGGTGGCCGCAATCAGTGCCAGGTTGCCCCCCCCCCCCATGCAGTCCACTTTCGGGCATGTTTCCATCTAGCTTACAAAACATTTCAACCAATCCACCCAGAGCTTTCAAACTGAGAGTCAAGCCGTGTAGCTAGCAGACGTGCTGCTTTCCTTTAATTAACATTCCAGCGGCCATATCTTCACCTAAGCACAGGTTGTTGTCATGCCTACCCGTCACACCACCAGGATGACTCTCTCCTACTATTGTTCTAGTAACTTGCTATTTCCACCTATACTGTATTGTTAAAAACAATAACCATTAATGTACATGTATGTATATGTTTTGGTTTGGCAACCAGCACTGGGACTCTGGTTCTGATTACTGAATCAGGCATATCCCAACTGGCAGCCTGAAGACCTGGATTTCAAGATGTTAGCTAGTACTAGTAGTGTCACTGGTTACGGGGCACCAGTGCATGTACTAAGTGGGGCAGGACATGCACAGGCAGTTGTTGGGAAGAATACTACAATTATTATTATCCCTGGCATTATTGACAGGTCTGGGCTGGTTCCGGTCAGGCTCTTTGCACTGGGCAGAGTTCGCTGCAGAGACTGGAGCTGTACACCACCTGCAAACACCTGCCGCTTTGCACTTGACAAGGTACTCTTCAGCACACTGCAGACAACAGGGGGGCTTGTAAGTGCATGTCTACAGTCATGTATTTCCTCTCAGACAAGAGCATCAGATCTGGGCACTACAAGTATACCATAGCACCACCACCACCACCACTACTGCACTAGATGTACATGTAGTAGCACTTGTACAGTGCCCGCAGTGGTGATAGCTAACTACATTTCCACTTCTACCCATAATGTGGCCATGCTGTCCAGAGTGAGTAGCCCCCCCCCCCCCCTCAAGCAATACACTACTGAGTCAGTACTGAGTAGTATAGGGGCATGCTTGGCCGAGTTAGAACAATAGAAGCAAGCTGCATTGAGTCAGCTGTACAGGACTGATAGCAGTGATAGCAGTGATAGCACTGATAGCAGTGATAGCAGTGGTAATAGCCATGTCCCCAGTACACTCCTCTCTACTGTCACCAGTCTCTGCGCACAAGTAGAGCATAGCAACTGTTAGTGCTACTACTGCTACTGCTAGTAGTTGTAGCCATTGCTATACATGTACTGCTATATAGATAGATAAACAACCCACGGCTAATGCATGCCTTCTCCTACCAAGTTCTAGCACTATCCAGGAAACTATGAAAATTCTCTGTATCCTTGTGCCCTCTCAGACTTGTCAAAATTCTAATGCACATTTTGCTTCCTTTGCATGACAGGGCCACTTGATTTTATGGATAGGAGTATTCTTCCGTTTAGCTTCCATCTGACCATGTGCGGTACGACCATGTGCTCAATCGCCTGACGTCGTTCTGTCCATTCGGCAGCTCAGTGCAGACCTGTAACGCTTCATTGCATTTTGATCCAATCACACCGATACCTCAGGGTGCTATAACTGCATTAGCACCTGGCACACCATACAACAATACACGACGGTCTGAGGCCAGGCCAAGCCGGGGGGGGGGGGGGGGGGGGGGGGGATATTATCATCAGATTCATCACACGGCATGTACCACCCCATGGCCCACACAATGGCTGGTGTGCAGTACTAGTACTACTACTAGTGCTACTACCTTGTCAACCATGTCTGCCTAGTTTGTAGTTGCCCCCTGTCAGCCGCACCTAGAAGGTGTGAACAATCTACTTGTGACACTTTCTCACTTTCCCAAGTCCCATCATCGCGGCAGTGATGATGCACACTCAGTCACACTCACAGTCTGCAAGTACCTTACTGTAGAAGCCATGATTCTAATGAGGTGCATATCATAACGATTGCCTAAAATTGACTGGTTTACGTGTACCAAAGGTAACTATTCTCACTCATTCTCAACGCTCAATAGCAACAGTATTTGTATCGATTTCACGGTACAACGATCAGGCTAAAGACAGATTTCTCCTCGTTAAAAAAACTCGTTAGAATTCAGTAGCACTTCGTTATATATGGCTTTTACAGTAGCTCCTCTAGCTAAGCGGCAGCATCATCACCAGGGTGCACTGCATGTTTACTGCACTAGAACTATCACTACAGTCTACCATACCCGTAATCTCTCTCTCACTTCTAAGGCACTGTACTTATTTCACAAATGTTCGGTGCACTTTTATTTTCGGTCCTTGCGGCGTGTTTGCTTCATATCTAAAATTTCAATACACCAAACAACACTAACACCTATAATCCGAAACGGAACCGTGCTTCTCTGTACCTAAAATTTCTGCTCACCTAACCAGTGGCCTTTTGCCCTCATACCGAAAATATTGGGCACCTAAAATTTCTGAAATTGGAGTAGTCACAGTGAGATAGGTTGCTTGAATTGGCCCAGGCAGATTGCCACAAGTCTAGTTCCCCACATTGATACATCATACAATAATAACATTTTTAAGGTGGCTCGCGCCTATTTCAAAAAAATTAACGATTGCTCTGAAAATTTGGTGGGCGGTTGCTCTTAAGTAGTGTATGCAAATGGCGAAATAAAAAAAACGGGGTCTCAATGCTAACTTTTGACATATAGGCGATGACAATTTCACTAAATTGTCAAATTTGTACAGGATTTGTGATGTATAGCAGATGGGTATTTCACCAAGAATCTGATTTACAATCTTCCTCATGTTTTGGTTATTGAATGTACTAAACGTGTACATGTCAATGAGAAAATAAAAAAACACATGCTTCAATGTTCAATTTCGCCATATAGGTGCAGAATGCCTTTTGATAAGTTTGCTTCGCTACATGTACATGCACAACTACATATCCCATGTACATGTACATATACATCTACCCTTCTCTACTAGCCCACCCCAACCCTGCAATACACATAGACACACGTGCACACACACACACACACACACACACACACACACACACACACACACCACACACACACACACACACACACACACACACACACACACATATAATACACCCACATATATACACACACGTGCGGGCAAACTTTGTCACCTTTTTGACAACGTGCTTGCAAATCTAGCTGCTGTGTAATACTAGCCCAGGCCCGGTCCGGACGGAAAGAAAAAAGACTATATTCTCCAAGACTCACTGTAGCAAATACTCTTGTGGGGCGTGACACAACATACAACCCACCATCCACATGGTGGTCGTTTGATGGCTACAACCTGTGTACAATGTGTATTTTCCAAAAATGCTGGGTCATAAGATGAAACTGGCCTGGAAAATATGGATAACTGTTTTATCTCTACCATGATTTGTAGCAATTTGTAGTGGAGGTGTTGTGGGTGGTGTGGTGTACAGTGCATGGCCATAACTTTCCAAAGTAATCTTTCTTCTTTCAAAAAGAAGACCCAAGGCCAAAATTGCAGTCTCTAGTTGGACTTGGTGCAAACAGATCTTCAGACTTCACTGGCCTCTTGACTTGCCAGACAGCTGACCAAGCACATGACAGCCTTGACCACAAGTCAACTGCACAACCAAATAAATTTAATTGATTAATATGACAGTGTGCTGTGTTGCTGGCAACAGCTTGGTGCACAACGGGGCTGCAGTTGCTACTCCACAGGGACCACACAACTAGTAGTGTTGTGCAAACATTGCACTGGAGCAGCAGCAGCATCAGCATCAGCAGCAGCAGCAGCAGCAGCAGCAGCAGCAGCAGCGGCTAGTGTTTGTGGAGTAGCTCATTATTTTCCCTGCTGTGCTTAGTATTATTACAGTTCTGACGCAGACTTTACTAGTAGGTCTTCAAATGTCCCAAAAGCAAAGGGTTAGTATACAACTATCAAACACTGAACAACAATATGCAGCACTTCTGCCTTTGGGATTCATTTTAGGAGGCAGAATACAGTTACCAAAATGTGCTGGGCCGGCATGGGGTCTGCCAAGAAGCGCAACACAGCTGCAGCCCAGACTGGCAGACAGGCTGCGATGGGATAAATCCCTGAAACGATACTGGCAACGACACTCTCCATTTCAATCTAATAATATTCTTCGGATGTGCCTCACTGACTGAAGCCTGCGCAGCACCAGGTATTTCCCTGACCAAGGCAAGGGGAGCCGCGACAGAAGTACCACACCACGGCTGTTACTACTGTAGTGATACTGATAGTACTGTTACTACCGGTAGTGTTAGTCAGCGCAGGCAGGCAAGAAAACTGTAGACTACGGGTTGACACGAGGCTGAGACGCAGCAGACAGCAGCCAGCGAAGTCTAGGCTTCTCTATCTGGCCACGGACGGAAGGATAAGGATGGCCGCACGCCACAAGATTGACCAAAAATGTGACGAGAATTCGCGACTCGCAAGGGCCAGAGAGAGGAATAGATCGAGAATGCAACAAGGCCAAGGGTTGTAAATCGACTCTGAGCCCGGTGTTGCAGCGACTTCAGATGTCCGCTACACGTGGTGTAGACATAGACAGCCACTCATTCAAGAAATGGTATCAATTTTACATACTCTAAGACAAGAATAAGAAATCTGAATAGTCTATTGTTCTGTTTCCAGGACGCATCGATATTATCAGTAAATATTACTACTGTTCCGGGCGCAAATAGTTTGGGCAGAACTAGAACAAGATTGAACGCGGATTTTGTACAAACTTGCGTAACCGTATCAGGAATTATGTGACTTCATGCGCTATATCCAAGTCTCCGCACTCACCTGGAGAAGATGTGAAAGTCAGTGTCGTAATTCCCGGCTTAACACTGGGTGGATGTCCAACTATTCGGCCACCATTGCAGAAGTCGCTGCTGTGGCAGCAGCAATAGTGCAGCGAATCGTTGCTGTGCGCCAGCTGAGTATCATGACTAAAGTTGCACTGGTGTCCCGTGCACAAATTTAGGCCATGGCCGAAGATGCAACCCGACGCGACCAAGAACCGCTCATTGCTATCAGCGAACAGTCTGTACAAGGAGAAGCACTGGTGCCTGTTTGGATCGGGTTCTTCCTCAATAAATTCTGGGGGCAAAGAACAGTACTCGATGCTCTCATTCGTGCTCAGACCGCACGAAATGTTCTTTTGAGAATCACGAACATCAACTGAAAAGTTGGCCAATACTTGTGTAGCTTCCAAGTCTCCGATCTTGTGCCCGCAATGAGGGCCGAAGTAGTGGCACGACTGCACGTAGAACGCTTGAGAAGAGGGCACACAAGCCAGGAGAAGCACTGGTGCTGAGGACATACACGCACACACATGCATACGAGCGCGCAGAACAGCAGCCAGAGGAACACACCAACGACATCAGAGCGCCACTGGTACAGAGAAAACCGACAACAATAATAATCATGCAATGATCGAAGCTTTTCGTGAAAAGCACTTCCAGATTCGCTATGAACTTGACACAAAACCTCAAAAAGCGTACCATGAGCGGACAATATCCACATCGCCTGTGCATATGTGCCATAGGCAGTACTCACCAAGAAAGAGCAGAAGACGATGCATTTTCCAAAACAGAGAAAGACAACAGTTACTGATACTACTGTCACGAGCAAACGATCGAACGGAACTAGATGCGACCAACTCCACCTGAATAGCTACAACAGGCTAACACTAGACGTCTAGACTCTAGTGAGTAGACAACCTCCTACGATCTCATCCTTCCAGCTGCTAGTGCTAGCACACACGAGCGCTGCTCGCTGAAAGAACCAGAAAAGCGAAATGATAGCACTAGCGCTCATGGACAGCAAAAAACACACATAAATCATCATCTCTCTCTCTACAACTAGTACTGTACTACTAGACGTAGTACTCGACTCTAGTCTCCCTCTCCACTACAATCTCTACAGTACAGTATACAGTCTACACAGTAGACCTACAGAAGTACTAGTAGTAGTAGTAGTAGTAGATCTACTCAGTAGTACTAGTAGCAGTGGTAGTGCCAATTAAATGGCAATGGTTCACGTTCACTTCGCTGAGCTGATGTCGCAGTGATGACATGACTCACGCAGAGTAGGCTACATCTCAGTATCTGTCGTAGATCTACTACTACGTAGACCTACTGACTAGTAATCATGGTAATACTAGTCCAGAGTAAATCAGACCGTATTATCTCTAATATAAGCACAGTCTCCAATATGGCAATAATAGCACGTCTCCAATAATAGAACACCTTGGGGCGGCATTCAAAAAACAAAGTGCTCAGTCTCCATTATAAGCACACTGTGTAAATTCATTATCTATACCGGCGAAAAAAAACCCTGAAATGTGTGTGTCTGACATGAATTTGGAATGGAAACATGCCTCTGAAATGAGGTTGAAATAATAATGGAACAGTCTCCAATAAAGGAACGTCTCCATCGCACGGGGTGGAGGTACATTGAAAAAATAAAGGACCGTGCTTATATTAGAGATAATACGGTATCTGAAATCATGACTCTTTATCTACACCTTTCATTTTTGGCTTCATGGGTCCAGCGGATAATGCCGGCATTACATGTATATTCGGCAATACGACTATCCGAGCATCAGAGCATTATGTAGAAAGGAACAAAACGAGCATTATGTGAGGTTTGAGCGGCATAACAAGTTTCATAGTGGATAATATCGGGATATCCCAGGTTTTTGGCAACAATCGGCTACAATCATGATCATGAGATGCTGCCTGATGCTGCCTGATGATTGGTTTTTGCCATGAAACTCTGAGTAACAACGAAACAGCCCTATTTTACTCCTTTTGTGTACCTCTTGCGTACTACGCTCCGCCCATTCAGGGCATTTGAGCACCATGCATTGTACCGGCGCATGACTTTGTGATTGTGTAGACCTGGTAGACACGTAACACATTTAGCACTAACGCTACAGTCATAACTATTGCTACATATAAAATTAAAAACGTTATGATTGTAGCGATGTGGTCAGGTAAATGTATCTTTACAAGCCTGCGAAGCATGCCCAACCGAGGCCGATCAGTCAAGTGACACAAATCCGGAGAAATTATTTACGAGGTTTCTTTCACTTTTTGAATAATGGAGAGCTATGGAGGAGACATACGCGAAGTGAATATCAAACAGACGAAGACGGGTTTGCTCGTTGTGCCAGAGGCTCTGGCGATAGCATGCCATCTCTAGCGATACTGAAGTAGACACTGATGCATTGCTAAATTTGGACCAGGATGAAGGAGCGGCTATAAACAGAAAAAGCTCGTTCCAAAAGACCTGCCTTTGCCGGTCCAGCTCAGGAGGCTAGAAAAGAACTAGAATTTCTCATGGACTCAGTACCAAGTCGATGGCTCAGCAGCGCCTCTGTTACTTTCCTGATGAAGCACGTACAGTTAGTTGTGGACGGTTGTGATGCCAGGCCTACAGTCAAATGCTATCAGAGAGGAAGAGTATTGTGGCAAGCCATATGTCTACACACCATCTCAAGGAGAAGATGAGAGCCGTGACAAGCAAAGGATGTAGAGTGGCAAAATAACTTCTGACCACGTGTTTTCAGGATTTCAGCAAATGGGAGGGCTCTCCATCTGAGATCGGATCTAAGGAGCTGGCCTCACGTCTGGTGTTTCAGATGAAGACATTATTCACAGAGTGAACGCAGTGACAGCTTGTCTGCAGCAGGAATACTATTTGCCAAGATGGACTTCATCCCAACAATGAATGACTACCTGCAATAATGGTTTCATCTCTCACTACACAGTGGATAATTAGGGGAAAGATTTGATACACCGACTATTCTGCCACAACCCTGCATCAAAGTTGGAATGGAGAGCAGTCAATGGAGAAGTGATCATGTCTTATAGTGCTAAGAAGTGTTGGAGCTCGTGAGAGATAAGGTGGCAGCTGAGGCAGATCGACGATATGCATAATTTCCTGGAAGTTTGACAATGTGCAGACTTTCTTCCATTTTTGTCCCAAACCAAGAGCATTATATCCCTTGCTGAAGCATTATAATCAGCATTATAAGGCAGTTTTTGGAGCATTATGGTTAGCATTATACGAACATTTTCGGAGCATCCGCTGGACCCTATTCATGAAGTCAGTAAATAAGGCCGAGCATGCACTACGCCCTGCAGGCCTGATGCATGATACTTGATAGATACATGTAGACTGTGCCACAGTGAAAACTGCACTCACTGCAGTGTGGGTCTGTCTTAGCAGCATTTAATATTAGTATTTATTACCATTGATTACATACAGCATGCATTTCTGGCAGCAAAGAGCCTACAAACTACTTACCATCGACTGAGACATGTCGACAGTGTGTCATGAGTAGATCTACCACTGCCAGTCCCGGTGTGTAAACATGGTAAAATATTTGACTGCTTAGATAGCGATAATCAATGGGAGTCAATACTAAGCTAGAGAGTGATAATAATACGTATCACTCTCTTAGTCCAAAAACGAAGGTACATGTACATGTAGGTATAAATAGAATAAACACCTCTGTCTTGTGTTTATGGGAATAAACACTGTCTATAAAAACCTCGGCTGTGCCTCGGTTTTACAGCAGTGTTTATATTCCCTTATACCCAGGTCATATTAACCCCCACTAATTCCTGTGACCTGTAACTGGGGAATATACCTGTACAAGTATCTCCATATTCACCACACACATGTACATGTACTTTGCTATATTACCCAGTTAGAGGTGTTGTAACTTTTAACCTCGGCTGCGCCTCGATTTTTATAGCAGTGTCTATATTCCCATAAACACTACGACATCGGCGTTTGTTCTATACATAAACACTGCGACATCGGTGTTTATTCTACACATATTTCACTCCTTAGCCTAAGGCCTAGGGCTACATGTATATTGACTGCTTATATTTGGCTGCTTATGGGTGGCGCAGTTGAACGATGCCTAGAGTATGACCACTGTTCTTTTTCCCCGGGTTGTGCAACAATGACACAATTCGAGCAGCATGCAGGTATCGTTCTGGAATTTTAAATACGGACTGTTTGTCATGATAAATCTAATATTGACTTCGTACTTGGTCAGTATAGGAAATAAAAACCTAGTAAAAGACCTCGGCTTCGCCTCGATCTTTTACTCGGCTTCGCCTCGGTCTTTTACTCGGCTTTTATTTCCTATAATGCTATATTGACCTAGTAGTACTCAGTCAACATTGGATACGTAGTGCCAGGCCCTAGTACGTGTATATACATGTGCATGTAGATGCTGTTTTGATGTACATGTAGATCTGCAATACAATCATGTTTGTTCAGTGACAGTACATCATGTAGATCTACAATGACCCACTGCCTGGCGCCGTGCATGGGAGAAGATCTATACCCAGTCTTCATGCGAATCATGCATGGTCTTCCAAGCCATGATGCATGATCTTCAGACTGAGCCGCGCAAAAATGACTGTTGTCATCAAGTTATTATGACATGAACATACTGTGCCAGTCTTCTGAAGTCAAAATCACTGTGTTGACAAACGTGGAAGTGACAGCATGTGTGACAGTGCAGACCACCAGAGATGTTTACAAGTAGACAAGGACGTCATTATTGCGTGTATTGTGCCTGAAGTTATGGAGTTGTGTTGATGTATTGGTCTTGCGTCATGTGACTTGAACCCCTGCTGCAACTGTCATGTCCTGATATCAGAGTATGCATGACCCTGTATAGTCACATGACAGAGAGAAGCCTGCTTCAGGTTCTACACATCATTGTTTGACAATTCTGCACTGGCATAGTTCGTGCCAGAACTCTCTGGGTGTGATTGTTGTACCAGTCCTTTAAATGGGGTTCGGCGATTCCGACATACTCTGTTCCGTCCGGAATCTTCATTCACTGTCGCTTTTGCATACTATACTATAGAGCTTGCCACCGGGCAATCACCATTGAGAGGGCACTGTGTTGTGTTGCGGTAGTTGCACGCCTTAGCAGGAGGTTGTGACTGGCCTGTTGCCGTTGCAAGAGCGCTCATGTCGTTGGCGTTGATAATGTGTCCGACGTTTTGCGGCATGGAACAATGCCTCCACTCGGCTCCGGTTGAATATTTTGTGTAGTGCCGAGCCCTTCAGGAAGTGTTTATCGATGAGATGCAGGGCTCTTCTGGGGACCCCGTAATCATGCAGGTAATGCACACAGGCTGAAGAGCAGAATGAAACGCTCTAAAGTATGCTACACTAACAAACACCAGTTATTTGTACATGTTGTCACGATAGAGGCAGGGAAAGTCGTTGATGCAGCTCCTTGCTAATGATGGAGAAAAGCTAAGCTGATAAGTATGTACACATATCCGCACTTCGACACCAGCAGCACTGATAGAGTCTTGTTGATAGAGAAACAGAGCTAGTGTGTTCAGCTTCTCGATCATGCCTAGAATAACCCGAACTGCGGCGTTGTCGCTGCATTGGACTGATAGGCTGGAACATTTGTGATGCCTGAGAGACCACCCAGTGCTGTGTTTCGTGTGAGTTTTTAAACGGGAGTCAGATTCCAGATGCACTTTGGATTGGCTCATTTCGAATCCGGGGCGTGCCTTGTCATGGTTTCCAGAGTTATCTCTATTTAGAGTGACCGCTTTCTTCTGTTTCCTTCCATTCTTCCAAATACTCCAGTCTTCCGAGTATCTGCTAGCGTTACCTTCGAGGGTACTGCCATACACTGGTTCCTGAAGTACTGGTACTTGCAATACAATAAACACTGTCGACACTGTTGACATGCCCTGTCTTGGCTGTTCGGGTTCAATGCAGGAAGTCCAACAGTCCTCAGATTCTTCTCTGTGTTCATGAATGATTTCCAGTCCGAGGTGAGGTGCTCGTGTACACTCTTCCATTTTGTCATCGGTTCCGGGCCAATCCGGGGTCAGCATCTGCCATCATGGTGGCCCATCTCTGAACACTCCCATCATCCGTCCACTCAGCTCGTCACAGTTTACTCTCAGGAACAGCTCTCAGTACATCACCATGATCACTACTACTTTGAAATAATAATTATAGTACTGCTGCATGTCGCCATGCTCATTATCCCTAACCTTGGAAGCATCACAACTTCACAAGGACACAACGAGAGCAAAGGCTCCGATGAGCTCGCACATCTCCGCATCCTCCTGCCCGCTGTCGAAGAGTTTCCGGTTCCTTTTTGCACACAACGATCGGGTTTTCCCTGAGTGGAAAATGATTGCGTGGCCTCAGCGTGGCGTAGTTTCGGCAATCGCGGTCCTTGCGTGGAGATTGGATTCACCGTCAACATGGTCAAGAGCCGTGACTTTTGACAGTACTTGTACCAATTGGCCAAACGAACAAGGGTTCGCAGCAACAGCAAAACTGAGAAATAGAACCACCATAGAAAGATACCGATTTCAGGAAGTGATAGATCGATGCAAGCCCAACACAAAAATAGTAAGATTCAAGGACGTATTGTATTGTAGGTGCATAGTCTCCGCGCTCATATCTGGGTGCCTGATTTTTCGGGAAATCGGTATCATTCCATGATCGATCCAGTTAGTGCGTCTTCATTTACTTCTCTCCGATTCCTGGCTGGAGTTAGTTGGCAGTCGATTATCACCCTACTACACTAGTAGTACAGTCATAATCATTAGCTCTAGCACGACGCCTAGTGCGATGTGATTAGGATTAATTTTGATGTACGAGGAGATCTACGAGTTTAGTCAGTAGGTAAAGTATGTAGTTAGTTTGCGGTGATCCCCATCGTTCATCATGGTTCATGGTGATGTGCAAAGTGTGGCTTTCACACCGCTTTTCTGCCGTTCTGTAGACGGTAGACTGAACAGAAGCGACGTCGTACTAGTGCAGTAGTGCTCACACTCACAGTGCAGGCACCTTGACCTGACCGGACGTTCTGAAGTTCTGTGCCAAGTATTAGTTAGTTTCTGATCCTCGCGATTGCGCCTCTCAAGTGAGGAGGGTGACACCGGAAATGGCGGGAGGGATCAGTCAATATGCAGAGACTGAGAGAAGGAGAGCTTCACAGGTTGTGGCGCTAGTGGTCCTCGCACGCCCTCGCTCCGATTTGCGCCGTTTCGGAACGCTTATGAGGCTCTCCGTTTCGCCGTCCATGCACAGTTTACGGAAGACTCTCGACGCGCTGCTGGCCGGGATAGCTGCAACTGCTAGCTCTTCACTTATCTCCATTCCAGTTTCGAAAATCGTCAAGATGAAGGGAGCCGTTTACTTTCTGCTCGCCGCTCTCCTGCTGTGCAGATGCAAGGCAACGGACGGTAAGCAGAAATAATAATTGTCTCTTCGTGTGCTCGGACATTTTATACTAGGCCGTGTGGGGAGGTAGTTTCAGCCGCGTGCCGGGGGAGAAAGAAACTACTGAATGTTTGGCCTCTGGTTTGGGAGGTAGTGTGGGTAGCATCATTTCGGGTCGTGAAGATTTGGGAGATGAGGGGACTGCCAAGGGACCTGATGCACCGAAAAGTAACTGAGCTCAAGAGTGAGGCGTAGGCTGAGTGGGTGGAGGTTGTGACAACGCAAAATGGGCTCAACGTCAGCACGGGAAGGGTAGGCAAATACAATACGAACAGCTCGGCGACTCAGTCCTAGAAGCATATCGTATTCTGCAGCGTGTAATGAATCATTCGGAACTCTAATTTGCTCTAATTTGCTAATTAGATTTGCTGTGTGACCCCGAGAAGAACGCTCGGCGGGCCTAACTGTCCAGGTTGTCTCTGCCTCGCCTAAAAAGCACCTAGCTTCTTATTAATGTCATCACGGAGGTGGGAGATATGGGGTCGGAAGGTCGGGTGCTCATCGATGTGGAGCCCAAGATACTTACATGTGGGTGACGGGGTGATGACTGACAGTCGTGTCGCACAGCACTGATGCTGTCACCGGAATTGAGTCACTGGCACGATGGATGATTAGGAGTTCGGTTTTCTTTGGGTTTACCAGAAGGCCACGACCATCAAAATATGATTTTAAGAGCGGCGGCAGTGCCACTGCCTACAAGACTAGGATTAGTGTATGTACTGTAAGAGTCTCAGTGACCCGGCTGATTGCTAGATCATTCACGGTGGTGCCGCGTAGCTGCTCGTTGCACTGCTGCATTTCTCGTCACGAGTGTCTGTACTGATGAATGATGATCAAGGCTGTGCTATGACTGTTATGGGGTAGATCAATGACAACTGCTCCTGACCTGTGTTGTTGTTGTGCAGTTGCAGAGCATCATGATGTGAAGAGTGCCCTTCTCGGCAAGGAAGACAGCCTTATTGAGCGTGTCCGCATCCATGACAACGAGAATGCGGAAGAAGATGCGGCAAAGCAGCTCGGCGAGAGAGGTGAGTAGAGCCAAAAAAACAGACGCAAGTTGTCATGCTGATGACTGAGGATACCTTACATTCTCAGAACGGAAAACCCAGTCCTTTTCTGTATGCCAATCTCTCGTGACATGGTCACCGAGTAACGAGTTGAAAGCTCCCTGTCCTCAAGGTGTAGGTAATGCCAGAATGTGGGCTAACAAAATCCCAACAAATCCCAAGATGTGTAGGACATACATTGTATATATTGCACCAGGAATCCTACAGATTGGCACATGAAATTGTGCAGTGCCATGGGGGCAGGTTCTTATTGGGGATCAGTGTCTCGACTGTGCTCCTCCCTATTCTGAGGTATACTTTGACCCGTTGGGATCTGTTTCCCAACCATGGACCGTCCACGTATAGTATAATGAGCATGTTGAGTATTCTGCTGCGTTTATATTAGGGCTGAAAGGAATATTCGAATTATTCGAATATTCGAAATGTGCAGATCGGAAAAAGAATATTCTTCGTTAGAGTAGAATAAGAATGTTCGTAAATGTACAGAAACTCGTCTTCTTGATATCGAACAGGTTTATTTGGTGCAGAAAGTGGGTGAGATTGCCACCTTCCATGTGTTGTCATCAGCAAGACAAACGATAACATTGTCCATTTCAAATGTCCCTCCTGTAATTGGGGTATACGCCAGTTGATGATCTATGGTTACCATGGATACAACTAGGTATCCATGGATATTGTATGGTTTAGAATATTCGGAATATTCTTCGTTTCACACGTATTAGGAAAGAGAATATTCGTTCGCTTCATTGAGCATTCGTTTCAGCCCTAGTTTATATGCACAAGGAAAAATGGTACTTCAGCAGCAGTTATAACCATGCACCCAAGTATTGGGGACAATCAGCTGTTTCCCCACGTGTATCAGGAATCATTTTTGGACATTCTGCTCTCTGGTTTGGATTCACGATTGCGTAGTGGGCCTACTAGTGGCACATCATCAAACATCATATAACATGAGAGCAAAACCCTAGTATTCGGTTGTGTTTGCCCATTTGGGCAAAAAAATGTGCAGAAAGTGATACACCAATCGCATCATTCTCAGTGGGTGCCTCAGCAGAGTACAATATCTGTTCTCATTGCCGTTTTGGATCTCCCCTCTCAACGTTTATTCTCTCCAGATTCTGAGAAAGACATTCCGCTGACCGATTTCATTGACAATGAAGATGAGTATGAGCGTCGCTCACCGGGCGCATTCCAATTCCAGTCCGCTTACACCGAGAATGAAGGACAACTAGGCCAAGGTATGTGTGAATATCTGTCTAGCTACACTGCATGTGTGTGGTTTTAACATGTGCTGCTGAAGTACCGTTTTCATGGTCCATATATAATTCACATGTGAACTGTGAACCTGAAGACGTCACAGTGACAGTGCATGTTGGTTTGCATAGCAACACCCGGCATCATCCTGTATATCACACAAAGCTTCCAAGTGCACCCTCAGTGGCACATTCAATTTTTCTCACCCTGCTCATTTACAGCCACTTAATTGGCACCACCCGAAGCTGCGTTCGTCTCCCCCTAGCTAGGTCTACCCTATTCGTAAATTCCCCTTTCTTTTCCTCCTACTCCACGTGGCTCCAGCTGCCTCCCAGTGTTAGACAAGCTCCAGATATGCCCAAATTCCGTACCCTCGTCAGACAGCACTTCAGTATCTCCCAGTAAACAAAATCATAGTCACCACTTCCGCTACATAGCTCGCTGAGCATACCATTGCTTTGTAAGTTGCTAATCCCTTCCCCCTTTGTGTACGTGCTCTTCATTTTCTTTTTTCTCTTCTTCCGTGGTTGGTCTCACCCTCTCCTCAATTCAATTGGCTATCTTGACGTGCCACAATGTGCAGAAATAAATAAACAATGTACGTAGTACCCCAATGTAGCCAATCAGCTTGTGTGTTCCAGACACTTTTCGTATGCACCGCATACAATTATCGAGTTCATCTCGGGGGCGTCGGAGGTATTTTAGGGTGGTACGACCAGCCAGCTGAAGCACAATTTACTTGTAGGGTTGGGGTGGTTCCTCTGAAACTTTCGTATATTCTGTTGCTTTGTATGCTACTATGTACTTGTACATGTAGCTGACGAGGAGGACTCCATGTCTATGTCCCAGTTTCAAGACAACGAGCTGGTTGCAGAGCGCTTGCATGAAAACCAAGACCAGGACCGACAGTCCGAGTCGGAGTGTAAGTAGAATGCCACCTGCTGTCTATGAAGGGAGACTGTCACGGGTGCAATCACACATGTACACTGTAGCGGGTCGACAAGCAGCAGCTCCATCCCTCGCATTAGCATTGTATTCGTTGTTAGCCTTGTTCGACCACTAGCCGTTTAGTTGCGAGTCATCTGCTACCTACAACCCTGGCATATCACTTACAATGGCTGCTCAAATATTATGATGGTGTCAAATGTGCATCTCTCTACCGTCAATAGCTCTGGTGCAAGAAGATAATGACATGAGCATCGCAGAGTTCCAGGACGATGAGATCGAGCGCGAAGCTGAAATGAAGGCCGCCAACAAGGACGTGAATGCTGAACAAGCAGGTGAGCAACGTCGTGTCGTAAAAACTACCATGACTGCTTTTGTCATAACTATGGCCCCACGTTGGCACACGTGGAAAACTCCTAATGGAAACCCCCCAAATTATGTCCCCTTTTGAACAAACGTGTAGGAGTTCCACAGGCCAAATGCGACGGCTGCACACTATTGCGACAGTTCACTCTTCCATTATGTTCCTAGAAACACTAGAATTGGTTCTTATTCCCGGCGATTATCTTCTGCAGATGAATCTGATCGCTCTCAGTCAATTGACGAACTAGAGCAACTTGTCGATGCTGGTAAGTTAAAGTGCGTGTAGTACTGCTGGGCACAAAGCCCAATTCTTCCAAAATCAATACGTAGAATCCGCTTACGCAGAAAATGTGTGCATGGGATTCCTACGGATAAAAGCAAGGCATAATTCGAATTTCACTGTACTGCAACAAGACGGCAACGTCTGTAGGGCCTTCCCTATCAAAATAATAAATTCTACTACTACTACTACTACAGTTCAGTATCGTGCTTACTGCTGCTTTGTGTCACCTGAATTTCTGTGCTGGCTTGCTTCTTGGGGTCCTGATCGCTGTACTCCTTCCTACAATCTACATATACACAACAAACAACACATGCACAGCACAGAGATAGGATCAGACTAGCTTTTTAAAAAGATTCCACTACTTCGAAGTACTGTAATTTCACAAATTTTCGGTGTACTTTTATTTTCGGTACTTTCGGTGTGTCTGTTGCACACCTAAAATTTCAATACACCGAACAAACACTATCGCACATAATCCAATAGGGAATTGCTTCTCTGTACCGAAAATTTCTGTTCACCTAACCTAGCCAGTTGCCCTCATACCGAAAATATTGAGCACCGAAAATTTCTGAAATTGAGTACTCGTACGTGAAAAAATGATCTATTAAAATAAGGCTCTTTGCGCTAATCCCCGTCCATATTGAAGGCTAATATGATGTACTTGTCGAACCCCTTTTTGTAGGTTCCGTGCTTTGTATCGACTGTATTTTTTGCTGTGCCAACACTCTTTGCGCTAATCCCCGTCCATATGGAGGGCTAATATGATGTACTTGTCGAACCCCTTTTTTGTAGGTTTTGACTTTGTATCGGCTGTATTTTTTTGCTGTGCCAACACTCCTTGTTCTGCTTTGCTACTTCCTCTGCAGCTTTCGACAAGGATTGGTGATATTTACTCATTTGTTGAGTTGCGCTGACTGTTCTGCAATGCCTATTGCCACTCTTTTACAGTATTTTCATCTAATTGCACACACATTGCTACTATTCGTATACTATTATACCATATACGCATAGTTCAACTTTTTTGCTTTTGAATGCAGGACTGTATAAAAGGGAAACAATGCCATTTGACCAAGGGAGTAGTGTGTTTGACAGATACCATTGGACCAAGAGAGGTAGACCAAGGGAGGTAGTCACAATTGCTGGACCAATACTTATTCAGGCCAGCCAGAATACTAAATGGTTCTTTTTCCCCAATTGAATTGGCCTTGCTGGACCAGCGGAGTATTTATTGTGCTACCAGCAAAACACCAACATTTGCTTTTGAAACACCGAAACACAAAACAAAAATGGTGGATTAGCTTGATCATCCTGATTGAAACTCCACACGGCTGGTTAAATTAAACATGTCAAAAATCCATACCAATTTTGTACAATAAATTTAAAGAAAATTCAGCATAGCTTGTGCTGCTACTATATATATAAATTCTAGAAAGGCAGCAGCTCTAGGACAGCGGAGGGTAGCAGTGGTGTGGTAGCGGTGGTGGCGATAAAACGACATAATACATATGGGTAAATTAAAGTGCAGAGGATGCACTCAATGCAAAACGCTGATGACTAAAAACGAAGGATAATGTTGACCAAATAGCACATAACGAACGAGGCACAAGAGAATTTGCAAGGCGAGATGATGATTAATTAGTTAGAGGCTGGTTGGCGGTAAGGACAGAGATAGGTGCAAACAATCAATATAAATTCGGGAAGTCAACGAATTTATGCATTGGTAAATTTATGCGTCAAACATAAAAAAAGGATACAAATAAAAACTGAGACAACTTGCCACAGCATAGTTAGAAAATAGAGCGATATATCTTACAGACAGCAGAATGAAAAGGCAATAGCGGTGATAGCTTAACTGAGGCAAGAGCAAATGAAGCTAAGCTTTATGCCAGAGCATTGCGGATCTCTTTGTGAATATGGCATAGCAGGTCCATGTAGGAAGGTGTACCCTCACCACCACCATCTTCACACAGGTGTCGCCGAAGAAGGGCTTCCTTCTGTGATCCTTGCAACACGACAACCATCTGTGGAGACGTCAGTGAGACAGGAAGGGAGAGAGAGAGAGAGAGAGAGAGAGAGAAGACAGAGAAAAAGAGAGACAGACATGCACAACACGGATGCAAACAGTATTTTAGAAGACTGAAAAGATAATTTCTGGAAGACAGCTGAATGGACAGCATGCATAAGCAAGCTTTCAGAAGCCGAGCACGGCATTCAGGGAAGACCGAATCTAATACAATACATGTATATCCTCAAGATAATGTGGCGGGAAGAACAGAAGCTCAACAGGTTCCGATTGCTTCCTGGCAGCCCAATATAAACGAGCCCCCCCCCCCCCCCCACACACACACACACACTGTGCAAGTACCTTCATGCAATGGCTACGGCGCGCGAGAAGCTGTGCCACAATGGCACGCAGTCGAGTGGATGTTGGATTGTCGAATACTTGAAGTTTGCCAAACTGCAGATGAAACAGCATGGAAGTACAACCACGTACACACATTACATGACCAGAAACAAAAGCCATTCTTCAAAAGAAAGGAGAGCAGTCCGAAGAGGCACAGTCAGCACTTTGTGCACTTGAAGAATTATCCTCTCATGAGAAGGCAGATATCACAACAGTAACAGCAACAACAGGAGCAGCAGCAGTAACAGCCCCAACAGCAACCGCAACAATGAGAAGAATCCCTTCGCCATTCAAAACTCAGCTTCACAACTACGAATCACAAGTGAACAGTGAAAGAACGTTGAGAGAGCGTTGCCAGCACAACATTGGATGCACATACCTTTTCAGTGTCAATCTCAGCCAAGCTGTGCACACCAAACACATCCTTCACCCAAGCTGGATGTGTGAATCGGCCCAGCCACAGGATAAGCACAAAGCCATTCTCTGCAAGAGAAGAAACGCGCATCCACACAGAAAAAAGTTATAAAGTCTCCCGCACACTGGCACGCTCTGAGAAGGTAACAATGCAGTGCTCTGAGAAGGTAACAATGCAGTGCTCTGAGAAGGTAACAATGCAGTGCAAGTCAATGTACCATGTTACATGTACAAGAACCTCGGCCACAGCTGCTCTGCAGCAATGCACCAAGCACAAGGGAGCGCTCAATTAGGCAGGGCTGGAACAGTGGACACTTGGAAAACTACTGTTCGGTGTGCACTTTGTGCCCATGCACAATGGTAGAGTAAAACTCTTGACAAGTCACACACTCTCCTGGGACGAAGCCGAATGACTTATGGGCACTGCACCCATATGTACAAGTACACGCTGTCCCATTCGCAAGGTGTGCGGAGTACTGCGAGTACGATGATTTACAAGCACAAGCTGCATTGCAAGTAGACTGTGCTCAGGTGCAGCGTGTGCCCGGGTGTGATCTGCTTGTCAAATCAATTAGCTATCCAATGATCGTACTACACAACACATCATACCAATAGCCAATGACAGCAAAGAACACACAAGTGCGGTTGAGCTTACCCAGGAGATAAATGCCCTCCTGCTGAAGTGCTTCGTAATAACAGCGAATCGGTGCCGGAAGGCCTTTGTCATCAGGTCGGGCAGTGTGCTAGCATCACACATTAAATGGCAACAAAAAGCAAAGTTGTTATCTACTAATGCCTATACCGGTCTGGTAACGTTCTTATTGCGTGAATCAACCCCAGCCCAGCCGTAACCGACACGAGTTGGGACAGTACATGCAGAATGCAACAGCGAGGAAGGCGACGTGAAGTAAGCAAAGGCAGCAAAATGGCTAACTTGGTTGACCAAGATGTTTGAGTACATGACTGTAACATGTGTACAGCGTGACACTTTGAAAATGAAGTTTGAACGTATGTCGGTATCGGCTTGAAGTGTCAGAGTCAACACATGCGCCAAGAAAAATACTGATCTAACAACTCTGCAGAATGAGATCACGCCACTACTGGTGTGACTTTCTTCCATATGTAGCCTGTACATGTATGTGGTCACACCACTAATGGTGTGACTTTCGTCCATGTGCAGCAACTTGGATGGCTTCATCTAAAGGCGCACAGAAAGTATTCACCAGGCGGCAGAAAGCAGCAGTTGGAGCAGTGCACTTACCACGGGCATGACAGTTGGGTAGAGGTAAGGTACAGAGGCGGTGACAGGCATACACGTCACCTGGTGCATCAGCCATGCCTTGTCGTCAATGCGACTGTCTGACTCTGCGAGAGGGGCATAGGTGAAGTAGAAGCAAAACAGAGACAAACTAGGCTCTTCGTCCATTCGATTCTTTCTCGAAGCTTCAGTTCCAGCAGCACTATTATGCTGATGACATGTCACAGCTCTTTGCTAGCGATGCATAAGCATCAACGTTCAGAGAGCTTCTGAAACATACATGAACAAGAGTAAAAAGACCCTCACCCCCTCAACATTTATAACTAAACTTACGCGCACAGACGGCCTCGCACTTGATTAGGGAGCATACGTAGAGTGGCAGCAGTTTCAGCGCTTCGGGCAATATCAGCTACACAAAGCACACCATAGACGAGAACAGCATTGTAGTTGCAGGCTATATCACACAAACGCAACCAGTTGAAAACCGTGCACCTTCATTGGCATGACAGTAGCCATCGCTACATACCCATATGCACACACACACACACACACACACACACACACACACACACATTGACAAGATGAGAGGCTGCGCAAGGAGCTTACCCGAGCACCCGATGCCGGCTCGGAGCATTCCTTGCGGTAACACGCCAGCAAGGCAATGCTCTGCTCTAGTAAATGACCTCGGATACTCTTGTATGGCGTGTCTTGCAGTTTACGTACGGCTGCAGAAGAAAAAAAGAATGCAGTGCGCAAGGAACAAGTTAAATCAAGAATTCAACTCTTTGCCAAAAGAACCAACATGTGAGTACACTATTTTTTGTGATCAACACCAGACTCCGATTGCCAGTTATATATTACCAGCACACTTTGTATGTACGACACACAAGGGCAAATTGCGAGAAAGTCAGAGCCCTCTCACCTTTCTTGAGGAACATATTCATGATGGTGTCCATATCAGCACACCGGTAGACCTCAGCTAGCTGCTTTGTGCAGCTCACGGCCAGGTTGTGAAGCCGAAGACGACGCTGGCCACCCACAGACGTGTACAAGAGAGCAACCTGTAGCCACGAACACAAGGAACATACACACACACACAACTACATCAGCCACGACAGCAACGGGGCACTGTGTAGCACTGAAAGAAGGAAGTAACGAACTTGGATCTGTTGTACTGAGGGACAAGCATATCCAGATCTCCCCAGCTTCAATACCCAGCAAGCGACACCCCATTCTTAATGCAAAGTCAAAAATAAAACCAAACACAAACTGCCACATACACCGTACCTGATAGTAAGCTTGTGCTCCTTCTTCACCTAGCTTGTCATCATACTTCACTTCCACAGAGATGGCCTGCACGCACGCACGCATGCACACGCACACGCACACACACACACACACACACACACACACACACACACACACACACACACACACACACAACCACCATCACCACACACAAACAAACAAATGCACACACAAACAAACAAATGCACACACGAACACACACAGACACAGACACACACACATCTTGAGAGTGGACCTGACACACCAGGCAGAAACAGGCAAACCCCACCAAGGAGCGTACAATTCTAAGTTCAAATTCAGAACCTAATGTCCCGCGTGGACAAAAACGGCTATGACCCAAAAGAACGATAGTGCTAGTTCAGCATTGTTGCCTGGTACAGTAGCTCAGGAGAGGTTAGTGAGCGGTTCATACCGCTCGCTCAGCCCAAGCATCAGGTCAGGCAGATCTTCTGTTGCACACCATATTCCACCTGGCTGACTACACAGAAATAGTCCAGCCAGGCATTTATTTACCTAATGGGTGCAACCTTTAGCCTTGCCGGGAAAGGGCATCTGAATGCATATACTATATAGCTAAGTGGATTTTCTCAATAATTCTCAAACTGCCCGGCAATATCGATCAAGGATGCAATGCACAAGCACACGAGCATGTGTTTTACGTACTGCAGTTGAAGGGTTTGGGTGTGGTGAAGGCGTGTGAGACTGCATACAGTACTCCCCTCTAGCACATGCATGTGAACGTACGCTCAAGAACAGTCCATGCCTACCTTATCACAGTCCACACCAGCGAGAAGCACGTCTGTCGTGTTGTTCATGTGCAGATTGCCCCAGAAATCAGTTGCGCGCAGGCCTAGAACAGACAATCCACACAGTTACATGCACGCACGCATTCACATCTCTGAAGTCCGGTACAGTACAACAGAAAGGACCCCTTTTAAAATTATACTCTGAAAATGTGCCAAGACGGTAAAGATGGTGGCGCTCTCTTGCAACGCTATGTCTTGGTGAAGCAGCATCGTTTTGGGGAGCAAGCGCTTTAAGGGTGCCCCTGAACTATGGCAGTGGCGCAGGCTGAAAGGCTGGGTGTGCTACTGTAAAGCGATAACTTTTGCGTCGCGCAAATTTCGCGTTTTCAAGAATTGCGCTCGTTCACGACGAGAAACTTTCGCGATTTTATCTCTTCATTCGGATCTTGTACTGTCTACAGTTAATTTACAGAGCAGTGTGCGACGCTTTACATTCGCAAATGTGTGATCGTCGCGAAAATGGCGAAATTTGATCTGTACCCCCTACCCCCCCCCCCCCCCCAAACGAAAGATGTTCGTTTCAGAGACGACAAAAAAACTTTTGCGACGACCCCTTACTCGCATACGATAAACTTGGACACACGCGTGCAACTGATTTTCGAACTTGGCCAGGACCCTTGTGCTCACGATTATACTTTGCACGCGAGCAAAAGTGTCGGTTGTTGAAAGTGCACGCTGCACCCGGTCAGGCAGCTCCGCATATATTTGCAGCGTTGGTAGTGCCGGGCTCCATCCATTGCTGGCGAAGACGTCATCGTCTAGATTTGCTCCGCCAGTGTCGCTTGTGGGAATGAAGCGTGACACGCCGCCAGCTCCGCGTGAGAAAAGGCTGTTCGTGGACTCTTGGCGGTTCTCTGTGTTAATGGCAGCGTCTTTCTTCATTTCTTTCCGTAGTCTCTCTTTCTCTGACAGTTCCCTAGGTGGAACTGGAAATGCTGCCGCTATCTCCGTTGGTCGTGCTGGCCCGGAGTTTGCAGCCTCCCATTGGGCTGTGGGTGGTTCTGTTGATGCTGTTTTCAAAGGAAAATTCAAAATTTAAAATTTCCCGGCATTTTCAGGTCACTATGGATACATTGATGCGTGCGAAGTTTGCCCAGCACCGTGTGAACTGCATCACGGTTAGCCAGTGATATCTTGGTCACACACGTGCATGCATGTGGTTGCACGTCGTGTGAATGGCCTAATACTAGAAGTTCAGCCAGGTTTTAGAAAACTGGGACAGGTGTACCATGTCAAAGTGTGTGGAGAAGCAGGTCCAACCCCTGATTCCTCGATTTAGAATAGGTTTTCGAGCCTCAATTCGGCCACAATCGGGCCAGAGGGCCTATTTTACATGAAGGGACTGTAAGGACCGCCAAAAACAGTAGCCATGAGCAAACCTCCTTCGGCAACATTCAAACAGCTGCTAGTCCATTCTCCTCCAAAACATACATGTAGACTTGAAACAAACTGCAGCGCAAGGCTAGTCTCAAGCGCAATATTTTGTTGCACGTTGTGCATCGCCATGAGCTCAAATTGACGATCAAAGCAGAACTTTAAGTTTGTACTCCGATGCTAATTATGGTGGTGTCAAACTCCAAGAGATTTCGGAAGATTTTCGACGTGATAGACAAGGTTCTCTTCGAAGTATAGACACTACATTTACGACAATCGGCGAAGGAACAACAGAAATATACTTGTTTAGTGCCAGTGCAACATGCAAATTCGATTATACATTATTATTATCACCGTATTTCCCCAATTATAAGTCACAGTCGATTATAAGGTGCACCTCCATTTTCAGGTTGGAGCGATCATGTTTTGATATATTCACTTCAGTAGTAAGTCTTGCTCGATTGTAAGTCGCACCCCCTTTGTTTACCCTTGAGTTTAGTGTAAAAAGGTGCGACTTATATTTGGGGAAATACGGTATATCGTACTTCAGGTCCCAAAGGATAAAAATAAAAAGGCCATGAGATAGTATGACAAGTGAGACATATACTTGTAAGCACAGGGCTATGAAGCTCTTCATATGCACATGTAGAGAAAGTCTGTGAGACATACCTGAGCTGCAACGGACACGCATTACAGCATCGAAACCGGTCTGCCGTCCCACAGAGTGAGCAAGGTCCTTCACCAAGCGCTCGCCATCTGTTTGAATCTGAAAAAAGGCAAATCAGACAATACCCGGCACATTAGGCCATGTAAAATATATTGATTGTTTATCGTCAGATTTTCCCAAGAAATCGGGGCGGACGGGAGGTATTTCATTTTATTTTTTTGCATACACCTACCATATATGACTTATATGGTAGGTGTTCGCAACCCCTCGACATGCCTTTTTCTTCTCTACTCTTTTTCGGAAGCCAATTTTGCGCAGAGTGAGATAATCCATGTGGTGCAGGCGAATCATCAATCAGGAATAACATCTTGCGAGATAATAATTATTGAGGATGCAAAAAGGAAAAGTGAAACAACCAACGCAGGACAACAAAGAATATCAGGCAGCTAATAATCTCTACATGTAGTATGGTTCAATCTGTGGACTTGGCCTTCCAAGATCTACAGCCATGCTGATTAGAGGCCGTATAGGCGTAGATCGCAGTACATACAGTACATTTACCAGAACTAAAAAATATAACAATCTGGCCGGGAGGGCGAAAATTCGGAGCGGGCGCTGACAATAAACAATCAAATGTTTTACTTGGCCTTATAATAAGGCTTATATACACATTTGCTTCTTGATGTAATGATAGGTACCACCAAGTGAACGAAGGCAAAACAGTATGATATCGGCTTGCTATCAAAAGTGGATGATCAAGACATAATTCCTTGTAGGGCTGAAACGATCATTCAATAACTCTTAACGATCAACCAATATCATTAACGATCGATATAATTATTGGTTTTATCGATTCTTGTCGGCTCAACCCGCGTACCTCGAACACCAGAGCGAAGAATCTTGTCATCACCCTTCGGCAACTGCTCTTATCTCCGACCTTTCCCACAAATGAACCGAAAAGATAAAGTCTTCTCTCCCGATCTCTTTCAAAGCCATAAATCTTATTTTACCGCGCTTGAAAGTACATGATTGTACTAGTATTCAATATCGGATGGAGTGCAAAGGCTAGAATACTGTCACTGATATACATGCATACAAAACCGGTAGCACTCGTTTTGAACACTAACGATCATCGATTGCACTCTCAACAATCGATATGCGAGTTATCGGTACACTTGTTTCATCCCTAATTCCTAGACTACAAGAAATGGCAAATTGTGAAAATAGTACCACACAACAACCAGATACTTCTGCCTCCGGTACTGTATTGGCTGGTAATTACGCGCGCGCGCGCGCGCACACTTACATTGAAGTAGGGGTAGAGGTGGATTTCGCCACCGGTGGCGGACACCATACTGGACATTGTGGCAATGTCGACAAAGCTCGCCGTCGAGCAGTTGAACATTTCTATGCAGGCGCCCTGCTTGACACAGTTTGCACCTAGGTCGGGGTAGAACGGGTTCTGCGGGGCATAGAGATTCTGCGCTCAGCACGATCCGCCACCAACAATGCCACCAACAATAAACAGACAAGCACAGCCAGGGAACAAATCAGCACAAGCAAGCCTAAAACCTAGCACATGTAAACACAATGTACTATTTGCATGAGCACACGCTGTTTCTTTTCTGCTTCTTTAAAAGTCTCTGGCATAGCAGAATTTCTGGCACACAGGTACCACAGATTTCGTGCGGCACGCACCATGAAACGGGCACCTTCAAGTACGCTGGTCCAGAACAGGAGCATGCAGATGGAAACCATTGCAAATCAAGTATTAGTAAATCGAACAATGACCTGAGCTTCTCGATTGACATCACAGACACCAGTAAATGATAACCACATCACCGTACATGGTTATGTGGTGTGACCGGTGGCAGGAAGTTTGAACACCCCAGGTACTGCCAGGTACATAAACCAATCCGTATTCATTTGGGCTAAACCAAAGACAGGCATGCCAATACGAAAGTTAACCCTTTAGAGTGCCACTGGTCAAACCACGTTAGGAAATTTGCAACAATGTGCTTACTAATTGTTCAATTTTCCACCATAACATGAGTTGTACTTCACCGATTTTAGTCGCTGGAAAGCTCTTGGAGAGAGGAGAACAACGATCCCAAACTCATCATGAGGATCCATCAGTGTTCGCTGTTACAACTCCAGGAACGCCACAACAACTCCAGGTCAAGTCGCCAAACTCGCTCGTCCTGCCATTTCACGTTTCAATTTTTTTTCCGAGAACATGCAACACATCCGTGGCCATCTTTTTTGGGAGTGATGTCACACTCAGTCGTGGCCGAGACAGGGGAAATCCCTGCGCCAACAATTGTGAAATTTTGTTCAGTGCAAAAGCGTGAAAGTTTGATCGTACGCGGTTCGCTCAAAATTCACCGTAGAGAGCTGGGAGTTATTCGAGCCGGCAGCTGAGGCTCTCCGCTACCTGCTAGGTATTTCGATTTTGAATCTCGGTTGAGATTTGACTGAGTTACGATCAATAGAGTACATGCGTGAGTGCCCAAGTTTCTATGGTTTGATTTCGAGCCATGCACGCTAAATGGTTAATACATGGAGCAGACACATGCTCCGAGGCAGAGTACACAAAGCCAAAAACAGAACGAAGCAAGCAGTGGCATTTCAAACCTCCTGGTTCTTGCCAGCACAATGAAACACACATCGCATTTGCTCTGCCTGTCGTACAGGATCACCAGTTGTAAGCACTGTGTCACAAACACAGAAAAAAAACTATCCATCTGTGGTACTCACCTTCTCTTTGTCCGTTCTGAACAGAGCGCGATCCTCTCGGTTCTTTAGCATACCAGGCATGTCACCCTTCGGCATAGATGAGCTGAACACAAACAACTTTCCAGCACATCCTGCTGCCTGCATTAAAACAGCAGCAGCAGCAGCATCATCATCATCAGCAGCAGCAGTAGCAGCAACAAAGACATGAACTACTTCAGTAGCAGCACAATAACAGTTACTGGCATAACAAGGGGACTGGAATGGCACACCACGCATTCGCAGCAAAGGCTGAGAAGCCCCAAGACAGGGGAGGTACAACATACCTTGAGTGCCTCCAAACCAGCCTGTACTGCTGGGCCCAGGCAAGACGTTGTCTCACGTGTCTCTCTGTACATGTTAGGCAGCTCTTGGAGTACGCTGTATACACAGGACAAAAGAGATAACATAGTCGGTATTATCTTTGGCAGATTTGAACCACACATAAAGCAGACACCAAAGATATATAAAATGAATAAAAGCTGTGTGGACCCTGGCTAGCGCCAGACATTACTGAAGTAACGTCTTTTGCATAGCTACGGGAATTAAAATACTAGTCTGTCAAACCAGACACATGTATGTTAAAAAAAGTGGCTATGAGGGCACCCATTCGTTTTGGGCGGAACACAGGAGAACGGCAATGTACATCAACAAGTCAGCACCAAGCAATGCATGTACAGCAGTTGGGCACATTACTACATCGCACAATGTTATGCATCATAACACGTCAAAGTCCACCACTCCAAGAACACTCTCTTACGCCTCGATCAAAGAGCTCGACTCTTCCACATCGACAAGGAACCCATCCAGCAAGGGCAGAAAAACATCATTGACGTCAGCCACAACCATCATTTGCGGTTGCGCTAGGGATGCCTGCATACGGCCACAGTCAAGTCATAAGTCATAAAACATGGTCACCGCTTCAGGAAGTAAGTAATCAATGGAGTAGAGCATGCAAAACACATCAGCAGAAAGATACACTAGCAATTTTCCTTTGGAAGATTTAGTAGGTCGGTACAAACGCACATGTAACACTATTGACGAGAATAATTCGATTGAAATACGTGTCAATAGCAAAAGCGTTACACCAGCCAAATACAAAGCAAAATAAAGCTGACTAAATCTGACCTTAAGGTTGTAGAAGTGCACGGTGTTATCAAAAGTTGCCAGACCAATACGGACTTTTGATTTCTGCTCACCAGTATCCCTGAAAAGCATCATAGTTATAGCACACGTATGCCAGCACACACACACACACACACACACACACACACACACACACACACACACACACACACACACACACACACACACACACACACACACACACACACACACACCATGTACACACACACACACACACACACACACACACACACACACACACACACACACACACGCACACACACACACGCACACACACACACGCACACACACACACCATGTACACACACACACACACACAGTCACACTCGTATCCACACAAACAGGCCAGTTACCCTTCTGCGTAGCAGACAAGATGGGAAGAAAGGCTTGGCCGGAAAAGGTGACCGCACCAACTTCTCAACAACTCACTCCAGCAGTATAGCAGTGCAGGCCAGTAGTGCAGATACACGCAGTGCTTGTACACAAAACCCGCCCTGGATCTGCTAGACATTGCTGTTCAATGGGGTAGCTGACGTAACTAGCTAGACTGTTCCTTACAGAGAGCACTCCTCAGTCTTCAGGAGAGCAAACTCTTTCTTGGTACTACTCTCTAAATGCTCAGATAACGATGGCAGTGAATTAACCAACAGGCTATATTGGAATATCAGAATGGGCTCCTTGCCAGAGTTACAGAACAAGTACAACAAACACTGCCACATCACAATAATTGCGTAACTTTTAGACATGGTTTCACACTGATCGGAGTATGTTCTCGACACAAATTACACATTGGCAGCTGCGCCTCAAGAGTGGCAGGTGTAAACTGTAAATCTAAACTCAACACTGAGTGTCTCCCCCCCCCCCCCCCCCCACGTGTCCTCACACTGACTGGCATACATGCACATGATGTTGTAAAGTGCCAAAACCTCGGTGCCAGATTTCTGAAGTTGTCAACCGAAGCCATGCGCTACCTTCTACATGTACTGATAAATTAGTGGCGCATGTTACATTGTACATGTATGTGTACAATTTCTTGCATGAGAGCGACATAGGCAGAGACTGTACACACACACACACACACGCACACACACACACAGCTACAGCAATATGCACACCCAGGAGCTATGTGTGCTACCGATAAGCCAGGCAAACTTACTTGGGAAGCTCATCGAAGATAAGTCGGAGCATGCGGCTAAGCAAGTTGAGAAGGCCCGAGCTGACACTCTGATACGTTACTTCAATGAGGAAGATGTATGCTGGTGGCTCTGGCCATTTACTTTCCTGTTTCATATCAGGCAGATAGATATTCACAAAACCATGCACTGTGAAGAAACCCAAGGGAAAGCGTAGTGAGTAAGAGCCTGCCTACAACTTCACATAAGGTTTTTTTCAAGGTGGGACTGCCTCACCAGGTGCGGAATAATCCGAATTTGAAGATAAGAATGTCTCGGTTAAAAAAAACTCAGCCAAGGTTGAACATCCACATGCTTCACAACTTCTGCTGCTTCATACCTGCATGGCCCAGCCTGAGATGTATATGTCCTGCCAGCAGGCACTCAGGTACCGTCCATATACATCGTGTATGTATATTAAACAAAGCGAGATCAATCGTGCCATCACAGCAAGACTGACAACATGAATTTTTAGATTAACACAGTACAAGTGCAGGGTGTACTGCAATACCATACACTCAAAGCTAATGCAACTGCAATACAATAGACTCAAAGCTAATGCAACTGCAATACCAGAGACTCGGAGCTAATGCGACTGCAATGAACATTTACAAGCCGTGAGCCCATTTGCCTGTACCTTGCAATAGTCAGTAGTCGCCAGGAACTCCACGCTACCGTAGGACAACTCTGGGCGTTCGCTAGCATCAAGACGACGGCCATGCTGATCCAGCTGGCACTGATAGTGGTCGGGTACTGTGAATAAAATGAAACAAAAACATGCAAAGAGGATTCAAAAAGCATTGCAGAACCCAGACAATAGTAAAGCGAACATACAGTAACACCAAGAGTATAAGCTCCCAAGAGTGTGCAACTCCGAATATGGGGTCTTCGACGGCGAAAACGCACATCACGTGTCTCAAGTACGTTTCGTACTACGTACACACGTGCGCGCAATCCGAATATCTGCAATGATCATGCTGGCGAGTTGCATACGCGCAGTGAGTTTCTGTCAGAGACTCAGTGCATTTTTTATTACGCCGCTGCTCACTAAAAACAGGCTGGAAACGTACAACTGGAATACTAGAGTGCTTTTTTTATTACTCCGCTGCTCGCTAAAAACAGGCTGGAAACGTACAACTGGAACACTACGCCATGTGATGCGAGTTTTCGCCGTCGGCGAACCCCATAGAAATGGTATCAGGAGTTACACCCTCTTGGGAGCTTATATAGTCTTGGTAGCATGCACAGGGAATAGAAAGTCGATTGCCGGCAGCACATGATGAGCTCTAGTAAGGAATCAAACAAGTACCATAACAAAGAAAATGGTAAAAAGGCTATATAGAAAAAAGCGGACAATCACTGGCAGGAGTGGTAGCAACATCAGCAACATTCCTTTATTAGGCGTAACAGCTGTGTCTGACTCCAGACAGGAACACAAGTCATAGCATTTACCTTCATTCGCAAAGTTGCAAAGGTTGCAAACAAACTTGCGACCACCATCGACAAAGCTGACATGCGGGTTGATGTATCCTTTACAACGCCGACATCTTACTGGACCAGTGTCTCCGTTGTTGACCACATATATTGTGTTCTGACAATGTGAAAATCAAAAAAAAACCCAACAACATCCAATAGAAATAAAGTCAGGGCATCTGCTGTAAAACGTGTACATGTACATGCCATGGATGAATGAGGAACTGAGCCAGAAGTGACTGGACATGTGCTTCAAAGCCGCAAAGCAATGCTGTAAAGAGGGTAGATACTGGGTAAGCTACTACAGCAGCATCGATAATTTTTTTAACACACATGAACGGAGAACATTACGGAGGTTTAGCGTCACAAGATCGCGCGCACTTTTCAGGCCACAAACTGGAATGCGAACTTTTGCACTTTTCGTTCGGAAAAGCAGTCGGAACACGAATCACAGACTCGTGCCAGGACAGTCATACATATCCTACATTACACTGTGTGTACATATACGACTTGTCCACGCCGTGCAAGTGTGACTTCTGCGTGACTTCCCACTACTGTAAAACATGTAATTTTAGGTGCCAGGGACCTGCCAGGTTTCAGGTGTAACGTAGAATTAGGTGACCAGCTTTCCCTTCACATGCAGTGCATACTCTGGTGACTTTTAGGTGTAATTTAAATTTAGGTGCCTGGTTTCTCTACCGAAATCACCGAAATTAAAGTTACACCGAAAATTACATGTTTTACAGTATGCGAATTTCGTCACTAAGTTTGACGTTCATTGGAGCGCAAGCCTGGCAAAACCTCCATATCGTAGTGCCGGTACACAAAATAGAGGAGATACCGATAGAAAAGTCGCTAACCTCTCTCTGGGGAACCTTGGCAAATGGCTGAATGCTGAGGCCAAGAGGAATATTGCAGTTGTGCAGAATCTCTTGAGCAACCGGCACATTATAGAGGGTGGAGCGCATGAACCGAGAACTACAGTTTCCTGGAGGAATCAAACGACAAAACGTATTCCATTAACACACTAAATGAAAGGAAAAAGTCAGAACAATATGATAAAAAGCAACCACTACATACCGATACTTTACACTATACGTAAATCAGCAGATATTATTCTGTAAATTGTACATCCTGGCATACACCACCAGCCATTACAACACGGATACGTTAAGTACACGTTAAATCGAGCCTCCGCCTGGACACCCATAAACTCGGGGGCAACTAAAAGAACCGTACCTTGATCAACGATATGGCATGACGTCATCGGGAGCGGCGGAACCATGCTGGGTGTATTGGTGTAGAAGGTTTTCCCAGTATACAGGTCAGAATCAGCCTGCCATACTGCCAACTAAGAACACACAAAGTATGAAAAGTGAACACAATCATGAACATATGAACGCCCCCACGCACGCACAAAGACACACACACACATGCACACGCGCACACACAGACAAAACAAGTATATGGTTAAGCTATCCAGTAGGGCTCAAACGATTAGTCCGATTAACCGGTTGCAGACCGGTTACGAAGAATTAACGGTTAGCCGATAAAGATAACGGTTACGCAGTAACTTTTCAGTCAATTTTTCAAGTATCAGGTCGTTGCAAAGTGTGCACTTTCGCGGGCTGTCGCACGCGTACGCAATTTCTGGGCTGTCAACTCGGTCATATCTGGTCTCTTGGTGTGAGAGTATGTATGAATGAGCATGCAAGAGAATGTACAAGTGTGCGTTGTACTGAATAGTTTACATTTTTTGAATGAGTATAGTCAAATATACGGTTAAAAAAGAGTCCGCAGGATTGCCGTGGCTTATAGGTTATAACCGGTTAACCGACCGTTAGCTTAGCAGTTAACCGTCAGGGGTAAAACCGTGACCGTTTGAGCCCTACTATCCAGCGATCTACTGAGTGTTTCAAAGGCAAAAGGGACAGCTAATATCAACAATCGTAAAATAGCAATGAATAAAACTAATTGTGCACTCATAACCATGTATAAAACAATTACTGTAAATATACAAAATTTCGGCGCTGCAAAATTTCGGCACTTCACGATTTTTAACATTTCGGCGGCGATTTATTTTCGGCGTTGGGTAGAGGGCATGGTATAGTGCGACAGATGCTGTGAAAAATTTCATCGGCGTTTTAATTTAGGCGTTTTGGGTCGGTGCCGAATATAGCCGAAATTAAATAGCTGCCGAAAATTTGTATGTTTACAGTACATGTTTTGTCAGTTTTATTCATTGCTATTTTACGACTGTTGTCTCCTCGTCGGTTATTTAATATAAACAGTGCACACTATTTCTCTTACTAATACCCAATTCTCTTCTGTGCTCAATATTACTAGTACCGTAAAATCCCGCCAGAGCGCCCCGTCTTTCCCATGCGCCCTTCCCTGACTTCTTGTCAGGGAAGTGATGATTGTATCCTCGTATGACTCTGTGAAGTGCGCGAGGCCGTACTGTACTGCAGACGCGTCCTCGACCTGGTTGGAAGTACGCAACAGTTCGCACCCTCCCTTGACCAGTGGGATCACAAAAACCTGGTTTTTGATGGGTCTGTACGACTCCCAGCTCTTGACCTTTGGTCGGTGTACGAGACGCACGCACGCACATATTTCGTAGGGTGAGTACGTTTTATGTAGTACTGAATGCGGCAAGCAGGACTCGCCTATCCGCCCCTCCCCAAATGGATCTACTCGAATGGTTGCGGAGGTAGGGGCGCCCTGGCGGGATTTTACGGTAATTGCAATTGGTAGATATCTCAGCTCAGGTGCGACCCACAGTCAACTCACTATTGAGCTTCAAGTTGTCGAGCAAGCACTCGTCCACCCAATGCACTCCATCACCCCATGTCACTAGAGCACCAACTAAACAGGGTAGATAAGCATGTGTGGGTGGGGAGGTCTTGCACCACCTGTTGATAGCTTCTATCACGCTAACACCTCACTAGAATACATGAACTTTCCTGCTACTCAAGGAAAGGGTGACCACATGTAAAAACAAAGCTGTGCTCAAACACAATGTAAAAGGACAGTGTTCACATAACCCACCGGATGAGGTGTGGATTCAGGTGAGATGCGCTGCTGAGGAGCAGCCGGACCAGCTCCAGGTCCTGCCATCTGTCCAGCGCCGGGACCAGCCATTTGACCAGCTCCGGGACCAGCCATCTGACCAGCCCCAGGACCTGCCATTTGACCAGCCCCAGGACCTGCCATTTGACCAGCCCCAGGACCTGCCATTTGACCAGCTCCAGGACCTGCCATTTGAACGGCACCTCCCATTGGAGGAGGGCCTGCCATGTGACCAGCTCCGGGACCCACACCAGGAGGACCCGCCATCTGACCAGCACCGGGATGGCCTTGCATTGGTGGAGGGCCAGCATGACTTGACGGCGGCATCATGTTTGGTGGCTGCTGCTGTCCTGGGCCAGGGCCCATACTTGGATGTCCTTGCGCACTGTTGGGTCCACCAGGCTGACCTTGCATGGCAGCATGCCCTGCCGCAGGAGGGCCAGCATGCATTGGTGGACCAGCCATGTTCTGATGTGGCATTGATGGTGGGACACCTTGCATCGGAGGTCCAGCAAATCCAGGTTGACTCTGCATTGGCCCACCAGGTGGTTGCTGTGAAGGAGCTGATCCAGGTCTGGGACCTGCCATTTGACCCATTTGACCAGCACCAGGACCTGCCATTTGACCAGCACCAGGACCTGCCATTTGACCAGCACCAGGACCTGCCATTTGACCAGCACCTGGACCTGCCATGCGACCAGCTCCAGGACCTGCCATTGACCCTGCACCCGGAGGACCTGCCATTTGGCCTTGCATCGGGCGAGGACCAGCAGGACTTGATGGGGGCATCATGTTCGGTGGCTGCTGATGCTGACCTTGGCCAGCACCTGGGTGTCCTTGCATACCCGCAGGTCCACCAGGCTGACCTGGCATGGCAGCATGCCCTGCTGCAGGAGGACCAGCTTGCATTGGTGGACCAACCATGTTCTGATGTGGCATGGATGGTGGAGCGCCTTGCATCGGTGGTCCAGCAAATCCCGAGTGACCTTGCATCGGTCCACCTGACCTCTGGCCAGTCATCATTCCTGCACCAGGCTGGCCTGGCGGCCTGGCCTGACTATCCCAGCTCATGTTCAAACAAAAACTAACTAAGTTTCAAAGCAAAGTATAACGATTGTGTATGTTTGTGAACTGATGATGAAGCTCCAAGATCGAAGACTTGTCAATCAATTTTCAAGTTGTTTGTACGAAATTTTTTTGACGTTGCATTCTTTGTGCGTGTGAAATCCGCTGCCTGTGACAGGCGCCATTTTGTTTTATGCCACGCACGCAATCTCGTTCCCAGACCGCAAACTAACAAACGCCGCTCGCTAGCAAAGCCAGAAAGCGGCGCCCTGCAAATAGGATCTAGCCTTCTAGGAGTCGTAATAAAGGGGAGATCCCAGCCTGCAACCAGCCAGACGTAGAATCTACGAGGCTTTCCCCAAATCAAGCAAATCTTTTTTCGCTAAGCTCAAAAAATACATCAGATTTGGCTGCAAAATCAGCTGATCGTTCGATAATCGGCTGAAAATTTGGAATACATGTATATTGGAAAATCGCCGGGCAAAAAGAATTGTTGGCATATTGCCTATTGGCTTCAAAATTGGTGAAATATTGCCTTGGAAGATTTGGTAGATTTTCGGCGATTCTCAAAGGAATAGGCCTCGACCAAAATGCTTGCGCATATTTCCGCTTATTTTTGTGAGACAGTTCATAATGGCATATTGAGCGACAAAGGGAATATTGGAATGAAGGCAGCATATAATTCAAATATTCTGAAGAAAATGAGGACAAAACATTCATATTATGGACAAAATGTGTTCAGAAATGCCTTTTATGGATGAATTTGGAATGGTTGAAGCTTTGCTACTGTGACATTTCCCCATGGATGAACACTATTTTATTTATTTATTTATTGCAACATCTCAAGACTCGACGGAAACACCGGCCAATATTACGAGAGTGGGTGATTGCCAACCGCTACGGTTGCTGGGGAGACACCCCAGCCATACTATTCCGCATGTGTTTTGATTTGCACCATTATTCGGGTATAAGCATGATAGCCGTGAAGCCTAGCCGTGAAGCCAATGAATATTCCAAGGTTGAAATTTTACAGAAATGATCTACACGTTCACACTTGCCACGTGATCGTTGCCACGGTTTGAGCCAATCAGAGCGCTCACAGGCAGGGCATGAACCTCTGATCATACCCTGCCATTCAGGCCCTAGGGCTTGAATGGCACCGAGAGGTACATGTAAGTCTCTCCATGTGTGAGTATACCCATCACGTGATCATTCATGTTCTCCTAGCTACGGTGCCATTCAAGCCCTAGGGCCTGAATGGCAGGGCATGATCAGAGGTTCATGCCCTGCCTGTGAGCGCTCTGATTGGCTCAAACCGTGGCAACGATCACGTGGCAAGTGTGAACGTTGATTCAGGCCCGAGAGCGGCCCAAGGCCGAAGGCCGCGGGCCGCTCGAGGCTATACTTCTGCTTATGTCGAGCATATTTTGGCATATCTTTTTGCATATCTTGCTAAGCCTTTGGCATAGTATGGACGTTTTCCCTGATATTCGACGAGCATATTAAATATGCTCTTTTTTAGCATATTTGGTCGAGGGCCTCGAGGCCTACAAAGGAACCCTCCAAAATCGGCAAAAAGCTTAGCAATTGTTCGATAATTCTCGTTTTCAGCTGGCCGACTTGGGGATTTTACTATTAACGATCTTCCTCAGTAATGGCTAATGTTTCTTTGAGAGGCGGACAAAGGGCACAAGTCACACGACCTCAACGCATTAGTACTACAAGACGAAGTAGAGAGCTCGAGCGGTCATGCTTGCAGCAACATCATTCGTTCGTAAACGTACTTTGCAACA
>NC_088643.1:49340314-49365314 GCF_964019385.1 Sycon ciliatum
ACTCGTATTTTAGCTCTTTTTCTGGAATGGATGCTGCTCTGCGCCCCTTGGTGAACATTTCCTGCGCTCGTGGAGCAGCTGAAAAGGACCACTGGTATGTGTGGTTCCTGGTTTGAAAGTGGAGAGTCGACTTTTGTGCCTTGAAAAAGGAGTAGAGAGCGATTAAGGTACGTCTGTGGCTTATTTTTGAGTGCTCCTCGTACATTTTTGATCATGATAGGAATTCTCAGACCAAAGTCAGACCAAAGTCAGCGCGATGATGGCCGTAGAGTTTTCTTGTGGATTTTTTAGTTGTTTCATCTCGTATCTATGTCAGTATCGTGATGGTGAAGTGGAGAGGGTGATTTTCTTCCTCTAGGCTTCGTTCGGCCGACTTTGCTTCGTCCTCGTTGAAAAGTGATCCTGAAAAAAAGGTCGATTCGCAAAATTATGTTGATTTTCAATGTACGTGATGACATGCGATTGCTGGCTATGGGGATAAAGAGACCATGTGCATAATGAAAAAGAGCGTACAAAGTACAAAATGTGCACAAACCTATGGAACGAAATGGACATTCCACTGTTCTTAGACTTGCCAAGCACAAAAAAGCAATATTGAAAGCGCCCATTTGGCCATAAAATGTGTACGAATGATATCACAAAGAAATGCCACTGTGCACCGGGTCTAAAGGATATTCTCGTTGGGCAGACCGACCTGCCGCTGAGTGAGCTTACCTTGTCGGCTTCAACGTTCTGCTCAAGACCATCCAGCACAGCATGACAGGCTTGAGTGACAATGTTCTAAGAGGAGAATGGATTAGATCATGAATACTCGGTACTTAGTACTGTTGTGGCTGGTATCTCAAGTACTGCAGTACACTAGCACAACTAAGGCATGCGCTATTCGGCCGCCCACGTGCACAAACTGCCCAAGGAGTTGATAATATATTCAGTTCACTTAGCACTCTTTGCACTAAGTTTTGAAATACTTTGGTGACTGGAAGGAGAAGAAGCACTGGCAAGCTTTTCCAAAGACCTTTACTTGCATGTTGTGTTTCATGTCGCTTCTTGCTATCTATGTGTCACAACCCTGCTGAAAATACCAATACCAACGTGAACACCCTAGTCACTCAACCAACCTGGAAGGCTCTGTCTGGCGTTCTGCCGTGCGATGATTCCGACACAATGTAGAGAATACTGAGACGTTGATTCCAGTCCGTAGTGGCCTGAACACGATCTAGATATGGCTGAGGAGGAAATGCATGGTAAGCAGAAAGAATCACATTTACATGCCTTAGGGCACTGCAACTACCACCGGTATATGCAAACACTATAACTCCTAACTCCTAACTCATATGTAACTCATCGTATAGTATTTGTATTTACGGATTCACCACAGGCCTTAGCCTAAATCGAGGGAGTCTCCGTACATCACTGATATCATGTGCCCATTTACACTGTGCTGTGCCCGTGTTATTTGAGGCGTCTTCCTTTGCTTCTTGTTGTTGTTGTTGTAGTTGTTGTATTTGGCATTGTTAATTGCTTCTTGTCTGATCTCTGCTCCTCCTCCTTCTTCTTCTCTCTCACTGACGTCCTCTTTGTCACAGTTCTGAAAGTGTCCTCCAAATCTGACTTGTTCTTGTGGTAAAATTGTGAGTCCAGGCACTGAGAGGCAAGTAGAAGGCACCAGGCATATGCACACTTAGCGAGTAAGGTCAGGTTGCATCACAGACAGGTGGGGGTGAAAGTTCAAGCTGCACCATAGTTTGATGAATGCACCTAGCCATAGTCAACAGCATATTCGCAGCCCATTGCACGAATAGTACATGTGGCGATTTGATCGTCCAGCAATGTGTGCTTCAGAGGTTCCTCGGACTGGCTATAACATGCTATGTGCAGAGGGTCAGTCGTACACTTACATACAGAATGTCAAGAGGTACATTATTGTGGGCCAGGGCGCACATCATGGAGCTGATCTCGGCATCTGATAGCTCATGGAACCTCCTCCTGCACTCTGGCATAAGGAATGCAGAAAGTGCTGGTCTAAAGTTTAGTTTCAGTGTTGGTAAGCAGGCAGAGAGCAACGTTTTCCTGACATAGAACACAGTACAGAGATCGAAAAATGGCACCACAATGCTGTTAAATGTCGGCTGCAAAGTCACTGAAGAGCAAACTACTTCAAATTCAAGCACTATTAGTTCAATCTCAATTCAAGGTTCAGCTGAAATCGCATACCTTCGCAAGCTGGCCTCCATTTCTGCTACGTAATTATCTATCGTTGCAAACATTGCCCGCATTACCTGCCTTACGGTATTCAGACCTAGAGTTCCACGTACTGTCGATACAGAAATAACCGAACTTTTCAAACCTGGCCAAAATGGCTCATACAGTAAAACCTGTCTAAGGCGACCACTCGAGGGACGAGAAAAAGTGGTCGCCGTGGCCAGGTGGTCTTCTTATCCAGGTTCACGTGACCATATCCACATGTGATACATACATCATTTTGATCAGTGTATCACAGTGCACACCCCTATGCTACTCTATCACGACTCATGTGCCTGGGGTCATCAGACCTGTCAAGTGTCGTGCATGCACCATGCACATCTACACTTCCCGCACTGATTTGTAGATCTACCATGCATGGTGCACCATGCAATGCATACATTTTCATGTACGAGCACTGTGCAACGCGGTCGCGTTGAGCGAGTGGTCGCCTTATCCGAGCTGTTTTGAATGTGAATGCGTCCGTGACAAGGAAAAGTGGTCGCCATATCCGAGTGGTCGCCATTACAGGTTTTACTGTAGCTGAGCTATTTCTGTATGGACGTTCTTGCACCTACTGTAAAACCGGGAATTTTCGGTGTTGTAATATTTTCAGTATTTCCCAAAATCAACGGTTCAGTGGCGCGAAGATTTCGGTAAACCAGTTTTCCAGATCCAAAAATGCATTTTGCACACTGTGTGGCTTGGCATGGTTAAGAATCTAAGGTAAAATTTACCTGTACCGAAGTTACCGAAAATAGATCTCGACCGAAATTTTCCAGTTTTACAGTACGTTTTGAGGTCTAGATTCCTCCAAAAAGCGGATGGAAATTAGGAAAGTTGTTTCGCCAGCTTTTGTGAATAGACTTGCTAGCCCAAAACCAATTTCGCCATGACAAAAAATCATGCATTGAGTCCAGTAATTTGGCCTAAATCGGGGTTAAAACAAGCTCAATTATCTCGGAACGGACTGCAGACCTGCCCTGAATGTCTGTAAGCAATAGCTATAGTCCATTGCAAAAACATTGACAATCAGGTTTTGGTCTTAAAAAGTATGAAGATAAGGGGAAACCCGAAAACAAAGTACATAGAATGGCTAGTTAGGGCATTGCAAATCGTTCTGTAAAGGCTTCGGAACAATTGGACCAGCCGTTAAGGAGTTAAAAGGATTTCGGCCAGGTTTCTGGCCTTTTCCCCTGGTGTAGACAAGTAATGATTAAAAGGATGCCCACATAGCAGTATCCCCTTATCCCCTTAGGCAGTGCCGTGACGACTCACTTCTCTTGAGACCCCAGTGCCGCTTCCAATGCTTTCAAGCCGCTGGACATCCCCGGGTATTCCAGAACGCTGAGCAACTGGCAGAACTCATCAGCACTCAGGGAAGCGGCGCGAGGAAATGTTGATTGCGCCACAAATGCAGCAACGTTGTAGTGCAGCATCTGCCAAAAAATACAGAACAGAAAATGGCATACAAAGTGGCTTTGATATCCCATTTCGGACCTCCAAAACCTCAGCCTCAAAATGGTGCAAACATGTCGAGAGAAAGTACGATTTTTGAGAGCACCCGATCCTCACCTTGAAAACTTTCAAGCACTGCAGAAGGTCTATCAGCTGAGTATTGGAGAGATAGGCAATGTCCTCGACTATGCACCGCACTACACTTGTGTAGAAGTTTGGGTGCAGATAAGGCGGCGACAGTCTATCATCCTGAGAGAGGATCTGTTAGCAACAGGTCAACCGCATGTCCATGTGTGAGAAAGAGAAAGAGAGAGAGAAATAATAGTGAACTCTTATGTAAAGGTGAGTCCCATGCCCGACCAATACGCAATACATGTGTAGTATATCAAAATGCTCGAAATTAGTGACTGTGCCAAGAAACGGAATGTAGTGAATCTCTCGTACACATAAAAACATAAAGAATGCAAAAAAATGGACTGCATTATCCAGGTGTACGTCTCCCCCGGGTACGCACTATGTAACTCCGTACGTACTGACGTGGACATTGAAGTCTGATGGGACGACCGGGGCTGGCGCCCTTACTGCCTTAGCGCATCCATGCACTGTAGTTTACGCACACGCTGTCAACATGGACCAGCAGTGCTAACGTCTGCAAGGCCAGCACCCAGTGTAAACATGGACCAGCAGTGCTAACGTCTGCAAGGCCAGCACCCAGTGTAAACATGGACCAGCAGTGCTCACGGCGGCTGCAAGGCCAGCACCCAGTGGCCGCTTGACTTCTCAACGGATTTCAATGTCCACAACAGTACATACATAGCAGGCCCGCCAGAAGGAGGGGGGGGGGGGGGGGGTGAAGTTGGTTCGGTTTGAGGGGTCCAGGGATCTCCCGCGGGAATTTTTTGGAAAAATCCGGTCAGAAATAGAAGAATTTGGCCTTTTCACAAGTTTTCAGAGCCCACTGCAGGGAATAATTGTGTATGGATATCAATGTATAATGTATGGCTTACTATTTTTAACGTTATGGGAGCTTGTACAAATGTATGCATGGTCGATAACACATGTACAATTTTTTCTCCCCGGTTTTAGACGAATCCTAGGGGGTGACCTGAGCCAGAGTTGGTCCGGTGACAACCGGACCAACCGGACCGGTTCCGGCAGCCCTGCATTGCTAGCATGCTGCTCAATGAAATCCGATCGAGCGAGTCAACTTCACGCCCCTGAACCAGCGAACATCACAGTGCTAGCTGGACTAGGGCTGCTCAGTGCCTGGCAGCGTGCACTTGACTCACGCGATCGGATGTCATTGAGCAGCACTGCACTGCACAGAGTGCGCCATTCTTGTGTATGCTCGCCGGCGGAAAACTGACCTTTGCAGACAGGAGAATCTTCTCTGCGGAGAGCGATGGCGCGCACAACGACAGGAAGTAGTGCAATGATGACCGGAGGCTGGCAGCTTCATTCGGAATACATGGCAACACGCGCAGGAAGTTCTGCAAGCAGGAAAACACCCACGGCTCCGGAATGGCCATTGATATGCGATTCGCAAGCACAGGTACCAACCCTGCTGCCAGTTCCGTGTAACAAGACACCTGTGAAAGAATTGGAAAAAAATGGCAAACAGTCTCTGTGGAGCGGCTTACATGGCACAACCTTCCCAAACACTTGAAGAATAGTTACACAGAAGCCCCTAACAGTGTCAAGCACCAGTACATGTATCTACTATATCTACTGGTACCAGGTAAGTCCCCCCCCCCCCCTCTCTCCCCTGCCTTCTTCACTTCTCTCCCCTCCCCATTTCTCCCCTTTCATTTCACTCCCCGGGCTTGCTACGCTTCCGTTTTCAATAATAAGCCGCACACGGGCATTGCTAGTGTTGTGAAAATGATGTGTTGTTTTCCTGTGTGATGGCATTCCCCAAACTGTCTCGTCTAGTCGCGTGCATGTGTGATATGAGCATGCGCGACTTTGTAGTCGAGAGTCCTTTTGTGAGTCTTCTTGTTCGTCCTTTTGAGTGTTGTCTCGATTTCCGTAATGTCAATATAAATAATGTAATACAAACCAGTCTTGTCCTTGGTGTCCTGCGTCCCGGGGAACGGAATGGCTGTGATTCCGTTACAACGTGGTGCCGAAACCCGGGACGCAGAGGATGAGTAAGTTTGTCATGAGTCTGTTCGTCGTCGTCAACAAATAATAGTAAGCGTGGGGATGGAGGTGATCAAGAGAGATGAGGAGCTGGTGGAAGCGGAAGACGACGCGGAGAGGAGGCAGAGAAGGTGGTGGACCGGCAGAAGCTGGGGACTGGAGCCTGGGACGGCAAGTACCGCATGGAGCGTGTGGCCGTGGCTCGCCAGAGGCCAGTGGATGAGTCTGGCATCACCGACTGTGTGTCGTCCTTTGTTGCTCGTCTTGTTGTTGTCTTGCTCGCTTAATTGTCTGATCATGTTTCTCTCGCGGTTCAGTTCGTTGCTGTGTTGTTGAGTTTGGTTGTCGGTATGTTGCTCTTCTCGTCGTTCTGTTCTGCATTAATTTGCTGCTATTTGTTGGAGCTTTGGCTCTCGTGTTTCGGTTGGCCTTGTGTGCCTGAGTTTAGAGCGTCGGCTCTTGTGTTTTTTGGTTTGGCCCTGTGGTGCGGCTTGGTTGAGAGCGTCGGCTCTTGTGTCTTGGTTTGGCCCTGTGTCGTGGCCCAGTTTTGTTGTGCTACAATTTAAGCTTTTGGTCGGTTTTGGTTTTTCTGTTTTGCTGTGGTTCCTTTTGCTGTTGTGCATGTGGAACGTGGTGTCGGTTTATTATTTTGTGGAATGTCATCAAGGGGGCAGGTGTTGTGAAAATGATGTGTTGTTTTCCTGTGTGATGGCATTCCCCAAACTGTCTCGTGTAGTCGCGTGCATGTGTGATATGAGCATGCGCGACTTTGTAGTCGAGAGTCCTTTTGTGAGTCTTCTTGTTCGTCCTTTTGAGTGTTGTCTCGATTTCCGTAATGTCAATATAAATAATGTAATACAAACCAGTCTTGTCCTTGGTGTCCTGCGTCCCGGGGAACGGAATGGCTGTGATTCCGTTACACTAGAGTAGACTGTAAAACGGTCACGGTGCAAAAGAACAAAATGGCTTTGCTTTTTATTTCAATTTCCACGGTGTTTCGCTTTCAAGAGATCCCCATGCACAGTACACATCTTTCAAGAGATCCCCATGCACAGTACACATCTTTCAAGAGATCCCCATGCACAGTACACATCTTTCAAGAGATCCCCATGCACAGTACACATCTTTCAAGAGATCCCCATGCACAGTACACATCTTTCAAGAGATCCCCACATGCAGTACACGTACGGTCTCTCTGACGGGCCAAAGCTGATGCAAAAGCTCTGTCAGTGTGTGGAGACCCGAACCAGTCACTGCAGAGTCCAACGGCAGTACAAACGAGAGAACAGAGCCAAGTTTCAGCAGGTTTGCATGGTCGTCAAGGGACATTAGAGATAGAAGTGCCATAGATGTGTTGACTATGTCGGCTGGCAGCATTGACGAGGCGAACTGGTCAACTCTGCCCAGTACACGTGTTGTTGCGGATGCTTTGCGAATCTGCACCATGAGCATACAGTCATACACACACATACCCACACATACAAACATACATACATAGTATTACAATCAGGCCACCTAGAATTAATTCGTTGTTTCGGGTCACTTCACTCATCCGTACCAGGGTCGGTTGGTCGGGTTTATTTTTTATTTTATTTTTTACTTTAGTTGCGGGCATGTGCATACATGTACAACTGTGCATATCGAATAGCTTTTCTCCATCAAGCCAGTCGATCAAATCTGGCTGTAGTCGATCCAGCGTAGCCATTGTCCCATCAGATCCAGGTCCCCTCCAGGACCAGATCTTGGCCTCGCTGGCAAACGAGTCTGACGAGCAGCTTGACAACTTCTGTCAATGAGCGACGCAGTGGCGGAGCTGATGCTGTTTCAGGACCGATTGCGAATCGGAGATAGAAGACAATGTCGTCACCAAGTGCTGCATCCTGTCGGCTGCTTCTGAGGTCGATGTCTGAACTGCTATATTTTGGGTCGCGTGTGTACATAGTGCGAATCGGAGATAAAAGACAATGTCGTCACCAAGTGCTGCATCCTGTCGGCTGCTTCATGCTTCTGAGGTCGATGTCTGAACTGCTATATTTTGGGTCGCGTGTGTACATAGTTAGTCTAGTCATGCACGTTTGGATGTATTAAAAAAAATTGCGGTCGGGTGAAAAAAGACGGTCGGTCGGGTGACCCGAAACAACGAATTAATTCTGGGTGGCCTCATACACATCCATACATACATCCATACATCCAAACATACACATACATACAATACAATACAATAATGCCCATCCGTAGATGATGGCAGATCCTGAAAGGACCGATAGTGCACATACACACACGTACACATGAACGCACACCAACACGCGCGCGCACACACACGCACGCACACACACACACGTGCGCACGCGCGCGCACATGCACACACATGCCCATTGCTGAAGCGAGGATAGCGAACAAGCTATGTTTGACTTAGCAATCTGTGCTGGTATTACACCGTTTAGCAGCTTGTAAGGCTCAATAATTTACCCCGCTAATCAGCTAATCAGTTGAGCCTGGTCTCCACCAATGCAGGACTGTATGTGTAAAATTACTCGCAGCACTCACGTGCACACACATTCCAACTATTTGTGATCTCTACAGCAAACGGCTTTACGACTGACCTGCGCATTCGCCAGGGCGTGCGCCAAGCTGCACATCTGATTGCAGTTCAGCATGTCCATACGCGTCTCCACAAATAGGAAAACTTTGTTACATGTGTCCTGAACATTCTCACACCATGGTATGAGGCTATACAGTCTGGACAGAGCACACATGATCTGCAAATGAAAGTCACACAAGACAGAGCACACATGATCTGCAAATGAAAGTCACACAAGACAGAGCACACATGATCTGCAAATGAAAGTCACACAAGACAGAGCACACATGATCTGCAAATGAAAGTCACACAAGGTCATACAACATGCTCACTAGTTCTACTCAATCATGCAACATTCACATTTCCTCCATTTACCATGCTGCATACTCACCGGATCATGTGATAATTATTGTCATATTATTAGGCCAAAACAAAAAATAGGCTTGTTTCCGGTCGGCAACCCCTCAAAAGGGAGACTCGGTCGGCCGGAATGAAACTTTTTTTGGATACTTTTTTTGGTTCCTCAATCGTTGTGGTATTGATGGACAAAAGCACCTACATATGTACATTGTACATATATCATGGAAAGGATCAATGTCAAAGTTGACTGACTCACTGTTCTTGTACAGCATGTGGTGTATTCCTGTTTTCGTACATCCTGAGAAATCAAGCAAACAGTTCGAGTCCGTCCAGCTCCGTTGTTCTAGCTCGTATCGACCCCGGAGTTTTTCGAGCCGACAGCTGAGAATCTCTGCTACCTTGTAGGTGTTTCGATTGTGGAATTCGGTTGAGATTTGACTGAGTTATGACTCGTTGAGTGCACTTGCACACATTGCATTGCCACCGTTTGTATACATTTGGGACCAAAAAAAGTTTCAGAATTTGGGAAAAAGTGGCCCGGTCGGGCGACCGGAAACAAGGTCATTATTTGTTTTGGCCTTATAAGCATCACTGCAGAATAGTGTCACTACGAATTAGCGATTGCCCATATGTGAAAAGCGTTTCGACAAGACATTCATTATTCATAGTCACATTGTCATGGAGAGTGGTGATACATGAAATACGACCCCTGGAACTGAGCACGCATTTGCTCTGACTCACACAAATAGTAATGTTACCCTGACGACATGAACCTTTGAACCAATGACTTTTGAATATATGACCTCTGAACCTATATTTGACCTTTGGACATCTGACCTTTGAACCTATTATCTTTGAATCTCTAACCTTTGAACCAATGGCCTTTGAATGTACGACCTGTAATCAGCACTTGAAGTGCTACAGGTTGCATTTCAAGAATACACTCACATGCATGTATACATTTATGTACATGTCACATTACTTACTGGTAGAGTGACAGCTATGTCCACCTTGCTGCTCGCCAGATTCTGGAATTTCTTGCAAATTGCAGAAACACTCGTGTTCCACTGACGCAAACACACATACAGCATTCAGAAGACGGAATCAAACCAATGGGAATAGGAATCAATCTGCCCACCATCCGAGGAGAGCTCAATTCATGAATCCCGAAGAGTTGAACACGCGAAAAGCAAACACACACAAACATAAGCAGGAGCAGTTAGTAAGGGTCTTGTAGCCCTTGTATACCCGATTATCAGACATAGAGTCCATCTGCTGATCGCATGTGTAGAGAAACTCTCAGTCACAAAAACTAGCATACTGCTCCTGCTGCCGTTTGCCGCTACAGTGCAAAGTTTGCGTGCCTCTAGTGAATATCAAGAACATGACCACATGACATGTCCGCGTACAGCAGGAAAGGAGGCAGCAAGGGTGCCATCAATCCTGTGTGACACAGTTTCATTCATCTCTGCATAGTGAATACCATGCTGTCAAGGCATGCACATAATATGCGACACAGCTATCCATACCAGGCATCCATAGACGTGACACCGCCTATCCACAGAACGTTACGTCGCAAATCACAATAGAAGACAGAACATTCCAAGCAACAAAACACAATAATTATCATGCACAGCCAGTGAGGATAGCAAACTCACAGTTTCGGCCTCCGGTCCCTCTTTTAAAGTCAGGAGCTGCTGCGCGGAACACTGGGTCAGAGCATCTGTGATGGCCTCTGCCGCAGCGACATCATCCATTGAATACTTGCCGCTGGCTAGCTCTGCTGCTATATCAATGGCTTGCTGCAGTGGTGATACACCCTGTATTGACTGGGTATAGGCGTTTTGCCAATCCGGACGCCTGTCGCCATTCTGCCAGTTCGATGGGTCGTGGTTGTCCGCGGCACTATGTACAGACCGTACTTTGCTAACATGCTTGCTATGGTTACGAGATGCTGCTATATGGTTATGGATGCCAAGGTCACTGGTGGAGATATCCAAGGTTGGTGTAGTGGGTGCGCATCCGGGAACCGGCAAGAAGGGATTATGCCGCCTCAGCAGTTTGCTCATTTCCAGAGTCCAGTGCTTCGCGATGCGACCGAGTACATACTTGAACGCATCCTCATCCTTTCTCCGCACACTCAGTGCTAGGCGCCGTAGCCTGTTCGACACGGACGATGTGTACGGCCTAGGACTGCTAAATTGTAACCGTTCACTCGACGTAGTCGCATGATGCGTGGAGTTCTCTGATCCCGGAATTACAGCAGTACCTGATGTCCTTCGAGACAGCACCGGGCCAATTGCAGTCAAGCGGCCACCCGCTTTATAACAGATACCTGCACAGAAGAGCAGATACGTTAAAAATAGAAGTAAATTATCGTGTCCGTTCCCGAAGAGAACTCACGACGGCCGCTAAGACCCGGCAAACCCTAGCAGCAGATACGTAATCATCGAATGCTGGGTTAATATCGAGTTTAACGCGAACCGTGAATTTATTTTTATTTTTATCAATCGATGATTACGTACAAGGCGGTTTCTCTCTAAGGGGTCGTCCGCAATTATCGAAAGTTTTTTCCAATCCGTAGTAGCTTCGAAAGTGGGTGGGTGGGTCAAGGCCAGTTACGGATTGAAAAACTTCCGAAATGACACGTGCGCGTGCCACGTGTACGTCTACGTGTAGCCCCTGTTTTCCACGCGCGGCTGCGCGCGAACTGTCTACTACAAATATTTTTGTAGTTCTGGCAGTTTCTGCGCCCCCGCGCGCGCTTCCTTGGCTGCTCCTGGGCCAGTGATCATAAAGTTCGGCGCATTCGACGGCGAGTCGACACTTTCTATTTTTGAGTTTCACTGTCTCCTTCGTCCAGAGTACCGTCTTCCATGCACTCCTTTGAAGTCCTTCCGTCTAGCGCTGGCGCTGACGACTGTTATTGACTATGTCCAGACAGGCGACGTTGTTTGGAAAGGTGGTGAAGAAGCAGCCCTTTTTCAAAACCGCTGGTGACTCTGACATGATGTTACTATGACTCATGGACCAGCACTGATTGAGTTTGTTCCATACATGTATGTGTTGGGTTGTGTGTCCATCAATAATATTTTATTACGGACTGGGGGGGGGTGGGTGGGTGGGTGAGGAAAAATTTGAAGCTACTACGGATTGGAAAAAACTTTCGATAATTGCGGACGACCCCTAAGCTGGTTGTGTTTCTCAACACAATTGTATAGCCGGTGGCAACGCGGATTTTAAATTTTAATACAACATGAACGAATGTGGCCTGCGGGCATAATTTTTCACTTTAGAAAGTTAACAACTTCATCATGAACATACAAACGGTCTCTTTTTATTCACCCAAATGGAGTTGCCCGGAATAATGGCAAGGCTGCCCAATTTACGAAATGCCATTTGGTGAATTTTCAGTCCAGTTTTGGAGGTGAGGTTTTGTCAAAATTGCTGGATATTCTGTGAGAATGGGTGATTTTAAGAGTGATGGTGATGGTAATGGCATAGATGACATCGATAACGTTCATCAGAACCACAGAGAAGACGCTATTCCTCAAGTTGTAAAGCTAGCGAGGCGCAACAGGATCTGCAATGACCGAAAGTGTCGGTGCAAGTGCACAGACGTTTGTTCCACAGGCTGATCTGGAGATGTATGGATGCCTCGGTATATGCATTGTGAAAGAGTTGCAGCCATCGCCAAGACCATCACGGAGGTGGAGGGATCAGTTCCCATTTATGCCGGATAACCCTACCTCCACCCTGGAGATGCAACGTCGGCATGCACCTTGCACATGTTTCGGGTGTTTCCGTGTTTTGGTGAAGAAAATAGATGTCTTTCATGCTGACTGTTTTCTTTTCGCTCTTTGTGGATGGCATATGTCCATGTTGTTCGTGTTTGTGTATATCATGCTGCCAACAATTCACCAACATGTAGGATCAGGTGTGCCGGATTAAGAGGTAGGAAATTGGTGTTGTGCGTTGTGCTTCCGCATTGACACAAGCACACATGGCCACAGAAAATTCTACCTACAGTCCATTCAGAAAAAAATGAACTTCTAGCTTTTGGCCATAAATGGGTCAAACGTTGAGTTTTTTTAGAATTTTTTTCTGCAATCCCATATGGAATCCTCTTCCAATTATGTTTCTGAAGTTTTTTTGTCCAAAAAGCAAGCCATAGCAAGAATAGGATTTCGGCCAGGTTTTGCCCCAAAAGCACTGAATTGGGAAAAACCATCAAAATCCAGGCCGTTTGACCCCGCCTGCAACAGTGCATTCTGTGGTTCGAACCCCAGTTCAGGCACCCTTTTTGGACCCTTTTCAAATTTCAAAGTTCGCAGCACTGCACTGTGTACGATGAAATCACGAAAAATCGCCAAATACGGGAGCTCGCCAGAGCCAGGACCCATTTTTTTATGAATGGACTGTACATGTACATGTACCCTCAAAAAAAGATCAAGAGTACATAACAACTGCATTCAGTGCTGCCCCAGCAGAAGTTCAAGTCGATGTAGTTTTTATGAGCGGCAATGCTCTTCGCCCGAGTGTTTGCGGCGTTTGTACTGGATGCCAACATACCACATGTGTTTCCTTACACCAATTTATGTAGGATCAAAATATTAATGGGGATTTGTCCAGCGCAGCTCCAGGACACGTCTGATAATACATGTACAACGCGCATCGCATCGTAAAAAATGACGTCAACTTGAAATTCTGTTGGGAAAGCACCCATTGTGAAGTTGCTGCGTGATACTCTTACTAGTATGACTCTATCAGAAACTTTACTGCTTGCATACCCGCGTGCACACTTGTACATCAATGCCTAGGACACAATTATACTGTAGTACCTCAAAAGTGAAATTTACTTTGCAATAAAGATTGGAATAATATCGGGATTACATTTTGGTTATTATTTTGCCCCCTGGATCATGAACAGCATCGAACAATTTCACACATACCTTCATAGCAGGCTGAATTTCTCGAAAGCCATCTCGGCATGACTGTAATAGCTGCTAATCTAACCTCATTTTGGTTAGTCGTATGTCGTGAACATAGTCATCATGGTCATTGGCCAAGGAATCATAGTTACAGACTACGTAACAAGTACATAGTGCATAGTGCGAGCGCGCCCATGGCCCATGCATATGCCCTGAGAATGCGTAGATCTACCCCAGTAAAAATATTTCGCTCACGTGGCGGCAATCGACGATTCTGTGCTACAATCCTACATACTAGCAAAGCATGCATGCAGCATGCTCGGGTTTTGAACACACGTACGTGATCACGGGTCAAAAAGCGGAAAAAGTCTGTAGTCTTGTGAAGTAATTATTATTTTTAGTTGTGTACATAGTCTAGAACTAGAACATACCCACATGACTCTACACTCAGACGAGACTACAGTCGTCTACTACATCATGTACATGACCGGCAGAAGAGGACAGAGACAGCCGGCTAGCCTACAGCGCGGATGATTTTGACCTTCTCCGCGGTCACACATGAAAACAGAAAAGCTTGCACCGCTTTTGCGGATGCGGAAAGCGGAACTACCGCAGCCGCTTTGGCGGACCACACGATGCAGCGGTCACACATACATGTAGACTACTGTGCTCCTCAGCTCAACGCTCCGCTTTGGCGGAGAGAATGCAAATGCAGCACGTCCTATGAAATTTTAGAAACACAGGCTGCATCTTTTTCAGATGTTGCTGTAGCCTTTCAGCCGCCCTTTGCTCTGTCGACGATGGACCACCTGATGTCGTACTCTTCACCCTGGTCCTGCAGTGCCCACATGGGCCACAATACAACTTACAAGTGCTTCGACAGCTACGTGCTTTTGCAGTACTTTTCGTATCTTATGAGTCATAGTCGTGAGGTGGTTGCCATAATTATACATAACATGTACATGTAGCGCATCTTGAACGGTGTCTCGCAAAGCCAGAACGGGTCGAAGTAGATCTACTAATACGCGAAGGACTAAAGGGACCGTCACTTAATTTTTGCCGACTACCCGCCAAAAAAATCTTTTCGTTTCACGTGTCAGACACGTCCGCGAGCGCGTCCGACTCGCGCGCGCGCGCCCGCGCTACCTTTCACGTCAGGCAATCTGTTCACGCCACATGGCTGGATCGCGTACATGCAAACATGATTGAAGACTTGCAAAATCAATTTTTTTCCAAGTCCAGGTGCTAGGCGCTAGGCCTAGGCAGTACTACTATAGTACTAATGCCTAATGCCCAGGCAGCTGACTTTATTTTCGGAGAAACACTACTCATTGTAGTAAAAAGTAACAATGAATAGCGATATCATCTAGGAAGGATCGCTACCCTAACGCGAAGGAAAGGCCTTGCGCGGCTGCTCTACGAAGTGTTGAAGAAAGACTCATCAAAGTTAGTTGGTGGACGAACAACTCGCTGGCGCCGGAAAACTTGGCCCCCAACGAGTCGATGGTGTTTGGTGAATCATCAAGCATAATGTCTTGTAGCAGTGTTCACCGAGGAAGGAGAACGCTCTAGTCGCTGCTGTTGTCCGTTCCATCCACGCTGGGCGTTAGCTGCACCGCGCCTATTGTGTTTTAGTATTCCATGGACACACATTAGCATTCAGAGCGATTGTGGAGCCACAATTTACTTCACACAGCGTTGTATTGTCCACGAGCGCAAACTTCATTATCAGCAGTAACTGTTACTCTTCATCCTACATGTAGACTTGGAGTATACACGGCCTTGTCACGACAGCGACAGCTCTACAGAGTGTTCAAGTGAGAAACATTAATTTCTATTGTTGGTGGATGAATAAATGGCTGGTTCCGAAAAAACGCGGCCTGCACCGATGGTGTTTGGTGGATCATCAAACATGGTGACCAGCAGTGTTCACCGAGGAAGGAGAATGCACTCGCCACCACTCCGATTCATCCAAGTGGGCGTTAGCTGCGCCGCGCCTATTGTGTTTTAGTATTCCATGGACGCACACTAGCGTTCTCAGCGATTGTGGAGCCACAACATATCTTCATGCGGCGTTGGACTGTCCAAGAGCAGAAACGTCAGCAGTGACCCATCATCATACATGTAGATTTGGAGCATACACACCATGCGCCAATGGGCCTTGGCACAACAGCGGCAGCTCTACGGAGTGTTCAAGTGAGAAACATTTGTTTCGACTTATGGTGGACGAACAAATCGTCGGTGCCGTAAAACGTGGCCTGCGCCGATGGTGCTTGAAACATCAAACATGGTATGTGGTGACTGTCAGTGTTGATCGAGGAAGGAGAACACTCAGGCCGTCGACCGTTCATCCTTTTCGTTAGCTGCACTAAGTCTATTGTGTCCTTGTATTCCATGGGCACACAATCATGAAGCATGGCGTCTGAGCTGTGTTCACAGAGCGGGGAGATGCTCTTGCTGCTATCTTATCTGTCCTGTGTATTCCCAAGTGCCGAAGGCTTACAACGATGGTGTTGGACAAGTCAGATAAAATAGAGTCAACGTAAGTACGCATGTGTACTCTTACTGACTGAAACATAAGTGGGGTGTAAGAGCTAATTCAAATGGTGTCGTGACATTCTCATGTACGAGGTTAGTGTGTAGTACTTGTTACGTACTGAATTCTGTGACTTTGTTTTGTCTCCATATACTGCATGCATTCACGTTTCACAGTTATCAGTTTGACCCTGAGTTCATGTCTGTTATCCCGTGTCTCCTCTACTTATTTTTGTTTCCACACGGTTCATGGTGTAGCGCTGCACGTGTTCCGTCAGTTTGAACTTCAGCATAAATCGCAACTACTTGTACTTTCAGACATGTCACGTGATTGTTGCCAGGGTTTGAGCCAATCAGAGCGTTTACAGGCAGGGCCTGAACCCCTGATCATGCCTTGCCTGCCAGCTGTACTACGATATTATATGTCACGTACCCGCGCGCGCACGGTTCTCCTGCGCTTGGGCTTGCTTTCCCTTGGTAGTTGGAAGTCAGTGGCTGTTTTAGTACTCTTAGATTATGTACAGAAAGTGGTGGACATCACGCAACTGCAGTATAAATTAAAGGGTGGTTGTCAACTGACAACCGCATAATTTTTCGACATAATTAATAAAAGAATTTTCATCTAAAGAGTGGAAAGCAACTAAATAGAGCGGTTGTCGGTTGACAACCCCCCCTTTTATTTAGATTATGTATCTGAAGTAAACACAACGTAGAAATATCACAATTGTCTCTTGTGTATTATATCCGTCTGATGTCACCAGATCGTCACACGGTGCTGTGACCAAGATACGGATCATGCCGAACGCTGATTCAACTGGACGAATCGCGAGGCTTTTCAGATGCAGGGACACAATGGAAACTGAATGACTTCAGAACAGCACTGAAGCGTTATGTTATCATGCAAGACGCCTTTCTGCGCCGCACAAACACAGGCGGTACTACAGCAGAAAATGTCACTCACTATTCTGCAGGTGCACTGGTGACAGGCGCATGCAAGTTCACCAGAAGGAAGCGGTCTGATGTTAACTGGAATGCCAGCAGTATGAGAGGGTGTGCATTCTGCGGCGGATCTCACCTGGACAAGAGCTGCGCGAAATACGCAACAGTAGCACAGCGGAAAGAATAACTGATTGAACAGAAGCGTTGCTTTGTGTGTTTGCGCACAGGGCACCGGTCAACTCAGTGCAAGGCCACCCGCAAGTGTAATGTGTGTTCTCGCATGGGTCACCAATCAGAGTCACCATCATGTCACGATCTGCCCTGAATCTCAACAGAAATCTGACAGCAGTACCAACATAGTAGCTGACCAGCCTGTGGCTGACAAGGTACCAGCATCTAGCGCAACAGCAGCTAGTGCAGCATCAACCAGTATCGCCATTGACCGTAAGATAGTCAGTCGTCTTGATCGGTGCAGATTTCCTCTGGGAGTCTTGACGGGGAGCACCAGAGGACTTCCGCCAGGACTACAGTTTCTGCCTACCACAGTCGGTTTTGTGGTGACTGGCCAAACACGTCACTCCAAGCACTCAGCTACGCCGATGAGCAGCCATGCCAGCTATCGTTTCTCTAACTGATGCAACTTCCGACTCCTGCACCATCATCCCAGATCTGTGGGACCTAGACTGTGTTGACATCCAGGATTCAGGCAATCTTACTAACAACGACCTAGCCATTAGGCAATTCATCATTGTTCTACGATTTTGCCTGCCACCAATCGTCATGACCTGCGATACTGAGAAGGCCATTTTACAAATCAGTGCCAACCCAGCATACAGAGATGCAACACGATTTCTGTGGTTCGCCAACTCCGACAGTCCATCAGTCACCCCATCCAGCCTGTTCACGCTCATAAGCAGTCCATTTCTGCTTGGCGCGTCTATACAGCATCATTTGCCACAGCAAGATGACAAAACAGCTAGCAGTGGCTATTGGTGAGAACATTTTCTGCTGTGCCATTGGAGTGTGCACTATACACGAACCCTGCTCTTTTGTTGGCACCGCCTATGTAACTTACTGCATAGGGTGCAAGGTGACCGTTGTCGGTTTACATGTACTCCAGTTATTACACCGTGCATGCACTGAGTCTGTGCTGCACTGTGCATCCATAGGTGTTCGTTTGCGGTAGCGCAAGGTTGATGGATTGTTTTGTCCGCTGCTATTCGAAGCTCTCGGAGTCGGAAGCGTTACCTCTGTTTCCCCTGTTCCTCCCTGCGCGGAGTCTGTAGTTCTGGCTTGCAGTCGCTGTTACATGCATGTTGGCAGTTGCATGTGTTTTGGTTTTCAGTTGTCTTCATTTGTTTTGTGTGGACGACAGTTCAATATTCTAGCAGTTGTTGCACTTCCTACATTCCGTAGTTATCTGCGGTTGGTGTTCGAGAGAGCAAACTGTGTTCTTCTCCAGAGTGGAGTAAACCATTCGCTTGTGTCTGAGGAAAACCCTGTGTGTTGACGAAGAGGTTGACTTGGCTGTAGAGTGAAAGTACCACATGGTCACATGGTCCACAAAATCTTAGAACTAACTTAGGGTCTTCTGGCGTATGGTATGATTATATGAGCAGCATGAGAGTGAAGTAAAAGACTATTAGCTCAAACATTCAGTCTTTCAAGAGTAGGTGTTTCATCACGGAATAGGTTCTGCAGTTCACTTACACACTGCAACAATGGACCAGCAGTGTCTGCAGGGAGTTTCATAATCTGTTCATTGCAGAGTCCACTATGCTATGATTCAAGTTTGCCCTTAGCATGGCCTTGTCATGAGGGTGCCACATCCGTGGAAAGGCAACATGCCGGCTAATCTCCCTGAGAAGTTGAGTGGTTATCAGCAGGCGATGACGCTGTGTCGATGATGACCTGTTGATGACCGACAGGAACCTTGCGAGGAGAGTCATTGGGCCCGACGGGTAGGTAAAGCCAACTTCCACATGAAGTTTGCGGATGGCCGACATGTAGACATGGACAGATCGGGGCTGAAAAGTTCTGAACAACTCGGCAGCAAAATAACACATAAAGTAAAAAGTCATCACCTGGCAATGGATTCCAGTTATGCCCTTGGCAGAACTGGAAGTAACGGGTATCGGCGGAAAAATATTTCCGGCTGGTGCCAGTGCTGCTAGCTGCAGCACGGAGTCCGGCAACTGAGAGTTGGCAAGACTGGCTAATCTGGCTCAGCTGCTGCTTCCGGAGCCCTCGATGGTTCAAACACCATCGGCGCAGGCCACGTTTTACGGCACCGACGATTTGTTCGTCCACCATAAGTCGAAACAAATGTTTCTCACTTGAACACTCCGTAGAGCTGCCGCTGTTGTGCCAAGGCCCATTGGCGCATGGTGTGTATGCTCCAAATCTACATGTATGATGATGGGTCACTGCTGACGTTTCTGCTCTTGGACAGTCCAACGCCGCATGAAGATATGTTGTGGCTCCACAATCGCTGAGAACGCTAGTGTGCGTCCATGGAATACTAAAACACAATAGGCGCGGCGCAGCTAACGCCCACTTGGATGAATCGGAGTGGTGGCGAGTGCATTCTCCTTCCTCGGTGAACACTGCTGGTCACCATGTTTGATGATCCACCAAACACCATCGGTGCAGGCCGCGTTTTTTCGGAACCAGCCATTTATTCATCCACCAACAATAGAAATTAATGTTTCTCACTTGAACACTCTGTAGAGCTGTCGCTGTCGTGACAAGGCCGTGTATACTCCAAGTCTACATGTAGGATGAAGAGTAACAGTTACTGCTGATAATGAAGTTTGCGCTCGTGGACAAAACAACGCTGTGTGAAGTAAATTGTGGCTCCACAATCGCTCTGAATGCTAATGTGTGTCCATGGAATACTAAAACACAATAGGCGCGGTGCAGCTAACGCCCAACGTGGATGAAACGGACAACAGCAGCGACTAGAGCGTTCTCCTTCCTCGGTGAACACTGCTACAAGACAATCATTATGCTTGATGATTCACCAAACACCATCGACTCGTTGGGGGCCAAGTTTTCCGGCGCCAGCGAGTTGTTCGTCCACCAACTAACTTTGATGAGTCTTTCTTCAACACTTCGTAGAGCAGCCGCGCAAGGCCTTTCCTTCGCGTTAGGGTAGCGATCCTTCCTAGATGATATCGCTATTCATTGTTACTTTTTACTACAATGAGTAATGTTTCTCCGAAAATAAAGTCAGCTGCCTGGGCAAGCGCATTAGGCATTAGTACTGCCTCAGTGCCTAGCCTCAGCCCTAGGCCTAGACGCTAGGCAGCGCCTGGACTTGTAAAAATATTGATTTTGCAAGTCTTCAATCATGTTTGCATGTACGTATGCGCTATCCAGCCATGTGGCGTGAACAGATTGCTTGACGTGAAAGGTAGCGCGGGCCGGCGAGCGCGAGTCGACAAGTCGTACGATCGTACGCGCTCGCGGACGTGTCTGACACGTGAAACGAAAAGATTTTTTTGGCGGGTAGTCGGCAAAAATTAAGTGACGGTCCCTTTACTACTTTAGGCTTTAGTCCTTCGCTACTAATACTGCTTCTGGTCACCATGGTCACCTAGCTCTGAGCCGTGACGTTCGCTTGGTACTGAGACCACACTTTCCTGCAAACACCGCCGTTACCAAGGTTACACCGGCCGTCCAGACGACCAGAGCAGAGGGCAAGAGGGTTTAGCTCGGCAGTTGCATTCCTCTACTGCCTACTGGTTTTCGCACGTCGGCCGGGGCCAGCACTTTCTGGTTGTGCCCCTTGATTAGGCAGGCCATATCGGGCATACACGAGTAGGTGGCCTTGACCGTATTTTTGTTGAAATTTTTACTAAGAGGTGACCATGGTGACGATGCCGGGAAGTGCTTTCGGACCAGCGTCAGGAACCTCTGGCCGATACTGGTAGACACGGATTTGCTGAATGACGGGTTGTACTACCAGATTATGTTTCTCTTTCTCTCTCTCGGCTCTTCTTTGCCTGGCCGCCGCCAGCACCTGCCTGCCGCCACCAGGGCCTGCCTGCCTGCCCGCTGTCACTGTAACTTGACTGTCACCCCTCCTTCTCTCCCTCCTTTTTTCACCTCCCATGTAATAACCGACACCATCCACACCATGTCTCCCTAACTTTGCAGATATATTCCCAGTAAGCCATGAACGGAGACTCCCTCGACTTACATGTATAACTTAGTCCTCGGCCTTTGGGCATGGGGAATCCATAAATAAATAAATAAATGTGTGGATTCACAGGAAGTGTGAGTTACGAAGTCTGAAGAAAATGTTGAACGGTCTCTGCTGGGATGACGACTACACCATAGCTCAGTGGTTAGAGCATCGTTAGCTACAAGCGAGGGTCCCTGGTTCGAGTCCTGGTGGTGACAGTCAATTTTTCTTCAGACTTTTCCCGTTTGTGTCTTTTTAAAACTAGTCAAAAATAAAAACTAACGTATCACTTGAAATGTCACACTAATGTCGCGCTTTTGCCACCTTTGCGCGCTATGCCACCTGCTTTTTCGCGCTTTGCTCACTTTGCGCGCCCTGCAGGCCTGTTTTAAGCTACCTAGTGTAATCTACCTGCGCTTCTCATGGGTATAAATTAAATATCATTTGGACCCAGATGATGTACTAGTACAAGTTAGTTATCAGTTGTCTGAGGATTGCCTCTAATAGCTTTGCTTTGACTACGTGCATGAAACGCAGCGTTACAGCAATGACCTAGCCGGCTGTCTCTGTTCTCTTCTGCCTTTGTGGTAATGCTTAGGGTCCAGCGGATTCTGCCGGCAGAAAAATTGGCAGAATTCGGTACTTTTTCTGGTAAGTTTCATGCATGTTTGGTATGTGGATAAAGAAATGGAGCAGAATTCGAGGAATTGCCCGCCATAAGGTTTGTATGGTTCTGCCAATTTTACTGCTTTTCGAGCAGAATCCGCCGGTCCCTACAATGCTCCATCCTTGTGTTGTTGAGCACTCTAGGCAATCTGGGAACTCTCGCTATTGTGACACTGTATTATTATTATTGCTTGTGCACGGACTGCATGCATGTACATGCAAGTACCTCCTACTGTAGCTCCTTACGTAGTGTGAGGCTATGATTTTTTTTAAACTATTTTCATCTACTAGTATTTTGTATTGAGCGCTTTCGGGTGTCATTATTTTGTTAGACATGTCACATAGTTAGCATTTTACCGTTCACGCTAACTAATTACTTCGACCGTAGATCTACGTCGGCCTGTACCGTTTTGTGTGTGTTTTCAAGACACTTGACTGGTTAGCATTTCGGTTTCTGAGTCCAAATTCTGACACAACGATCGACTTGTGACGTAACCCTAGTTGGAATCTTACCGTTTCGCTCTCCCGCTTAACAGAGCTTTCTATCGTCGAAACGGTACTAAACCGACGGTATTTTGGGTGTAGGGTACGAGTACAGTTGGATTTAGCGCGAACGGTAAAATGCTAACCAGGTCTTGTGCGTAGTGGTTGCGACTTCGGCGATGATTTGTAAGAAAGGGTTTGCTCCCCGTCAAGTGTCAAGTACAGTCGGCGGAATAGCGCGAGCTCCGGTGTGGGGAGCAAACCCTTTCTTACATGTCTTGTGCGCACACAAAAAAACGGTAGTGGCCGACCGTCGAGAATAGCGTGAACGGTAAAATGCTAACCATGTCACCACCAAGCAAGTTAGTTTACTTTTGATGATTTGTAAGAAAGGGTTCGCTCCCCTCACCGGAGCTCGCGCTATTCCGCCGACTTGACACTTGACTGCCATCGGACTCACGACTGCCATGCCATCCAGAGAACACGAGAAGTCCATCGAACTTTCGACTCGGCAAACCTGCAAAACAGCCTACTCAAGCTCAACTGATGAGGGGTGAATTCCCCGAAACACTGTGTATTGAGCAGGGAGTGGTGCTTTCTTGCAGGTTTGCCGAGTCGAAGGTTCGATGGACTTCTCGTGTTCTCTGGATGGCAGTCGTGAGTCAGTCAAGTGTCAAGTCGGCGGAATAGCGCGAGCTCCGGTGTGGGGAGCGAACCCTTTCTTACACAAATCATCGCGGAAGTCGCAACCACTATTTCCGACGGTACTTTTGATAGTAGGGAGGTTCTGCTATACTATACGTGAAACGTAGAGAAATCACGTAGAGAGCAGGTGTCTGGGTTAGAGTCTACGGCTTCGCGTGTTTTGGGTCCAGATTTCTACGCGGAGATGGGGTTCTCTACGTTGTGGCATACGCAGAGAAAATGCGTACGGATTTGCTGGGTATCGATCAGGGAGTCGTAAAATATTTTTACGACTCCCTGATATCGATCAACTGCATGCAGAAAACTGCCAAATATGGAAGGGGAAATTCCCAGTACACATTCCACGTGACTTCTCTAGGTGAAACGTAGAGCAGAACAGCATTTCTTTACGTTACGGGAACGCGAAGAAAGTTCGCGTGATTCTTTGCGTCGCGTTCCCAAAACGTAGAGCAGAACCTCCCTGATGTTTAGCTTATTCACGGAGAAGGTGGAGAGCCCGAACTAAAAAAAACCTGTAGAGAGTTGTACAGACCCGGGTTCGTACGACTCCCATACCCAGGCCCAGGTCGATCTGCAGCTGCAGCAGTCTGTCCCGTACGGTCATGAACACCGTATACGGTAATTGTCACATGGTGCGTCTTTTCACTCACAGTGGCCAGTGCCATGGGGGCAGTGGCACCGAATCTACCGATGATCTGTTTTCTGTTGCGTATACGGTACCGTACTGGACAGCAGTGCGTACCACGTGTGCACTGCGTGCGTACAGTTTGGCGTGATTATATTAGCAGGCTTGTGCCAGACCAGGAAAAGTGATCGACCATACACACACACATTGCATGTGTGTTCCTATTCCTGCCGCCAGGACTGGAGTGCTAATCTCGACGGAGCGGAGGCTAATCCGAACCGTGCCAAACGAAGAAAGCAGCAGTTTGTTTGCATGTTCGCGTTGAATTGCGGCTACCAAATTGTGCTGCGAAGCACCAATCAGGAGCTGGTTTGCAGACAGAGAAACTGCTTCCAGGAAGGATTATACAAGCCACCCCACCTTCGTTGGTGTTCCGTAAGCTAGACCAAATCATAGTCACATGGCTACTAGCATCATCTGTAAGCCCCAGGAGGAAGACATGACATCTGAAGTGGCGATGCAGCCAGCCAACGCTGTCAGTCCGTCATCAGAGCATCCAGGAACACCAACACTCGAATTGACACCAGCCACAACATTGATGACGACGCCAATCACGAAGACGACGACAACGATGACGACAACAACGACTACAACGACCACAGTGAAGATGGACAAGATCAGAAGCGAGTGGCAAAAGCTTCTTCAAATGTTCGCGTCCAAGACATCGGTCGACAACCTTCTTGTCATGGGGGACATCTTCAAACTCTATGCGCAGAAGGAGAGTGTGCGCTTGGCTGATCTCGTGACACATTGCTTCAATCAGCTTCGCCGTGCTGCCTCTAAGGTGCGATTTGAGTTCGACATTGCCAGAGGAACCAACGGGCTACCATTCACTACCGACCTAGACTGCAAACAACGCTCGAAGGCAACCAAACACTGCGCTCTGGACAACACAGGCACGGAGGCGGCATCGACATACCCGGAAATGGACGCCGTTCTGGCGGAGACAATGGTAGCAGCACCCAGTGAAGCAGTTCTAAGACGATTCAAACGCTGGAGAACTATAGTGGCCAAGTTCGGACATGGCGCATCGCCAAGGTTGGTGACGGGCATGACTCGCACCGTGGTCAGGTGGTGCGAGCGTA
>NC_088643.1:49368514-49371014 GCF_964019385.1 Sycon ciliatum
TCTCTCTCTCTCTCACCCCACCCCCACGTACTTACACACATATACACACATATACACACAAACACACACACACATACACACATACATACACACATACAAACAAACACACGCACACATATTCACACACACACACACACACACTCTCTCTCTCTCTCTCTTTCCATTTCTCTTCCCTGCGTATGCAAAGGGATTCACATTAATTTTATGATTGTATTGACGGTGTTTATAAGTGTACATGTACGTGCCCGTCCAGCATGCTTTTCGTATTCAGACTTTACTCCTTCCACATATAATACATGATTGCAGTCGACTTCGTTTACACATTTACTTTCTCGCCGTCTAACCCCAGAGCACCTCACTCTCCCCCTTCAAGCATATCTTACAGGTTACAGCAATGTATTATCCTTCTCTGATGAAAAAAATACGGACAAAATGAACAGGGCAGTCTGCACGGTGCCAATGAGGAGAAAGCGCTTTGTTTGAACGAAGCTCTCTGCACAATTATCTACACTGCGGCGGCACGGAATATTCGAATGCACAGCTTCGAAAAGAAGTTTTGTTTTTGCCAGGCTGTGAAGATGTTGATTGTGGCCGTGTTGACACTGCACAAAGCTAGTTACATGTACTTTTGTGGCACCATTGATTAAAACCTGTCAGAAAAAACCTGTCGCTATCCTTCCGAGCAAACGTGCGGTCTTCCAGCTGCATGGACGTGCACTACTCTAAGACATGTTATTATAACGAGTCGCAAATTTAACGATTGTCCAAAATTCATAGGTTAACGAGAAGATATGTTAACGATCTTGCAGTATTCTGCCATATCCACACACAGCATACATGTATATGAAGCAGTACGGCCTCAACGGAACTTATTATAACGAAGAAATGTCATCCGTTAAAACGTTAGATTTGCTTCCTCGTTATATGTCACTTCTCTGCGGTTGACGTCACAGTATAAGAATTAGCAGAGAAGTAGTGTTCTCTGTCCACCCGGGAACGGGTACGAGGGAGCACGGTGTGGGATAAAAGGAGGTGACGAGTGCAGGGTCGGCCTCTTTTGTCTTTGTGCGGAGAGTTGAGTGAGAGTGCCCACCCACCCACCCCAGTAATCATCATGTAATTTCATACATCATCGCTTTGATTATTCTAGTGATTTGATTATTCTAGAGTGTGCGGATGCATAATGGTCGGGCGTGGTTTTCTGGTTGTACGTAGCTGGAGTTTTTGGTTAGACTACAGTCCATTCAGAAAAAAATGAACTTCTAGCTTTTGGTCATAAATGGGTCAAACGTTGAGTTTTTTTTAGAATTTTTTTCTGCAATCCTCTATGGAATCCTCTTCCAATTATGTTTCTGAAGTTTTTTTCTCCAAAAAGCAAGCCATAACAAGAATAGGATTTCGGCCAGGTTTTGCCCCCAAAGCATTGAATTGGGAAAAACCATAAAAATCCAGGCCGTTTGACCCCGTCTGCAACAGTGCATTGTGCGGTTCGAACCCCAGTTCAGGTACCCTTTTTGGACCCTTTTTCAAATTTCAAATTTCGCAGCACTGCACTGTGTACGATGAAATCACGAAAAATCGCCAAATACGGGAGCTCGCCAGAGCCAGAGCCCATCTTTTTATGAATGGACTGTAGGCAATGGTTCTGTATAGTCATGACCGCGGAATTGTGTGCAAAGACAATAAGTTGGGGCTGTGGTGGCCCCCACTGGCAGTGTTCACGTGTTCAATAGTGGTGTACACGTATGAGTGAGTGTGCGGATGTGTGCGCAACGAGTGAGTGCAGGGTGGACAGAGAAATATACAGTACATGTCTTACAGTACACCGGATACCATGCGTACCAGGCCTAAAAGTGTCTCCAAGTCCAAATGAAGCACAAACCCCACCATGGTCACCCCATCACGTGAATGAGCTGGGAATCTGTGAGAGCTAGTACTATAGTACTATTAAGTATTATTAGTCTAGGTAGTCGTTCCCCAAACCCAGGACTAGTAATAAGGTTAGGTTGGCCACGACTCCGGTGACAACCAGAGGTCTCACATGCAGTGTGTGCGTGTGTGTGCCGGTGTGTGTGCCGGTGTACGTGTGTGTGTGTGTGTGTATGTGGTGTGTGTGTGTGTGTGTGTGTGTGTGTGTGTGTGTGTGTGTGTATGTGTGTGTGTGGTGTGTGTGTGTGTGTACGTGTGTGTGTGTGTGTGTATGTATGTGTGTGTGTGTGTGTGTGTGTGTGCACAAGCTGCTATGGCTTCTGCTGTAGCATCGCTCTCATCGCCTTCGGCGATGGGCGTCCAATGGTCCAACGGTCCAATGGTGTGTGTGTGTGTGTGTGTGTGTATGTGTATTCTGAAAGTCGTTCTTCAAGTGATTACTACTACTAGTACATGTACTAGCATTCTTGGCCGCAAGCCCGCGTGAGGAACAACAATACCGTTGAACTGGTTTAGCCTGAACTCTGAAGGTGCATGTCCGTTTTTGTGCCGTAAGGAAGTCATGGACGAC
>NC_088643.1:49376014-49394199 GCF_964019385.1 Sycon ciliatum
CTTTCTGACTGTATATAGTATCATGTTACAGTGATGGAGAGTTACTCTAAACTCGTATCCATATGTCCTTTTCTCTTTTACATTTATTTATGGCTCAACATCCGAGTTTCAAATTGTATAATAATAGCTTGTTTATCGCAATCGCATTAATTTTTTCAATTTCAATTTCAATTTCGGAGAGAAAAGAGCATTACGTGGCATGTGGCCTCAAATTTCCTAACACTCATTAATTTTGTGTTCAATAAAACTGGAGTAAAAGACCAGCAACAGCAGCTATTATCATGATTATCAGGGGTATAACTCTGCATAGATGTACCGGTACATGTAAGATTGTAGTGTTGTACAACCCAACACTGGTTAAAAACCAGTGTTAATTAAGCATTGTTATAGTTCACGCAATTGTTAGATTGACAGCATGAAACAAGGTGGAGGACACTGTGTTCGGAAACAGTGACCTTACTACAACCTTCCGCGGTTGGCAGAGCCCCTGTCCCTGCGGACCATCTGAACCATATGGGTGTCGCACCCGGTTCTGACCCTCATTATGCTAGGGGGTTGGGAGACTACTCCCGACGTCCGTGTTTTGTTCGCTCTTTTTCTTTATGTCGTCCTGGTGGTCATGCGGCCACTGAAAGGTTTTTTAAAACAAAACTACGCAACAAGATCAACAACGATGTGATTTACAAACATAAGTAGTTGACGTGACCGACGTGTAGCCGGTGTGTTCCGACGTGGTGAAGGCCTACCCATGGCCACGTCGGGACATCACCAGCCCCGTCTAAGAGAGCACCTTCTCGCGACAGTGTCATGGTGATGACAAAAAAACTGTTGACAGCTGACGAGCTGAGAGAAGGACGCCATGGGCAGAAGTTGGAAGAAAAAGAAGTTTTTTATACAAGCTGAAGTTTCAGTGGCCGCATGACCACCAGGACGACATAAAGAAAAAGAGCGAAGAACAAAACACGGACGTCGGGAGTAGTCTCCCAACCCCCTAGCATAATGAGGGTCAGAACTAGGCATGGGCGGGTAATGCTAGTTATTTGCTGTGATAATACTGTCTGAAGGCAATGCTCATAATATGAGGATATAGTGCCACTTATAATGCTCACACTACTCCATAATGCCAGTTTGAAAGTTGGAAAAGTCTTGGATCAAGGCCAAAGCGTAGAAGAAAAAACCTTAAACAGCAGTGAGCATGTTGTCTGAAACAATCCACTGAGAAGGTTTATTTGCAACATCAAGTCTCCGGACGAAGCCGGACAGGTTCTGAGATGCACGATTTTCGGAACTGGACCTACCCAGCTTCATGCATGACACCGTTGTCGACCGGCAATTATGCTTGTAATGCCAATTTTGCATGCGAAATGGTGTTATAATGCCAGCATTATGCCACCTGGAAAAAAGGGACTATAATACCAGCCATAATGCTAGCATTACCCGCCCTTGCCTAGTCAGAACCGGGTGCGACACCCATAATTATGGTTGAATGGTTCAGATGGTCCGCAGGGACCGGGGCTCTGTCAACCGCGGAAGGTTGTAGTAAGGTCACCGTTTCCGAACACAGTGTCCTCCACCTTGTTTCATGCTGTCAATCTGACATGCAATAATGCAAGACTGTACCATCGAATAGGAACGAAACTGCTGTGTTCGCTAAAAATAAGAACGGGCTGTAGGCTAGAATTATTTAGTAACTAACTAACTAATTACTTAGAAGAACCCTGATCTGAAGCCCCCCCCCCCCCCCGTTCTTCGGCGCCAGACACTGAGACAGTCAGTACTGTAAAGATTTTGTGTACAGACAGTCAGTCATGTACTTCGAAGTATACTATTACTAGTAGTAGTAGATCTAGTATTACTAGTACTAGTAGTAGTATTACACTAATTTACAGTGCTGGCAACTGAAATCCGACCCCCTGGGCGGGGCGCCGCGCCGCCCAGGGGGTCGGATTTCAGTTGCCAGCACTGTACTCTCTGTAGTAAAAATTGATAGTCGAGTCTGTCATACATGTACTGAGTCTGCACTGACTGTATCGTAGACTAGTGTCACTACATGATAAGATTGTTATGACTATGTCGTAGAGACAGACTGTGTGGTGTGGTCATGGATCTGCATCATGTGCATGCAGTGAACAAGTAGACCGACCTGTTCGAGTGCCACTCCACTACACGTTTGTTGAACAAGAAGTTTAGTTAGTTTAGTTGGTGGTGTCATTCTGTCAACGTTTGTGTTCATTCAGACCGTAGATGATTTCTACAACGACCAGGCAGTAGTGCTGGGAAAGTTGGATTTGGACAACAAGGAGAGTGTACAATTAATTTACTGGTGCTCAGATGAAGTTAGTGAGGTAAAGATAATAATTGTTGTCCAGGCTGCACTACCGGTTGACCTGAACCTTCTAGCATGCTGTTTGGAATATTCATCAGAGCAGAGAATCGTTTGGAGAAGTTTGGCTAGCTCCGCAAGGGGATGTCTTGGAGGACACCCAATCTCTGCCGTCGTCGTTGCTCCTTTGTACTTTCTTCTCTCCTCCTATTATTTTCCTACCAATGTTTCGCCACTATTCATGTCTCGAGCACCGAATGTTCCCTGAAGGACATTATTCGAGTAGATGTGGACGACTTGGCAAGCGCCCGCAGCGGTAGCCTTGAGCACATCCGAGAAGCGAGTGACGGCCAGCAAACACCGACATGTTCACTTGGTGTTCGCCAATGGCATATTCTCGGTGAGTGAAAGCCACGGTGCGTCAGGATAGGAGTGCTATCACTATGCACTAGGGCCCTATAAGCCGCCTATTTGAGTTCAGATGGTAAAGGTGCGCGGGAGCTAATTTTTTTGTAGTAGACTGATCTAAATATGCAACGTTTTCTGAAAATTAATGTGCTGATCAAATCAATTATCCAACCATCCCAGCTATATTCATGTCCCTGGAGAAATAAAATTATCGCCGCCAGCAGTTTCAAAATTCAAATTCCACTTTAGAATTGGTGCGTTCGCTTGCCGTATGGTGCAAGTGTCTGTCAGTGTTGGCGACTCTAGGAATGTATTTCCTTGCAACCTGCGCTCATCCACTGTGAATGTTGACACTCGGCAATTCCTGTGCAAGCTATTCACAAATCCATTGATATTCTGCTCTAGGCAATTGCAAGACAGTAGAGTGCCAATTATCTGCACCTCTCCGGCGGGTGGGGGGATGAGGAGTATGTTTGGACAAGGGAGCAGCCACACATCCATCTAAAACATGCATACCCCCTCATGTTTTCATCATTTCTCTTTCTCTTCAGCAGTACCACAGGAACTCAACACACTCCAGCTCCTGAAAATAACACTTTGGGGACCCATTGCGACTTCAACCTGTTGCCGTACATCCTGTGCACCATTTGAATGGTGCAATTTGGGTGGAAAAATCATGATCGTTCGGATTGTAGACGTTCGGATAATCGGCATTCTACTGTAGTAAAATGGACATAACAATAGAATAGGACTAAACGGAGCAGGGAAGCGATAAGCACAACAGTGACATGCGCTCATCGCACCAGGGGACGAAAAGAAATTGGGAAAAAGAATCTAACGAAACTGTCACGGGAACAGTGAAAAGGGGACAGCAATGACAACATCAAGCCCACCGGGTACCAAGTGAACAGTTTCAGGGTGAAGACGCTTTCTGCTTTGGATACATGAATTAGGCTTGTACAAGTGAAAGCAAAAATTAAATGGCCTCTAAAACTCTCAGCTGAATCACATGGGCATGAGGAGAGCGGTGCACATACAATGATAATTTAATGCGATTCTCTTTCCTTCCTATTTTTGTGTCCCCTGGGGTGATGTACGCATGCCACTGCCGCGCTAACAAATGCTTCCCTGCTTCATTTTGTGCTATTTTTTCACTCACCGCTTTCTGTTCCACATGAAATGGAAGCATGTACTACATGCTACTTCCAACGGCCTATTCTCTGCGTGTACTCTAATTCCAAGCTATTCTCTGCGTGTACTCTAATTTCAGAAATTTTCGGTGCTCAATATTTTCGGTATGAGGGCAAAAGGCCAGGTTAGGTGAACAGAAATTTTCGGTACAGAGAAGCAGTTCCCTATTGGATTACGTGTGTTAGTGTTTGTTCGGTGTATTGAAATTTTGGGTATGAAACAGATGCACCGAAAGTACCGAAAAGAAAAGTACACCGAAAATTTGTGAAATTACAGTAATTTGTGTACCCGCTATTTGTTTGTTGTTCTTGTTTGTTTTTGCAACATGCCAGGTGACTCTTCAAGCTCTTCTAGTGTTGTCGTCAATCTGAACATCAGACACTTCAAGTCGCTGTGCACTGAGGGCTATCTCTATGTGTATGATGGAGCTACTGAGGAGTCACCAATGCTGTTCGTCACCGTCGGCGGAGATGACAACAGCACTTCGAAAGGGATTGTGTCAGCAACATCAGGATCGGTATGTCATTCTTACCTCGAGTACAGTTGTACTATAGATGTATAAGGAAATAGGAAATTTCCCTTTTCAGTCTCTCAGACTTATGAAGAAAGAAAATAGTTTTGCATGTTGCTTAGCACATACTAGTATTACAATATTGGTCTGGGGATTAGGATCATTTACATATTAGCCAAAAACGTAAGTGAGTGGGTTCGTTATGTATTCTTAGTACCTTCAACGAAGAGGAAGCAGACCCCCTTGTATTTCTTCACATAGCTTACCCGTTGTAAGCTCGGATGAGCTTCCATGTCGTTCTGTTTTTTTTTGCTTTTCATCCAGATGCTCATTTCCCTGTACGTCTCCGGACAGAGCACGTTCAGTGCATCGTACAGCGTTGACAGCTGCACACAACAGTGCTTAGAGCATGGTAGCTGCAACAAAGATGGATCTTGCGGACCGTGTCATTCAGGCTGGACTGGCGAGTTCTGCGGTGTGCTGCGCTGTCCAAGGGACTGCCACAGCTCCAAAGGGCAGGGAGAGTGCAACATGGTATGTGTATGGTATGTGTATGGTATGTGTGTCCAGCCTGCGTTCTAGGTTGCATTCCGTCTGGGTCTGTGCTGCGTGTCTTTTACAATGCACGCCTAAAGCCAGTACTTTAGAAGTATAGCCGATGGCAGTTCTGACGGATGGTTGTGCTTGGTGCTTATGGATAGTAGTGGTGCACAATCAATGTATTGCCAGAACAGTAGTCAAAGCAGTCCCCATCCGTGCAACACATTAACATATCACACATGCCAGTGGTGTATCCAGAGGGGGGGGGGGGGGGGGGGGGGGGACTTAATGGCTAGACTTAATTTGAAAGCACAGTTTTATACATAGAATGAAATGAAGAAGCGCGACGTCGTGCTTAGAGGTAACAGATCGCGCTTCTTCATTAAACTGAATTCGGAAATCTATGTTAAGGCAAAGCCAAGGGTACATTTCTCCCAGAAGTGTGCAGCTCCCCATAACCAACCGGGCATTACTCACTTTCAGAATTCCATGTGCATCGTTTGTGTGATGCAATGCACCTGAAATGTGCACGGCCAGCCTTGCATCTTGAAGGCACACACAGTCTCTCCATCGGCAGTTCCACACTCTGGAGAGTTATGTGTAATCAAAAGAATTTAACCGCCCAATAGTGTGTAACTCTGCATGGCTTTGCTACGGGTCCACCGACAATGAAAATTCACATCATAACACAGTGCAGTGCTCGCATTGTGCACCTTACGTGTCCAGCAAGGGTAGTAAAAACAGCACTCCCGGCAGAAATCCACACAGGTCATGCCAGAAAAATGGTAGATTACCGGACTGCGCACGCTGACCTTCATTCTACACGGCACCAAGAGTCCATAACCCCGGGGTTTATGGACTCTTGATGGCACGAAACGCACTACGTGGAACGGGTGATGTGAGAGCTGCACGTCTTTGGAGGTTTATGTCCGGCCCTTGGTTTAATGTACATGTATAAAGATAAGTGATTGAACAGTCTCTGCTGGGGTGACTATGAGTACACCAAGGCTTAGTGGTAGAGCATTCCTGGCCTTTGGTGGCGTCCCTGCTTACAGTTCTGGCGGTGAGAATGAATTTGTGTTCCAACACTTTCAACTAGTAATCATCCTGCGTGTATTTGCAACTTTGGGCAAAGCAAGTGAACGAACAAACTCCTATGCCAATAGTAATTTTTTTATTTGTAGTATCAGAACACCTGAGATCCTAACGTATGTAAACTGTGACTGTGCTCTTCTGTACACTAGAACACCGGATTGTGTGAATGCCACCGCGGGTACAGTGGCGACGAGTGCAGTTTCCCATCCAACATCACTGCACTGTCCCTGGCTGGACGCGTCAAGGCGTATGTTCTGACGTCCGGCTCGGCTGCGTTCCCGTCTCGTTCCGGGCATTCATCTGCAATGACCACGCAGGATGGGTATAGTTTACTCTGGGTCTTTGGCGGTAAGTGATGATAGAGATTATCAACAAGGAAATGTCGACATGTAGAAGCATCCCAATGGAATCTGGGGATTGAGCGTGCATTTCCTGCATAGGAATATTCGTTTCATCGGTGGATAGACTGGCCACGCACAGTTGGCATCTTTATGCAGATCAGCGGTACAGCGACACTGAACAGCATTCTGACTTTTTGGGGTTTGTATGTACTATTTTGACTCTGTGATGCTCCAGGCCACAGCGGGCAGAGCGTTCTTGATGACTTGATAGTATACGACTTCAGGACCAGTGAATGGCGACATGTGAACACCTCCCACAGCAAAAAACGTCCTGTAAGCAATTCTTTTTCTGTTTTGAATGTAGTGGAGGAGTTCATATAAACTGTACCAGTAGCAATATGTCCAAATGACTTTATTCCCGCAGCTATGTTTAAAGTTAGCGATCTCACTCCCCTGTTGCCCGCCACCCTCCTGGCACCTCCACCCATCTGCTGCACACAGCCGCCCCAACGCCTCTGTCCACGCTTTAATGCCCACACCCGCCTGTTGCCCGTCACCCTCCTGACACTTCGACTCACTCCTAGCGCCTTGGTCCACGCTAACTTTCTCCCAATACCTTTGTGCTACCAGACTTAGCGCCCACCTGCACATAGCGCTAACTTTTTGTTTATGCCTGTGGCTCTATGTGTTTATAAGCGTACTACAGGGTAGATCCCTAGGACCAGTTGTCTGATGATTGCCTAGCGGCATGAATCTCAGAGTTACAACCAACCTGAACGTCCTCCGCTGAGTGTGCTATGTTTATAATATACTTGTTGACTACGTGCACTTATCAGTTCATTGTTCACAGATACTCCGAAGTACTCGTACACTCAGTCTGTATTCTTGATGCTGCGTGCCTTTTCAAGTTGATTGTTGTCCTGCTCTGTTACCTGGGAGTAATTCCATTGATGCCACAAAGTATAGCGCTCTTGATGTTGTTGTTGTTGTTGTTGTTGTTGTTGTTGTTGTTGTTGTTGTTGTTGTTGTTGTTGTTGTTGTTGTTGTTGTTGTTGTTGTTGTTGTTGTTGTTGTTGTTGTTGTTGTTGTTTTTTGTTGTTGTTGTGTGTGTGTGTGTGTGTGTTTGTGTGTTTGACTGACTGGGTCCAGGCTGGGAGATACCAACACACCATGACTGCTGTGGGCAATACTCGTCTCTATGTGTTCGGCGGTGAGCTGCAGAGTGGGGTACGAGTAAATGAAATGTGGATGTTTGATATCACCAGTCGCGAGTGGAGCCAGCTTGAAAGTAATGCTGCCGAGCCGCTCAGTTTGCACTCAATGTGTCTAAATCATTCGTCGATCGTCGTGTTTGGAGGTGAGCTGCACACACATATGGCTGACATTTTATATTTATTTTGTTTATTGCAGTGCTGATACCTACGGTAAGAGGGGAAACCAAACATAACCAAGACCAAACAGTACAACAAGGGGTATGTAGGCGGCGCTACATGAGCTATACTGGTGAGGTGTGGGGTGCTCCCCCCTACCAAAAACCTTGGGATCAATGTACACAGCACGATACGCAGTATAGTCATTTTCCTGCATGCTGAACACTACATGTGAAAAGTGAGCAGTGATTATAAAAAGTGAACCATACCTCTTGCTTGCTTAAGGTAGCAGCCTGGTCCTAAATTTCATATGGCATTCAATTGACCGTAACTTGGACTCAGTATCATTGATCTTCGAGTATATCCTACTCATCGCCATCTTGCAAACAACTACAAGCAGTGCTATTAACGCCGTGCATGTAACCTATGTTCTTGCTCGTTGCAGGCTACAACTCCTCTGGCGAACTCAGGAATGTAATGTACCACTTCGACTCGGCCACCGGTGCATGGCATGCGGTGAGAATTTTGCCCGAGAGCTGGTTTGGCCTGTCGGAACGTTTGCGACTCGCTGGTCATGCAGCTGTTGTCCATGAAGAGCTGAACACGATGGTTGTGTTTGGTGGATTCGTGGCCACACACAAAAATAAGTAAGGGCATTTGATCCGTGTATTTCTCACCTTGCTACTGGATCACCCCCCCCCCCCCCCCCCCCGCGTATGCATCGAAATACTACTGAACCTGTTCTTCTATTTTTTCTTACAAACAAATGTGTTTGTTAAGAAAAAGGGTATGATTTTAGTGTGAAATTTGTGGTGTTGGTATTAAACCATGAAGAAAACTAGTATCAGCAGCATCCCCACCATACATGGTGCCCGTTTTCTTAGCACACGCATATGGATTACTGTCTCTGGTATGTAATATTAATACACATGTGTGAGTCACAGGACTATCTTGTTCAAGTGTGCAATCTGGATGTGTGTATGCTTGCAGCATCTTACTAGTTTTTGCAACTATTTCTTGTTTGTCACTGTTGGCATTGTTTGTACAGGCTGGTAACGTCACCTGGCCTATTCATGTTTCACCTGACTAGTCACTATTGGATGGAACTACCCCAGTCAAGCTCTTCTGCATCACTGGCCGCTGGCCGTGCCTTTCACTCAGCCACAGTCTTCGGGAAATACATGCTTATCTATGGTGAGGAGTTGAAAATGCAACTAAACACACAAGCTACTAGTAGCTGTTTGTTGTTGTCATGGTTTTTTCGGGAGAGGGGGGGGGGGGGGTCCTAGACCATTGGTGACTTCTTGACTTGTCTTAATACAACGTAAACTCATAACAAGATGTAATCCAGCCATTATGAAGTTGAGGGAGGGTGATAGATTGAGCACAGTAACAAAAGGAAACCTGTGAAAAGTAGTAGTAATGAGAAAGACATGAGAGAAGTGAGAAGCCGCGATGGGCATGATGGTGCAACTGTCGCCTATATCTATGTTAGGTCCCTGTGGGTGTCGTGTCAACCGGTCTTGGTGCGCAGACTTGGTCTCTCTGTCTCTCTTTCTCACTCTCGCTCTCTCTCTTTATCTATCTATCTATCTCTATCTCTCTCTCTCTCTTTCTCCCTATCTCTCTCTCTCTCTTTCTATCTCTCTCTCCTCTCCTCTCTCTCTCCTCTCTCTCTCCTCTCTCTCTCTCTCTCTCTCTCTCTCTCTCTCTCTCTCTCTCTCTCTCTCTCTCTCTCTCTCTCTCTCTCTCTCTCTCTCTCTCTCTCTCTCTCTCTCTCTCTCTCTCTCTCTCTCTCTCTCTCTCTCTCTCTCTCTCTCTCTCTCTCTCTCTATCTCTCTCTCTCTCTCTCTCTCTCTCTCTCTCTCTCTCTCTCTCTCTCTCTCTAGCTCTCTCTCTCTAGCTCTCTCTCTCTCTAGCTCTCTCTAGTTCTCTCTCTCTCTCTCTCTCTCTCTCTCTCTCTCTCTCCCCGTCATTTCCCCAATCGCAATGTGTTCCACAACCCACCTCGTCCATATTGCAAGTTTGAAGGAACTGGATTCTTAGAATCTCGACAGCCAGAGTGATTTATGGATTACAGGTGGAGAATTAACTAAGGTCCTCCAGAGTAGTTTCCCTTCAAACACACTCTGGAAGCTGCCATAGTTGTTTCGTCGCGACAGTTTCACACAAAGAGAAAGTGAATTTCCTAATTCACCTGGAGATCACCACTGTGTTGGCTGCATTTCCAAACGAAGAAGAGGCAAGACATGAAGAGGCATGGGAGATGCAGGGGAGGGGGGATTGGGTGGGCTTATGGCATTGACGTTGCCCACAGTACTATTGTGTGACAATTTTTATAAATATATTCATTATACTTTCTCCGTTTCTTTGTAGGAGGATTGACTACTGGTGTGCAAGCATCAAATCCGTGTTCGGTTTCGGAAAGCCTTCTCATTTATGATTTCACTTGCTATCGCTGGATACCCATGTCAAAACTGCCCATCAAACGCCGCTCGTTGAACTTGACATCATCCCTGCAGCGCTATGGTCACTCGGCCAGTAAGCTTGGTGATAATCGTGTTGTGGTGATGGGCGGATTTGCCGAGTCAGCACAGAACGACCTGGTTGCATTTCAGCTGCCGAGCGCTCTCACCAGCTATGATCCTGTGCCAGACTGCTACAGCCGCGGCAATGTGAGCTCATGCCTGGATGCCGTACAGTGTATCTGGTGTCCGGAAGTGCTCAACGTTACGTCGCTTCCTGCCAAGGCCAGACCAGGCTCGGCGCAGTGCATTCCGACGGCACTGTCCGGGCGCGTGTGCCTAACACCACTGTCCGATCTGGGCACATGTCATGACCTGTGCAGTTTCCAGCGCTACTGCTCGGATTGCTTGAAATGGCGCTCCGGCTATGACCGCGACAGTCGGCCTGTCTGTTCGTGGTGTTCACAATACGACTCTACACCTTCATGCAGACAGGTTGCTCTGCAGCCAAGTATGTTCTGTGATCCAGCAAGTCAGTGTGATGTAGCTGCTGATCCGAACAGTGCATTTTCCAGTCCTGTTCACCGGCCTGTCAGTTCAGCATCATTCAGCTTCACTAGGCCATTGTCGCCAACCAGCCCACCTGTCAAGAAAGTGGTGGCGTACGGTGGAATCAACCCCCTCTCTGTTGGCAAGCACTGCCGTGCTCTCGGAGACAACGGTAGCTGTGTGAACCGGACCGCAAAGGTTCGAATGTCAGTTGCACATGGCAGCGTTCGTCTTGACCTGGGCAGCGAAAAAGATTCTTTGGTGAGTGAGTTTTTTTAGCATGTGATTTGTAGGATTTGCGAGCCCTTTGGCCTTTGCTATCTGGCCAGAAAGGAATTGCTTCTGAAATGCGGCTGCCTTTTGTGGAAATGCAAGTGTTTGCCGAGGAGTTTCTAGCATAATACTATAAGTTAGGTTGAATATGTGGGCAATTCCGGGAATGTTTAAAGTATTTGGGTTTTTCTATAGTCGCCCCGGGGCAGCAGAGCTGATTTATGTATGCTTGCATATGGCAGCGCTGGTCTGGGTGCGTTTAGGCTCAGCAGGTCAAGGCCGGGAGCCACAATTGCACAGAACATGGGTCATGTAGAACTTCAAGTCCTGGGGTCGGAATGCACGCCGTCGTTTTAGTTAATATAGTTTCATGTTACTTCCCTAGATGCTACGCCCTTTTCACAACTGGCCACCTTAAACATGTACATTAGTGCTTTTGCACCATTAGGTATTCTCATTCAAATAGTACAACTAACTACTATCCACTATCCAGGCAAATAAAGTCTTGGGCAAGAGACTCGGCACATTTCCTCACCCCGTTCCTATCATCAAACTCCAGGGGTCTTCAAATTTTCTCCCATTGCAATATTATAGTTTAGCTTGTCCTTCAATTTTTTGATCACGGTCCATCGTATTGTCCACTGGTTTCTGCGCCATTGTGTCAGGAAGGAGGCATGCAGTGGAACTCGTCCTTTACATACCCTGATAAGACATATACTTGCTTAGTACGGACACTATCCAGGACGGCCGGTGTAGTGCTCCATTTCTGTAGTGTGTTCGGAGTTGAAGGACCCCAGATGCTAAGCACACTTTCCTGTTCTCTATGGGGGTCTGTAGATTCTACGTCTGATCACATTGATCACACTGATCACACTGATCACACTGATTCCACTGCAAGGCCAAAGCCAAAGAATATACTGGATGATTGTCTCCTCCTGCCCCAAATTTGGGGGCCGCCCGGGAAATTTTATATAATTATTTTCGGAGGTCTAGTCCATACGTACGTACGGAGACCGAGCAGTTTCGCTTTTTCGTAGTGAAACCTGACGGGAACATCGATTTTGGTTCCAAACTCGTACACACTTTGAAGAATACAACCAAACTTGGCACACGTTTCACTAAAATGTGCTCTGTTTCTGGAGTACCGTTTAGTTGGCATGCGGCTGCTCCGTGTGCATCAGCTGTTGGATCCTGTTATAGATCGTACCAACCAAACACACCCTCAGTGATCAAGCAATAATGCATTAAAAAATTAAAAATTAAATCCGCCCACCCTCCCCATTTTTTCTGAAAAAAAGGACGACCATCAAGTTTAGGATCTATGTGGCACGTTTTAGCCTTTCTCCTGTTTGTACTCGTTGTTGGTACAGGAAACAGCAGCTTCTGTGACTGCGCTTTCTAATGTCAGCGAGCCGGTGGAAAGCATATTCTTCGTGCACATTGACGATGGTTGGGTGTGGCTGCGCGTCGTTGCTGAGTCGGATCCCAACACTCAGGACCCCGTGTCCGGGGACATTAATGTTACTCTGGTCAGTTATATGCTGTAATTGTGTTTGTATCTGTGTATGTGTGTGTGGGGGGGGGGGGGGGTGCATATGCGCATGTGTGTGCATGGGTAGGTGTGCAAGTGTATCCACGTGTACATGTCTGTGCACATTTGCATATGCATATGTGTGTAGACTGTAGGTTATCAAGTTGTGTAACAACAGTAATTTTATGGTTTGCATGATAAGTTGACAATCATTGTGGTCAATAACGTTATAAGAAGAGTTAGCCGGTGAAGTTCCACTTGTGTGCATCACATACAAAGGGCATGTTCTGAGAGTTAGACTTAAAGTAGATTTTTGTGAAATACCGTGTTCATGCCAGCCCTATTTTCCCGTGGACTTACACGCTCTATCTCTTCTTTTTTTTTGCTTTTTTATATAGGTACCAGGTGGCCGAAATTCCAGTCCGGAAGCCCTGGGCGGTGTGCATTCCTTTATTGAGGAACCGAGTATTGTAGCGAAGTCTCCATCATCACAGCCCGTGTATTTCGATTCAGATAGTTCCCTGTCATTGCGTTCCGCGCCTACTGAGCAACGTTTGCCAACTACCGTCCCAGTACCCACCGTGGATGTTGCTGATGTTCTCAGCTTCGGTGCTGCAGCTCCTGTTGAGTATAGCAGTGCTATACATGAGCCTGCGGTTAACACGCTGGGTACACTCTCGGCGGTTCCACTGGCGTTCCACTTCTACAGTGATGCATGCGGAGCGCACACGGACTGCTCGGCGTGCGTCACCAACAGTTCTTGTGGATGGTGTGCGCAGAGAGGAACCTGCGTGCACATGTCCAGCACTCAAATCGGATCCTGCCCCGGACCAGCTACATTCAATGGTTCCAGCTGGATTCAGGACTCGGCTAGCTGTCTATCGTGTCAACATCGTGATACATGCGATGCTTGTCTGGATGTAAGTCGGTGGGTGCTACCCGAATTCCCGAGTACCTTCATAAACATACCTCGCAAGGCTACTCAACATTCTTGCTTTCCTATTATCACGATAATTTACAACCAATATGATGTTCTTGCAGTGTATCCTATCTTTTTTGGCGAGATGGTTGTGGGGGAGGGGGACGGCGTAACAGGCAGCAGTCATTGTCCCTAGCTGCTCATGTACAGCATGGCTAGACTTAAATGCAATTCTAAAACTGCGACATATGCAGAAATGTTTTTCAGGAATTATTTTTTCGTCCAAAGAGTTTCCCCGCTGAATTGAATGATGGACCAATGGCATTTAGTCCAGTTCTCATGCTTTCAGTACTTCAAAAGAAGTATATTCATCATCTGTGAGCAGACGTTTCAACTGGTGAACAGCCTTGCTTAGGAGTTGTAGGAATTATTTGTAGACAACATTTCTGCTTGTACCCATTGTGGTAGGGCTCAGTATGTCACCATTGCATCTGGCTCTCTTCAATATACACCGGTGGAGCTTGATATTCATTGGGCCGTTTTGTGTGTGTATGTGTGTGTATGCGTGTACAGAGCATAGCATGTGAGTGGAATATGAATGGATTCTGCCAATTGATCGCACCAGGAACGATTGGAAGCATAGTGGCAAGCTCCTCTACTGTCAGGATGAAGCAAGAATGTCCTCTTCCTTGTCCTCAGTAAGAATGTGTGGCCTAGTTCACTGTAAAGGAATTCATGAGGTGGTAAATCCTAAGGCAATGGAGCTTCTTTTGCTCCTCTCTTCATTTCATCTGGTCTGAATATACAAGTGTACGAAACATCGTTGCAAGGGTGAAAAGGCTAATACCTAGTTTTCAGCATACACACATGCATCTGAGATTGGGTTCCTAACTTTGATTGCGGCGGAGGCAACAGTGACTAGGCCGAGGTGAAGAGCACCACCCTTAAGATGTAGAGTTCATTGGAACAAGAAGTCTCTGAATTCTAACACCGCCTTCCTTCGACCTCTACGATCTACATTGACTATGGGCCACCTTACACCACTCATTTATGTATAGAAAGGCAACACAGTGGTAGTGTGTTACAGGTGGGGTTATGTACGTAGTGTGTTACAGGTGCGGTTATGTACGTAATGAAGAATACCTTGTTCAAAGGTTTTACCCAACCAGCTGACACGAACACGTGTCCCTGTTTTACTTCAACCCTGATGCATCATCATGGCTGCCACGTTTCCCTGCCATGCTACTGTGCACAAGTATTCCTGTTGTGTCATGTGTCAATGCAGACGTAGCCGATGCGATGAGTGTATGCTTGGTGGGTTCGCACGGCCGTGCGTGTGGTGTGTCAGTACGGGCAAGTGTCATGATCAGGCCAAGATGCCACTTGTCAATGCCTACGGACAGTGTCGCCTCTACTTCTCAAACAGGTTAGTCATGCAATTCTGAGCCCGGTTCAACTTAAATCCGTGCTGCACCACTTCTCAGTGTCAACAAGAGCATTGTGCCTATGGAGGTACACTCTGAGCTTCTCAATCTTCTCTAGTTGAAACAACTCAATCTGCTCTAGTTGAAACAGGAATCTTCTCTAGTTGAAACAGGAATCTGCTCTAGTTGAAACAGGAATCTGCTCTAGTTGAAACAGGAAAGGCACTGTGACAAGCAGTATTGCACAACATTGAATACCTGTTAGATTTCTTTATGCTTGTCGTCACTGCGCAAGTATTGGCTCAGTCTAGGCTATTGCACTGACTGTTTCAGTTCCTTACCACTGATGCAGGCCCGGCGGAACGACGTTGGTCCGGCCATGGCCGGACCAAGCATGGCCGGACCAACCTTTTTGGCCACCAACATCTGTTTACTGCTGAGGAGGTCATGTGTACACCATAGTATACCCTCCATATCATACACAAACTGTATAGAAGGCTAGGGTATGGCGGGACCAATCAATAACTGCTTCCGCCGGTCCTGTGATGTCTTCTATTTGCATGTTCTCTGCAGCCCGGACATGTGCAGGAATTGCTCGGCACGGACTGTGTGTAGTGACTGCCTTGCCACACCATCCGCACAGGATCGTTTCTGCGGCTGGTGCATGGACGTCAGCGATCCGCAGAGTGGCAGGTTGGTACTGCATGCCCTATCATCTGTATCGTCTTCACTCTCTAGTGATGCTCGTAGCCTGGGTCAATAAGGAAGATGACATAATGCGTTTAAAACAATCAGAACGAGTGCTATACACTGATGGATACTGCTGGTGGCCCAAGCCAGTATTTATAACATGGAGATTGCAGTGTATGGTTGCGATCCAAAATGCCGTGTGCTGTGCACTAATCGAGTCTACAGTGCTTGATACAGGTTGTGGGGAGAGGGAATGGGATGGAATGTAGGGAAGTCTACAACAAGAGGAGAGGGGGGGGGGGGGGTGCAGATTGATGGAATTATGAGGGGACTAATTCTCCTGTGGGGAAGGGGAGGGGTCATTCCTGCAAAGAATAACGGCGGCTTATAGTGAATGTAGGGTAGTGAGGCTTATAGTGAATGTAGGGTAGTGAGATATGAAAGCTGCACATGAGTGCAAGCAGGGCAGTGAGGTATGATAGCTGCACATGACCCACCCCAGGGCAGTGATTTGGTGTAGGTAACAATGTTGGTGTTTTGGTTTTTGCAAAAAATGTACCATGGAAAAATGTACCATGGAAAAATGTACCATGGAAAAATGTACCATGGAAAAATGTACCATGGAAAAATGTACCATGGAAAAATGTACCATGGAAAAATGTACCATGGAAAAATGTACCATGGAAGCTGACAGGCGTTGACACTCGAATGAACTGCCTCGTCTCTTCCTTCTTTAAACCAGATGTATGCCTGGCAGCTTTGACGGACCATCCGCCAATGAAACTTGCGATATTTCATCCATGGATACAAGACGTGTACCTGTGTACGCCAACCACACGTGAGTGTGTCATGTAACCCATGCACTCTAACCCTATCCACCACACAGTCACTCATGTTGTTGTAACCCATGCACTCTAACCCTATCCACCACGCAGTCACTCATGTTGTTATAACCCATGCACTCTAACCCTATCCACCACACAGTCACTCATGTTGTTATAACCCATGCACCCTAACCCTATCCACCACACAGTCACTCATGTTGTTATAACCCATGCACTCTAACCCTATCCACCACACAGTCACTCGTGTTGTTGTAACCCATGCACTCTAACCCTATCCACCACACAGTCACTCATGTTGTTATAACCCATGCACTCTAACCCTATCCACCACACAGTCACTCATGTTGTTATAACCCATGCACTCTAACCCTATCCACCACGCAGTCACTCATGTTGTTATAACCCATGCACTCTAACCCTATCCACCACACAGTCACTCATGTTGTTATAACCCATGCACTCTAACCCTATCCACCACACAGTCACTCATGTTGTTATAACCCATGCACTCTAACCCTATCCACCACACAGTCACTCATGTTGTTATAACCCATGCACTCTAACCCTATCCACCACGCAGTCACTCATGTTGTTATAACCCATGCACCCTAACCCTATCCACCACACAGTCACTCGTGTTGTTATAACCCATGCACCCTAACCCTATCCACCACACAGTCACTCATGTTGTTGTAACCCATGCACTCTAACCCTATCCACCACGCAGTCACTCATGTTGTTATAACCCATGCACCCTAACCCTATCCACCACACAGTCACTCATGTTGTTATAACCCATGCACCCTAACCCTATCCACCACACAGTCACTCATGTTGTTATAACCCATGCACTCTAACCCTATCCACCACACAGTCACTCATGTTGTTGTAACCCATGCACTCTAACCCTATCCACCACACAGTCACTCATGTTGTTATAACCCATGCACTCTAACCCTATCCACCACGCAGTCACTCATGTTGTTATAACCCATGCACTCTAACCCTATCCACCACACAGTCACTCATGTTGTTATAACCCATGCACTCTAACCCTATCCACCACGCAGTCACTCATGTTGTTGTAACCCATGCACTCTAACCCTATCCACCACACAGTCACTCATGTTGTTATAACCCATGCACTCTAACCCTATCCACCACACAGTCACTCATGTTGTTATAACCCATGCACCCTAACCCTATCCACCACGCAGTCACTCATGTTGTTATAACCCATGCACTCTAACCCTATCCACCACACAGTCACTCGTGTTGTTGTAACCCATGCACTCTAACCCTATCCACCACGCAGTCACTCATGTTGTTATAACCCATGCACTCTAACCCTATCCACCACGCAGTCACTCGTGTTGTTATAACCCATGCACTCTAACCCTATCCACCACACAGTCACTCATGTTGTTATAACCCATGCACTCTAACCCTATCCACCACGCAGTCACTCATGTTGTTATAACCCATGCACTCTAACCCTATCCACCACGCAGTCACTCATGTTGTTATGATACATCGATGATTGCGCGTGCCCCGGCGCTATTATGTATAACATATCACTATCAAGATGTCAGTCATGTTGCCGCGAGAGCGTTTATTATGCACGCATGCGCATTACACTCTCTGTGCTGCTTATTGGACAATAACTGTTACATGCTGCTCTGTGTGACGCTTAGCATGTTGGCTTGATGT
>NC_088643.1:49394399-49534399 GCF_964019385.1 Sycon ciliatum
CCCTCCTGGCCTACTCGTCATGCATTCAACAGTTGTGGCCCACCTCTTTTGTGTTTTATTGTCGCCTGTTTATGTTGCTTCATATTTCATTTCCCCTGTCTTTCTGTCTTCTTCTCCGGTCTGTCTCCTTCCGTTTTTTATACACTTCACTTTTGCTTCCATCCACAGGAGTGGATGTCTTTTTTTGGTAGGGGATAGTGTTGTACCTGCGCCTGCACGTGTTATCTCTTCGTCGTAGCTGCTGCTGTATTTGTGTCTCTGTGTGTACATGTGGCTGCACGTGTTGTCTCTTCGTCGTAGCTGCTGCTGTATTTGTGTCTCTGTGCTGCTGACCCGTACATGCTGCTGCGCTGCTTTGTTGCTGACCCGTACATGCTGCTGCGCTGCTTTGTTGTTGACACGTGCACCTTTTTGTGCTGAGTACACCACCTTTTTGTGCTGACGAGGGCACCAATTTATGATTATCATGTCTTCCTTTTGCCATGTCAGTCGTCAGTTGTCCGACGTTCGTCGTCAGTTGTCAGTCATTCGTTGTCAGAGTCAGACGTTTGTTGACAGTCGTCAGTCATTCGTTGTCAGTGTTAGTTCTCCATTATGAGTTCTTCCGTCGCCGCTTGAAGTAAACTATGAAAAGCTCTCTCTCTAGCTCTAGAGAAAAACCACTGACTAGTTCGTTTTGAGGTGTGGCGTGGCGAGGATAGAAGAGGCAGTTCGTTCTCAACCTTCCGAGACGACATATACGTACGTACGGAGACCGAGCAGTTTCGCTTTTTCGCGGTGAAACCTGACCGGAACTTCGATTTTGGTTCCAAACTCGTACACATTTTGAAGAATACAACCAAACTTGGCACACGTTTCACTAAAATGTGCTCTGTTTCTGGAGTACCGTTTAGTTGGCATGAGGCTGCTCCGTGTGCATCAGCTGCTCGCCATGATCCTGTTACAGATCGTACCAACCAAACACACCCTCATAAATCAAGCAATAATGCATTAAAAAAATTAAAAATTAAATCCGCCCACCCTCCTCATTTTTTCTGAAAAAAGGACGATCATCAAGTATAGGATCTATGTGGCACGTTTTAGCCTTTCTCCTGTTTGTACTCGTTGTTGGTACAGGAAACAGCAGCTTCTGTGACTGCGCTTTCTAATGTCAGCGAGCCGGTGGAAAGCATATTCTTCGTGCACATTGACGATGGTTGGGTGTGGCTGCGCGTCGTTGCTGAGTCGGATCCCAACACTCAGGACCCCGTGTCCGGGGACATTAATGTTACTCTGGTCAGTTATATGCTGTAATTGTGTTTGTATCTGTGTATGTGGGTGTGTGTGTGTGGGGGGGGGGGGGTGCATATGCGCATGTGTGTGCATGGGTAGGTGTGCAAGTGTATCCACGTGTACATGTCTGTGCACATTTGCATATGCATATGTGTGTAGGTTATCAAGTTGTGTAACAACAGTAATTTTATGGTTTGCATGATAAGTTGACAATCATTGTGGTCAATAACGTTATAAGAAGAGTTAGCCGGTGAAGTTCCACTTGTGTGCATCACATACAAAGGGCATGTTCTGAGTTAGACTTGAAGTAGATTTTTGTGAAATACCGTGTTCATGCCAGCCCTATTTTCCCGTGGACTTACACGCTCTATCTCTTTTTTTTTTTTGCTTTTTTATATAGGTACCAGGTGGCCGAAATTCCAGTCCGGAAGCCCTGGGCGGTGTGCATTCCTTTATTGAGGAACCGAGTATTGTAGCGAAGTCTCCATCATCACAGCCCGTGTATTTCGATTCAGATAGTTCCCTGTCATTGCGTTCCGCGCCTACTGAGCAACGTTTGCCAACGACCGTCCCAGTACCCACCGTGGATGTTGCTGATGTTCTCAGCTTCGGTGCTGCAGCTCCTGTTGAGTATAGCAGTGCTATACATGAGCCTGCGGTTAACACGCTGGGTACACTCTCGGCGGTTCCACTGGCGTTCCACTTCTACAGTGATGCATGCGGAGCGCACACGGACTGCTCGGCGTGCGTCACCAACAGTTCTTGTGGATGGTGTGCGCAGAGAGGAACCTGCGTGCACATGTCCAGCACTCAAATCGGATCCTGCCCTGGACCAGCTACATTCAATGGTTCCAGCTGGATTCAGGACTCGGCTAGCTGCCTATCGTGTCAACATCGTGATACATGCGATGCTTGTCTGGATGTAAGTCGGTGGGTGCTACCCGAATTCCCGAGTACCTTCGTAAACATACCTCGCAAGGCTACTCAACATTCTTGCTTTCCTATTATTACGATAATTTACAACCAATATGATGTTCTTGCAGTGTATCCTATCTTTTTTGGCAAGATGGTTGTGGGGGAGGGGGACGGCGTAACAGGCAGCAGTCATTGTCCCTAGCTGCTCATGTACAGCATGGCTAGACTTAAATGCAATTCTAAAACTGCGACATATGCAGAAATGTTTTTCAGGAATTATGTTTTCGTCCAAAGAGTTTCCCCGCTGAATTGAATGATGGACCAATGGCATTTAGTCCAGTTCTCATGCTTTCAGTATGTTCATCATCTGTGAGCAGACGTTTCAACTGGTGAACAGCCTTGCTTAGGAGTTGTAGGAATTATTTGTAGACAACATTTCTGCTTGTACCCATTGTGGTAGGGCTCAGTATGTCACCATTGCATCTGGCTCTCCTCAATATACACCGGTGGAGCTTGATATTCATTGGGCCGTTTTGTGTGTGTATGTGTGTATGCGTGTACAGAGCATAGCATGTGAGTGGAATATGAATGGATTCTGCCAATTGATCGCACCAGGAACGATTGGAAGCATAGTGGCAAGCTCCTCTACTGTCAGGATGAAGCAAGAATGTCCTCTTCCTTGTCCTCAGTAAGAATGTGTGGCCTAGTTCACTGTAAAGGAATTCATGAGGTGGTAAATCCTAAGGCACTGGAGCTTCTTTTGCTCCTCTCTTCATTTCTTCTGGTCTGAATATACAAATGTACGAAACATCGTTGCAAGGGTGAAAAGGCGAATACCTAGTTTTCAGCATACACACATGCATCTGAGATTGGGTTCCTAACTTTGATTGCGGAGGCAACAGTGACTAGGCAGAGGTGAAGAGCACCACCCTTAAGATGTAGAGTTCATTGGAACAAGAAGTCTCTGAATTCTAACACCGCCTTCCTTCGACCTCTACGACCTAAATTGACTATGGGCTACCTTACACCGTGACTCTCTTGTGTATAGAAAGGCAACACAATGGTAGTGTGTTAAAGGTGGGGTTATGTACGTAATGAAGAATACCTTGTTCAAAGGTTTTACCCAATCAGCTGACACGAACACGTGTCCCTGTTTTACTTCAACCCTGATGCATCATCGCTGCCACGTTTCATTACCATGCTACTGTGCACAAGTATTCCTGTTGTGTCATGTGTAAATGCAGACGTAGCCGATGCGATGAGTGTATGCTTGGTGGGTTCGCACGGCCGTGCGTGTGGTGTGTCAGTACGGGAAAGTGTCATGATCAGGCCAAGATGCCACTTGTCAATGCCTACGGACAGTGTCGCCTCTACTTCTCAAACAGGTTAGTCATGCAATTCTGAGCCCGGTTTAACTTAAATCCGTGCTGCACCACTTCTCAGTGTCAACAACTGAGCATTGTGCCTATGGAGGTACACTCTGAGCAGCTTCTCAATCTGCTCAAGTTGAAACAACTCAATCTGCTCTAGTTGAAACAACTCAATCTGCTCTAGTTGAAACAGGAAAGGCACTGTGACGAGCAGTATTGCACAACATTGAATACCTGTTAGATTTCTTTATGCTTGTCGTCACTGCGCAAGTATTGGCTCAGTCTAGGCTATTGCACTGACTGTTTCAGTTCCTTACCACTGATGCAGGCCCGGCGGAACGACGTCGGCCCGGCCATGGCCGGACCAACCTTTTTCGCCACCAACATCTGTTTACTGCTGAGGAGGTCATGTGTACACCATAGTGTACACCATAGTGTACACCTTCCATATCATACACAAACTGTATGAAAGGCTAGGGTATGGCGGGACCAATCAATAACTGCTTCCGCCGGTCCTGTGATGTCTTCTATTTGCATGTTCTCTGCAGCCCGGACATGTGCAGGAATTGCTCGGCACGGACTGTGTGTAGTGACTGCCTTGCCACACCATCCGCACAGGATCGTTTCTGCGGCTGGTGCATGGACGTCAGCGATCCGCAGAGTGGCAGGTTGGTACTGCATGCCCTATCATCTGTATCGTCTTCACTCTCTAGTGATGCTCGTAGCCTGGGTCAATAAGGAAGATGACATAATGCGTTAACAATCAGAACGAGTGCTATACACTGATGGATACTGCTGGTGGCCCAAGCCAGTATTTATAACATGGAGATTGCAGTGTATGGTTGCGATCCAAAATGCCGTGTGCTGTGCACTGATCGAGTCTACAGTGCTTGATACAGGTTGTGGGGAGAGGGAATGGGATGGAATGTAGGGAAGTCTACAACACAAGAGGAGAGGGGGGGGGGGGGGTGCAGATTGATGGAATTATGAGGGGACTAATTCTCCTGTGGGGAAGGGGAGGGGTCATTCCTGCAAAGAATAACGGCGGCTTATAGTGAATGTAGGGTAGTGAGGCTTATAGTGAATGTAGGGTAGTGAGGCTTATAGTGAATGTAGGGTAGTGAGGCTTATAGTGAATGTAGGGTAGTGAGGCTTATAGTGAATGTAGGGTAGTGAGGCTTATAGTGAATGTAGGGTAGTGAGGCTTATAGTGAATGTAGGGTAGTGAGGCTTATAGTGAATGTAGGGTAGTGAGGCTTATAGTGAATGTAGGGTAGTGAGGCTTATAGTGAATGTAGGGTAGTGAGGCTTATAGTGAATGTAGGGTAGTGAGGCTTATAGTGAATGTAGGGTAGTGAGGCTTATAGTGAATGTAGGGTAGTGAGGCTTATAGTGAATGTAGGGTAGTGAGGCTTATAGTGAATGTAGGGTAGTGAGGCTTATAGTGAATGTAGGGTAGTGAGGCTTATAGTGAATGTAGGGTAGTGAGGCTTATAGTGAATGTAGGGTAGTGAGGCTTATAGTGAATGTAGGGTAGTGAGGCTTATAGTGAATGTAGGGTAGTGAGGCTTATAGTGAATGTAGGGTAGTGAGGCTTATAGTGAATGTAGGGTAGTGAGGTTTATAGTGAATGTAGGGTAGTGAGGCTTATAGTGAATGTAGGGTAGTGAGGCTTATAGTGAATGTAAGGTAGTGAGGCTTATAGTGAATGTAGGGTAGTGATGCTTATAGTGAATGTAGGGTAGTGAGGCTTATAGTGAATGTAGGGTAGTGAGGCTTATAGTGAATGTAGGGTAGTGAGGCTTATAGTGAATGTAGGGTAGTGAGGCTTATAGTGAATGTAGGGTAGTGAGGCTTATAGTGAATGTAGGGTAGTGAGGCTTATAGTGAATGTAGGGTAGTGAGGCTTATAGTGAATGTAGGGTAGTGAGGCTTATAGTGAATGTAGGGTAGTGAGGCTTATAGTGAATGTAGGGTAGTGAGGCTTATAGTGAATGTAGGGTAGTGAGGCTTATAGTGAATGTAGGGTAGTGAGGCTTATAGTGAATGTAGGGTAGTGAGGCTTATAGTGAATGTAGGGTAGTGAGGCTTATAGTGAGTGTAGGGTAGTGAGGCTTATAGTGAATGTAGGGTAGTGAGGCTTATAGTGAATGTAGGGTAGTGAGGCTTATAGTGAATGTAGGGTAGTGAGGCTTATAGTGAATGTAGGGTAGTGAGGCTTATACTTAAGTTATAGTGAATGTAGGGTAGTGAGGCTTATAGTGAATGTAGGGTAGTGAGGCTTATAGTGAATGTAGGGTAGTGAGGCTTATAGTGAATGTAGGGTAGTGAGGCTTATAGTGAATGTAGGGTAGTGAGGCTAGTTATAGTGAATGTAGGGTAGTGAGGCTTATAGTGAATGTAGGGTAGTGAGGCTTATAGTGAATGTAGGGTAGTGAGGCTTATAGTGAATGTAGGGTAGTGAGGCTTATAGTGAATGTAGGGTAGTGAGGCTTATAGTGAATGTAGGGTAGTGAGGCTTATAGTGAATGTAGGGTAGTGAGGCTTATAGTGAATGTAGGGTAGTGAGGCTTATAGTGAATGTAGGGTAGTGAGGCTTATAGTGAATGTAGGGTAGTGAGGCTTATAGTGAATGTAGGGTAGTGAGGCTTATAGTGAATGTAGGGTAGTGAGGCTTATAGTGAATGTAGGGTAGTGAGGCTTATAGTGAATGTAGGGTAGTGAGGCTTATAGTGAATGTAGGGTAGTGAGGCGTATAGTGAATGTAGGGTAGTGAGGCGTATAGTGAATGTAGGGTAGTGAGGCTTATAGTGAATGTAGGGTAGTGAGGTTTATAGTGAATGTAGGGTAGTGAGGCTTATAGTGAATGTAGGGTAGTGAGGCTTATAGTGAATGTAGGGTAGTGAGGCTTATAGTGAATGTAGGGTAGTGAGGCTTATAGTGAATGTAGGGTAGTGAGGCTTATAGTGAATGTAGGGTAGTGAGGCTTATAGTGAATGTAGGGTAGTGAGGCTTATAGTGAATGTAGGGTAGTGAGGCTTATAGTGAATGTAGGGTAGTGAGGCTTATAGTGAATGTAGGGTAGTGAGGCTTATAGTGAATGTAGGGTAGTGAGGCTTATAGTGAATGTAGGGTAGTGAGGCTTATAGTGAATGTAGGGTAGTGAGGCTTATAGTGAATGTAGGGTAGTGAGGCTTATAGTGAATGTAGGGTAGTGAGGCTTATAGTGAATGTAGGGTAGTGAGGCTTATAGTGAATGTAGGGTAGTGAGGCGTATAGTGAATGTAGGGTAGTGAGGCGTATAGTGAATGTAGGGTAGTGAGGCTTATAGTGAATGTAGGGTAGTGAGGTTTATAGTGAATGTAGGGTAGTGAGGCTTATAGTGAATGTAGGGTAGTGAGGCTTATAGTGAATGTAGGGTAGTGAGGCTTATAGTGAATGTAGGGTAGTGAGGCTTATAGTGAATGTAGGGTAGTGAGGCTTATAGTGAATGTAGGGTAGTGAGGCTTATAGTGAATGTAGGGTAGTGAGGCTTATAGTGAATGTAGGGTAGTGAGGCTTATAGTGAATGTAGGGTAGTGAGGCTTATAGTGAATGTAGGGTAGTGAGGCTTATAGTGAATGTAGGGTAGTGAGGCTTATAGTGAATGTAGGGTAGTGAGGCTTATAGTGAATGTAGGGTAGTGAGGCTTATAGTGAATGTAGGGTAGTGAGGCTTATAGTGAATGTAGGGTAGTGAGGCTTATAGTGAATGTAGGGTAGTGAGGCTTATAGTGAGTGTAGGGTAGTGAGGCTTATAGTGAATGTAGGGTAGTGAGGCTTATAGTGAATGTAGGGTAGTGAGGCTTATAGTGAATGTAGGGTAGTGAGGCTTATAGTGAATGTAGGGTAGTGAGGCTTATAGTGAATGTAGGGTAGTGAGGCTTATAGTGAATGTAGGGTAGTGAGGCTTATAGTGAATGTAGGGTAGTGAGGCTTATAGTGAATGTAGGGTAGTGAGGCTTATAGTGAATGTAGGGTAGTGAGGCTTATAGTGAATGTAGGGTAGTGAGGCTTATAGTGAATGTAGGGTAGTGAGGCTTATAGTGAATGTAGGGTAGTGAGGCTTATAGTGAATGTAGGGTAGTGAGGCTTATAGTGAATGTAGGGTAGTGAGGCTTATAGTGAATGTAGGGTAGTGAGGCTTATAGTGAATGTAGGGTAGTGAGGCTTATAGTGAATGTAGGGTAGTGAGGCTTATAGTGAATGTAGGGTAGTGAGGCTTATAGTGAATGTAGGGTAGTGAGGCTTATAGTGAATGTAGGGTAGTGAGGCTTATAGTGAATGTAGGGTAGTGAGATATGAAAGCTGCACATGAGTGCCAGGGTAGTGATTTGGTGTAGGTAACAATGTTGGTGTTTTGGTTTTTGCAAAAGATGTACCATGGATGTACCATGGATGTACCATGGATGTACCATGGATGTACCATGGATGTACCATGGATGTACCATGGATGTACCATGGATGTACCATGGAAAAATGTACCATGGAAGCTGACAGGCGTTGACACTCGAATGAACTGCCTCGTCTCTTCCTTCTTTAAACCAGATGTATGCCTGGCAGCTTTGACGGACCATCCGCCAATGAAACTTGCGATATTTCACCCATGGATACAAGACGTGTACCTGTGTACGCCAACCACACGTGAGTGTGTCATGTAACCCATGCACTCTAACCCTATCCACCACGCAGTCACTCATGTTGTTATAACCCATGCACCCTAACCCTATCCACCACGCAGTCACTCATGTTGTTATAACCCATGCACTCTAACCCTATCCACCACGCAGTCACTCATGTTGTTGTAACCCATGCACCCTAACCCTATCCACCACACAGTCACTCATGTTGTTATAACCCATGCACCCTAACCCTATCCACCACGCAGTCACTCATGTTGTTGTAACCCATGCACTCTAACCCTATCCACCACGCAGTCACTCATGTTGTTGTAACCCATGCACCCTAACCCTATCCACCACACAGTCACTCATGTTGTTATAACCCATGCACCCTAACCCTATCCACCACGCAGTCACTCATGTTGTTGTAACCCATGCACTCTAACCCTATCCACCACGCAGTCACTCATGTTGTTGTAACCCATGCACTCTAACCCTATCCACCACACAGTCACTCATGTTGTTATAACCCATGCACTCTAACCCTATCCACCACACAGTCACTCATGTTGTTATAACCCATGCACTGTAACCCTATCCACCACACAGTCACTCATGTTGTTATAACCCATGCACTCTAACCCTATCCACCACACAGTCACTCATGTTGTTGTAACCCATGCACTCTAACCCTATCCACCACGCAGTCACTCATGTTGTTGTAACCCATGCACTCTAACCCTATCCACCACACAGTCACTCATGTTGTTATAACCCATGCACTCTAACCCTATCCACCACGCAGTCACTCATGTTGTTGTAACCCATGCACCCTAACCCTATCCACCACACAGTCACTCATGTTGTTATAACCCATGCACTCTAACCCTATCCACCACGCAGTCACTCATGTTGTTGTAACCCATGCACTCTAACCCTATCCACCACACAGTCACTCATGTTGTTGTAACCCATGCACTCTAACCCTATCCACCACACAGTCACTCATGTTGTTATAACCCATGCACTCTAACCCTATCCACCACACAGTCACTCATGTTGTAACCCATGCACTCTAACCCTATCCACCACACAGTCACTCATGTTGTTATAACCCATGCACCCTAACCCTATCCACCACACAGTCACTCATGTTGTTATAACCCATGCACTCTAACCCTATCCACCACACAGTCACTCATGTTGTTATAACCCATGCACTCTAACCCTATCCACCACACAGTCACTCATGTTGTTATAACCCATGCACTCTAACCTTATCCACCACACAGTCACTCATGTTGTTGTAACCCATGCACTCTAACCCTATCCACCACGCAGTCACTCATGTTGTTATAACCCATGCACTCTAACCCTATCCACCACACAGTCACTCATGTTGTTATAACCCATGCACTCTAACCCTATCCACCACACAGTCACTCATGTTGTTATAACCCATGCACTCTAACCCTATCCACCACACAGTCACTCATGTTGTTATAACCCATGCACTCTAACCCTATCCACCACACAGTCACTCATGTTGTTGTAACCCATGCACTCTAACCCTATCCACCACACAGTCACTCATGTTGTTATAACCCATGCACCCTAACCCTATCCACCACACAGTCACTCATGTTGTTGTAACCCATGCACTCTAACCCTATCCACCACACAGTCACTCATGTTGTTATAACCCATGCACTCTAACCCTATCCACCACGCAGTCACTCATGTTGTTGTAACCCATGCACCCTAACCCTATCCACCACGCAGTCACTCATGTTGTTGTAACCCATGCACTCTAACCCTATCCACCACGCAGTCACTCATGTTGTTGTAACCCATGCACTCTAACCCTATGCACCACACCACGCAGTCACTCATGTTCTTATGATACATCGATGATTGCGCGTGCCCCGGCGCTATATGTATAACATATCACTATCAAGATGTCAGTCATGTTGCCGCGAGAGCGTTTATTATGCACGCATGCGCATTACACTCTCTGTGCTGCTTATTGCACAATAACTGTCACATGCTGCTCTGTGTGACGCTTAGCATGTTGGCTTGATGTTGATTCTGTCACTGCAATAATCACGAATGTGACTGTTCCCCGGTTGCACTAAGACCTGTCCGATCGTGCCTACACGTATTAGAACTGGTCCGCAGTACGGTGCCTAGAAGAAGAGGAATGGTCTACGCCCATGCCATGGAGTTCTCATTCTTGCTGTGCACGGTACTGTGCGCTCAGATCTGGTGTGTGCACTCCGCTCCTCTCTGTCCTCGTGACAGTGTATACTGCACCATCCGCTCTTGGCTCCTCATGACCATGTACACTGCGCTGTTCACTTTACCGTTGTGTGTCTGCAGCTGGTCTTTCACACGGTGTCCTGCCGTGGACTGGTGTATGCTGAAGAACACGTCGTGCGGCAGCAATGCTTCCTGTCACAATGATGTGGACAGTGGCTACTGTCACTGTGATGTGGGTTTCACTGGTGATGGACTGCGCTGTGAAGAATGGTAAGTAATTACACAACACGTCATGATTAAGTGTAATACAAGAACTGTGGGGTGGCAATAAATGTGGCATTGTCAGAGATGGTGAATTGAGTTTCACAGCTCTTTTTCTGTGTGGGTCTGTTCGCACGTTATAAATTTCGGAGTTTTTTTGCGGTGTCAATTGTTGTTCCGGCAGCCAACAACTGGGAGCATAAACATACTGATTGCTGAATATATTTGCTTTTTTTGTTTAATCGTTTATATGCTGTGGTTGTGTACAGGTGTCCTGTGTCATGTGGTAGACATGGTCATTGCTCCGGGTCCCCGCTCTTCCAGTGCGTATGTGATCTTGGCTGGACTGGTGAAGTGTGTGGAGAAGATTGCGAGTGTAATGGTTGGAGCACGTGCGCAAGCGGCCGTGGACTGTGCGACGACTGCCAGAGTAAGTCACAATTCCAGACTAAGCAGGCTTCCGTTTGATTGAGCTGTCATGGGTTCGTTGAAGATACAATCATGTATCTAACTTGTGAAATGTGGGGCATGACTCATTGTTACTGCTACATTGCATACTGAATTTCCCCAATTGTAAGTCGCTCTCGATTGTCAGTTGCACCCTCACTTTCCGGTTAGTTGCACCCTCACTTTCAGGTGTGAGCCGTATTGTTTCAATATGTTCACGTAAGTAGGAGGTCTCGGCACTCGGTTGTAGGTCGCATGCCCTTATTAGCCCGAGGAGTCTACTGCAAATGGTGCAACTTATATTCGGGAAATGCGGTACTTACAGTGCTGCTTGGCAATAGTCTGGCATGGCGGGTCACACAGTACCGGGCACTGTGAGGCCATACACCTGGGCTTGCTTGACTGTGCACTGGCCCAGGGCGCTAACCTACGAGATTAGCAGGCGGACTTCATTCATGCCAACTGCAGTGGAGGAGGATTCTTGCGACAGCCTGCATATGACAGGCTGTGTGTTGACTGTTGACTGGGTTGAGTACGAGCTGATACTACCAAGTTGGTAATTAGATGGGCGGCCATGCAGGTCTTCGTTTAACCTGAGATGTTACATGTTTCATCCCATAGCGCATCCACTGTATATTCTCTGCTTGCAGACAACACAGCTGGCAAGTCTTGCGAGCTGTGCAAGCCGCTGCACTTTCGCAATGCCACATCGGATACGTGCCGACAGTGTGTGTGCAGTGATCGTGAAGACATGAGTGTAGGCGGCTGCAATACTACCAGCGGTGCGTGCTACTGTTCTCTGGGCTATGCTGGCGAACAGTGCGAGAAGTGTGAGAGTGGATATCGATTCTATCAAGGGTAGGTTGTACTATGGCAATCCCGTGTTCATCAGAAATATGACCATGTGTACAGTAGACAAATATTTCACCAGTTCGTTTGTCAAGCATGCCATGAGCCGCCGTTCATTCATATTATGAATTCTGACCTCATCACGTATCTGTGTGTGTGTGTGTGCGTGGACATGTGTGGACACGTGTGTGTGTGTGTATGTGTCTGTGTGTGTCTGTCTGTGTCTGTCTGTGTACATGTGGGTCTGGATGTGTACTTGTGTGCCTGTAATTTGCCGGTGTGTCTGTCTGCGTATGTGACATGTGTGTGTGTGTGTGTGTGTGTGTGTGTGTGTGTGTGTGTGTGTGTGTGTCTTTGTGTCTGTGTGGCTCTCTTTTGTCTTCAGTAAAAGCGAAAGCCTGTGCTTGAAGCAGTGTGCCACGCGGCTGGTGACGCACTCGACCGGCACACTGCAGTACGTGTCCACAGTGCATATCAACCCGCTGCTGTACTCTGGCCTCACCCACTGTGCACTAGTTATCATTGCTGCTGATGCAGCAGCAGCCACAGCGACGGCAGTGACTGCAAGCACACCGGATGCATCGCTCCATCTCACCCAAGACAATGTCTCACAGGTTGTGGCCCCTGGCCTTGCCATTGAGCTTACCATTCATTGGTTATCCCTGCCGTGCAACAATGAGTCAGTGCTGGTCTACGATGATCTACACTTGGACACTAGCTCTCTCGCAAACTACACGCTGATCGGAATGGTGTCTGGCCAGAACAACCATGCGCTTCCTGGAGCTAAGTTCTACAGTGTGTCGGGCATTATGACTGTGTTCCTGCCCGTGTTTAACGATGACGGTGACGGTGTTGTGGTTACTCATCGCTCAATTCCGTGCATGGATTGTCCACAGCCGCAGCGTTCGTGCGTGGCGCAGTCAGAGGACACGCTTGTCTGCGATGGGCTTCACACGGTATCTATCTGCAGAGATTGCAAGTACCGGTGTGTCAATGTGAGTTGTGAAATACGTTAATTGGATGGTTGCATTCCCTACGGTCTGTTAAGAATTCGTTGTCCCAACTTCCACTCAGAAAGTATTTGAAAGTATTGGGTATCACAAAGTGTTCTATATCAAAAGAATGAGTTGCCTGGAATTGGGGTGAATTTTGGTGGAACACGTACATGCATAGCATTTTTTGTAGTACATGCAGAATCACCTACAGTACTGTCAGGCGCCGAAGAACTGGGGGGGGGTCAGGGTTCTAGCTTAGCCCATTCTTATTTTCAGCAAACACAGCAGTTTCGTTCTTATTTGATGGTACAGTCTTACATGTACATTTATGCAGAGTTATACGTCTGAGTTTACATTATAGTGTAAATTATGGTTTCCGTTCTTATCTGCAAAAAATCCAGCCTACACCGTTCTTAAAAATTGGTGAAATTCTAGCCTGGCCGTTCTTTGGCACTCCGTTCTTCGGCGCCCGACAGCTGTAGTTGTTCAGACCTTTGCATTTGGCCTGTCACACTTTTGAAGTGTTGTCCGCAGTATGATCATGCCTGTCATGTCTTGATATTGCTATGTGCTGCCCTGTGCAGAACTCTGGACAATGCCGGTGCCTGAACACATCCAGTACTGAGGAAGGCTGCAGCAACCCACGCACCAGTCCCACCCAACCTGGCTGGGCTAACCTGTCCTCCAGCTGGCTGGTACCACAAGGTAAGGAAAGAAATGCCGGATCCTCGGGTTCAGCTTTGCTAAGGGAATGGTAATGGAAAGCAACCAATCACCTAGATATTGATGTGTCTTGCATGCGTTGGAAGGAAAAAGGTTTTTGCAACGAGAAGACCATTTAGTGCGATTAATGGTTGCATTGGAGTTGGTGGTACATGTATAGCGAAATCTGACGTGTGTCACAGATAGGCTTAATTCCTCTCAAGAATAGTTGGTTATTCCTGAAATGAAGTTTGGTGTTCTTGCCTGCCTGTGCTGTGTGCTTGTCTGAAGAGCTGGACAACATCCACGAATGCACAGTTTCTAACCCATGCCCGATGACATCATTTCCTCCTCGCTACGAGCACACAGCCGTGTGCATTCGCAGCACCCTTGAAGACCTGCTGTACGTCTTTGGAGGCATCGACAGCACTGGGCGAATGCTATCGGCGGATGTTGCAGTTGTATCTACATCTTCCTATACGTGGCACGTGCTGAAAATGAAGGCAGGAAAGTCTCAAAGAGGTGACAATGTGATCACCCCGAGATACGCTCACTCCACTGTTTTGGTATGTTCTTATCACCTTTTTGTTGTCCCTGTGAATTTTCCATTTTTACACTTATTGTTTGTGAAGACTCCGCTGCAGTTGTGCTTCTGGTAGAATCGTATGCTGGTAAATAACTGTTACACGCCTGGCAAAATGGTTGTAAATACACGCCTGCCCACACTCGCTCCCTAAGCTGCAGAGTTATGAGTCCCGATGAGTCCCGAGATGAGTTCAATGTCTTTGACTGTTTGTTTTTCTCGAATGCTTTGTGTTTTGCGTGGTGTACAATAAAGTCTTTGCAGGAGCAGAAAATGTATGTGTTTGGTGGTGTCCTGGAGAACAATGTCACCACCTCTGAGCTATGGGAGCTAAGCCTGGGCATCAAGAAAAGTACATGGACTTCTCTGCAACAGGTCAGTGGTAGTATCAGAATCAGAAGCTGCTCATGTCCTCAGTGCATAGCTGCTCATGTCCTCAGTGCATAGCTGCTCATGTCCTCAGTGCATAGCTGCTCATCATACGGTCCTCAGTGCATAGCTGCTCATGTCCTCAGTGCATAGCTGCCCATGTCCTCAGTGCATAGCTGCTCATGTCCTCAGTGCATAGCTGCTCATGTCCTCAGTGCATAGCTGCTCATGTCCTCAGTGCATAGCTGCTCATGTCCTCAGTGCATAGCTGCTCATGTCCTCAGTGCATAGCTGCTCATGTCCTCAGTGCATAGCTGCTCATGTCCTCAGTGCATAGCTGCTCATGTCCTCAGTGCATAGCTGCTCATGTCCTCAGTGCATAGCTGCTCATGTCCTCAGTGCATATAGAATATTGCTCTTACCAGCGTGTAGCTCAATTTCTCTATCAGGATCAGAAACTTGCCTTTCTTTCGTTTTCCCGGATGGGATGCTGGTATGAGTGGGCCTCCTCGTCCACCCCCCCTCCCCCCCCCCCCCCCAGCTCCATCCCCATTGCTTGCTCACTCGCTCTCTTATTAGGTCCCTTCCCTGCCTCTCACTGCTCACTAGAGTATATGTCACTTTCTACTCCTCTATCCTTTAAAACGCCAAACTTCTACTCTGCAGGGCTCCGCATCACCTCTTGGCAGGGCCTTTCACAGCTTGACAATGACAGCGACAAACGGCTCGAGGGAGCTTCTACTCCTAGGTGGCTATGCTGCAATCAACTCGTCTATGAAGACCATAATCAGCTGCAGAACCGTACATGTGTACAGGCTATCCCAGGGAGTTTGGGTGGAGCGACAAACACAAGGACCAGCGCCCAGCGGTAAGAAGTGACCAGGTGTGACCAGGCAGCCAAGCATGCATGCAGGACGGGCATGCAGCACTAATCTGATCCCTAGTTATCCCTGCGTGTGAATCTCTGGGGAATGGTGGTATCAGCTGCACTATTAAACTGAGAATATGATATATACGTAACAGGGCAGTGCTGGAGGCGCATAGAGAAGTGTAGATGGAGTGGTGTGATCTGTAGGAAAGGCCATGTGCAAGGTAGCTTGTTTGAGTGTTTTGTGTATTCAACTTGAAATATGAACTGATTTCTACTTCGAAGTAGATCAGGCTTTCCCAGCATCCGTAGACATGCAACTAGCCCTTTCCTCAGCAAGGGTATCATTGTGAATTTATGATGTCTCGTGCATGGTGCTTGGTCCTTCAACGTGTGGTGCATTGTTGCTGGTGTGTTACGCTCAGTGTATGGCCACACAGCCAGCTATGTGAAGGGTGAAGACGGTGACGTGGACAGTGTTGTGGTGCTGGGCGGAAGCCAGTATCTTGCTGGCCACGTGGCTGACGGGCGCACGCTGAGCTACTCCGACGACCTCGTACTGTTCAGACTGCGCCTGCGGGACTGGACCTGGGAGTACATTCTGCCAACTCAACCTGTGCCAACGTTCCTTAGGCCTCTTGCTGTAAGTAGTACACACTGTAGACGATGGCACTCATTTAGAATCAGTGGATTTTGTACTTCTGCTGCATGGTGATGTTACCATGCTGAGGTACTGCAGTATGGTGATGTTACCATGCTGAGGTACTTCTGCTGTATGGTGATGTTACCATGGTGATGTTACCATGCTGAGGTACTGCTGTATGGTGATGTTACCATGCTGAGGTACTTCTGCTGTATGGTGATGTTACCATGCTGAGGTACTGCTCTATGGTGATGTTACCATGCTGAGGTACTGCTGTATGGTGATGTTACCATGGTGATGTTACCATGCTGAGGTATTTCTGCTGTATGGTGATGTTACCATGGTGATGTTACCATGCTGAGGTACTGCTGTCTGGTGATGTTACCATGCTGAGGTACTACTGCTGTATGGTGAGGTTACCATGGTGATGTTACCATGCTGAGGTACTGCTGTATGGTGATGTTACCATGCTGAGGTACTACTGCTGTATGGTGATGTTACCATGGTGATGTTACCATGCTGAGGTACTGCTGTATGGTAGTAAAGAAGCCTCTTTTACGGGCCAATAAAAAATCCAATCTGAAGAGCAATGTCAATAAAGCCGCTCATAACGCTAAAAATCAAATCAATTCAGGAAAATTCAATTCAATTCAAAGTCGTGACACATCCGGTAAAAAACAGCAAGAAATAATATCTCGGTGCAAAAGAAGAAAAAGGAAATAAAAAGCCGCTTCATTTTAAAGGACCAAATGAAGAAAAGCAAAGAAATACCCACATCAGCGTTAAGTTGCACCTTAAATTATAAACAAAACATGACGCGTCCATTAGCATTGAGGACACTTCTATTAGCGAGGTTATACACACCACTGTTACATCCGTCCCTCAGCCATGGCTAGTGGGCGCAATGCATTTACCGGTCGATGGTATGCAGAGCGAGCCCCTCTGATGCACATAACTGCAGCTCGGAGGAGTGCAAACGACAGACGGCATCTGACATAGGCCATAACCTCGCCGTAGGGCTTGCCATCATGCTGTGCCAGCATAGCGCATAATCGCTTCAAAAACCGCAAGCATTCTGGGGATGCACTGCCAGCCGTGGTGAAGACAAGCGGGGTAAAGTTACCACGGTCAACATTGACAATCCTTTCGCTGTACTGCAGCTTCTGCGTCTCGTGCTGGAGAAGGAGGTCAGCGATGGGCTTCTTTGCGTACGAGGCGGCGTCAGGATGAAAGACTCGAATGTCAAGGAAAGTGTTCTGTGCCCTTGTCCAAAACCCACGTATGCGGACGTCAGATCAGGCATCATGTGCCGTGTTGGTGCTGGCAGCTCTGAAGACTTCGCCCTCCAGCGGCGCGAGCAATGGCTCCACAGACACGTCAGGGCACACCTCCGTGACTAAGTCCGCTATCATGTCTCGTACCTCGTTATGTCTAATGGTAGGGAAGCCCCCGGTTGGGCAGCACATCGCATGAGCCGCGGTGAAATCCTGGCCACACACGCATTTCTCCGGGACATCCCTCAGAGGCCATCCGTACCTCAGCGCAATGGCATCGCGGAAGTCGCACTTGGACAGACTGAAGCCGTGCTGACGCAGCGGAAGGGTGTGGAGCCAGCTCGATACACCCTTGGCCGAAAGGTGTTCCAACTGGCGGGCGGCAAGCGGAGTAAGTGTTTCCTTGGCGCTCATATACCGCTGTTCGTCATGTTTTAGCCGTTCCGCCAGAGCTGCTGACTTGGCTCACTGGGCTGAATGAATTGCATGCTCTATCGATATCGAGGGCCTGGACCGGTCATTCTGGTCGAGTATCTCCAGCGTTTGATCTGATGTGATTTTCCTCGACGTCTCCAGAGCTCCATTAGCCATTTGAGACAGGGATGGCACGGCAAAGCCACCCAGGCGTGTGGAAAGCTGAAGAACAGCCCATTCGTTGTCCGAAAACGCCTCCCTGCCAGTTACCGCAGGTATCAATACCGTGCGCATCATGTCATCCATCTGAGAGAGGCAATCGGCTGGAAAAGGTACTATTCTGAGGAGGTAGGTCCACCGGCCGCGAAGACCATGTGTCAGGGCAGCATAGGCTGCATGCGGCTCCGTGCGCGCAACATCCGATAGTGCCTTTAGTTCCACAATCCACTCGCCTACTCGCCGCCGCACATGCTCGGCAACAGCATCAGACTCGCCAATGTAGGAGCCTAGGTATTTCGTGGCGCCGGTCACGATACGTATGCCAGTACCAGCAAACATATTGTAGGCTTCCTCCTCCTGCTCGGGCTTCACGAGAAGAAGCTTTTTCTCCGGGTTGGTGTTGTATCCGTACAGCTTGCCTTGTTCCTCAACGCTGTCCCACCATCCACGGAGACGAGTCAACTGCCCACCCGCACCAGAATCATCTGCATACCACGTTTGCCGTACGGTAGGATGCACAACCTGCAGTGCCCGGACTAGAGGGAGCGCCGCTAAAGCGTAGAAGACCATGGACAACGGGTCACCTTGCGTAGTGCCCTCGTCGGACGAAATCTCACCACCACCTCCAACAAAGAGTCGAGCCGGGGTGTTATACGAATTTTTCAGTATTGTCGCAATAGGTGGACACAGGTATTGTACATTGTGCAAAGCTGCTTGTCTGTTCAAGCAGTTGAAGGCATTACGTGCGTCTACCAAAAGAACAGCCTCGCAAGACTCATCATCATAAAGGCGTTGCATGGCATGAACAGCAGCTTCGATGCCCGCAGGAAGACCCGAGCATTTCTGTATGAAACCGCACGCTTCTTGAACATCTTGGTTAACACCTTTCAATATCGCTCTGGTAATGATGCGGCGCAGGACTTCCCCAACACCGATTGGGCGCACACCAGGCTTCTTGTCCAGAGCCACAAGTCGGCACGCGAGAAAGGGTACCAGGCCGGAGGGTGCAACGTTGGAACTCACAAGGAGGTGCGCGAGTCCAGACAATGCATTGCACTTATTTGTCGATGCGCCTTTAAATGAAGAGCACATCCTTCGCGAACAAGCCGAATCAAGACCAGACGGTCCAGCCGAGCCCTCGCAATGCAGCCCCGTGTCTCACAATAGTGAGGACGTGAGCGAGTCGAATCGGATTGGGTGGACGTTCTCCCGGGCACCCTGCAAGAGTACCTCCGGGGAGGCAGCCTGCGCTGCAGGGTGCTTCTCTAGCAATAGCTGGCACACGGTTGCCTGAGAGCCATCAGAAGACGTCACCACGTCCTCAAGCTTCAATGTGCCGGCTGTGGATTCGGGCTGCAGACTTTTCAACGCCTCATTCACCCTGCCAGCAGTCATACAGTCGGCGAAACGTCGAGCCGCATCGTCCTGTCCGCGCTTCCCGTCGCCCGAGGCCCGACCCCCTGTGCTGCGCTGAAGAGAGCGACCTTCCTCCAGTAAAGACTGAATGTCGTTACTTTTCCAAAGCCGCATCCGCCTCTGTAGATGACCGCTGTTTTCCTTGTCTGTACATTTAGCTCCCGTCCGCTGCAGCGTGAGAACCGGCAGGATGGAAAAGTAGAATAGCGCATCGGTGTCGTCTCCGCCAGACTGAACATACTTGTTGATGTAGGAAGAGAGCTCATTTTAACAAGCTCCTTCCCAACAGAACCACATGGTATCTTGAAGAATGACTTCCTCCAGTGAACCACCTCGTCGTATATCTCCTGGGCCAGCGAGTACTGGGTTCCATCAGGCCGGCTGTTGGGATGCCAGGCGCCTGTGCCAAAGACACTGGGCGTCCCCCACCAAGAGACCCGTCCCGTTGAGAAGCGCCCGAGCCCTCGACCCCCAGCAACGCGATGGGAGGTGCCGTGGCCAACAATGGTGGAATATCTTGGCTTGATGATGCTGGTCCGTCGCCACTCACCGTCTCCATATCAATCAGGCCCACTGACGATGCCTCAGCCAACACAGGCACAGCACGAGCAATTGAAGCCGTCTCCGAGCACGCGAGAGCAGGCAGATCCACCCGCAGGGGCTGCATGGATGAAGCAGCAGCAACAGATTGAGAAGATTGCATAGAACTCGCGGCTCCAGGGTGCAATGCTGCACGGGAACGTTCCGTGGCCGACGACTGGGGCCTGGAAACCGAAGTATTCCGCCCTCTGCGAGGCACCCACCCCGGTACTGATTCGGGTGGTGCATCAGGCAGCGAACGCTCCCCAGCAGCACCGCCAGTGACAACAGTAACGCTCAGATTAGTATTTCCGAAATTTGTGCATCTCTGGTCCCTGCCAGGGTAGCAGTCTACACAGCATCGTCCTGCTGCGTTGCAGGAGCAAGAGCGGCACGTGCCCGATGACCTACTGCAGGAACAGCACAAGCGCTTGCTGTTACCTCCCCTGCGTGACTGAGACGACATAACAGGGGAATGGCGGCTGCAGACAAGCAGCTAACACGTGGGCCAGACGTGCGACCAGACGCGCGAACCTGAAGGACGCCGTGCTGGGCTGGGCTCATAGATAGACAGCTGCAGACTTCAGTTACAGTGGACACACGAGCACGGCCAGAAGAAGGCGCGAAGAGACGTGAGGTGTGAAGAGCACCCCGCACGTCAGTCGTCACAGACCACGCGGGAAAGCACCCAGCCGCGAAGCACAGCACAGCAAGCCAGCTCACCCAAGGCCAAAGGCGAAGGCGCCGAAAGCGACCCGAAACTACAGCGCAATGGCCGGTTCGCCAGGTAACAAGAAAACCAGCTGGAGGGAGGAATAGCGGACTGGGCAACTCCACAGCGGCGAAAACTACTGGTGCCGACTCCTGAAGCCCAGAAGAAAGTAATGAAGTAGGTTAATAAACGGTTGGCTGGGATAGTGGATAAAGCAATTAGAAAAACTGTAGAAAAACTGCGGAGGAGCAATATCTCCATCCGCACACCATCCGCACACCATCCGCACACCATCCGCACACCAGTAGTACTGCTGTATGGTGATGTTACCATGCTGAGGTACTTCTGCTGTATGGTGATGTTACCATGCTGAGGTACTACTGTATGGTGATGTTACCATGGTGATGTTACCATGCTGAGGTACTGCTGTATGGTGATGTTACCATGCTGAGATACTACTGTTTGGTGATGTTACCATGGTGATGTTACCATGCTGAGGCCGTAGTAGCGGATTACTCTAATTTCAGAAATTTTAGGTGCTCAATATTCTCGGTATGAGGGCAAAAGGCCAGGTTAGGTGAATAGACATTTTAGGTACAGAGAAGCAGTTCCCTATTGGCATAATTATGTGTGTTAGTGTTTGTTTGGTGTATTGAAATTTTATGTAAGAAACAAAGGCACCGAAAGTACCGGAAATAAAAGTACACTGAAAATTTGTGAAATTGCAGTATTTTCTTGCAGGTGTGCATGTAGCAGCTCACTATAGTTTAGAGCTGATCCTATGCATGATGGGCAATTGGCACAGTCACCGTTTGTGCAACGGCCGGTTTTCTGAAATGCCAGTTTGATTTTCTCTCTCCGCATCCAGGTACCTTCTGATATCTCCGGGCACCAGTCAGTCACACTCTACAGCCATTTGATCGTTGTGATCGGAGGCAGCACTCTGAAGAGATCTCCAGCCTGTTCTCAGCTGACCGTGCTGCTGTACAACACAAAATGTGCGGCTTTTGCTGTGCTTAATTTCTCCCAGCAAACAGGTATGTTAGGTGCAGCTTTGCGTAGGCCCGCCTGGCGCAATGCACATGGCTAGTTAAGTTAATATGCAGTGTTTGCGGGTGAGACCGGACCACTAGTGTGCATTCTGTGTCCTGAGTTAATCAGTCCTTGGTACCTGCCAGCTCTGCACTGATGTTGTTCAATAGAGAATTTCACGGAGCATTCATTGGAAGCACTCCGTGTGTTTCGTTTCTTCATTTATGTATGCACACGTGTATGTGTGTGTGTGCGTGTGTGTGTATGTGTGTGTGTGCGTGTGTGTGTGTGTGTGTGTGTGTGTGTGTGTGTGTGTGTGTGTGTGTGCGTGTGTGTATGTGTGTGCGTGTGTGTGTGTGTGTGTGTGTGTGTGTTTCTTTGAATTTTCAGATGATTTCAGTATACCGTACCTGGAGTATCACACAGCCACGCCAAGCAGTAGTGGGCACACTGCCTATGTCTTGGGTGGAGTGAAGAACGGACTGGTGTCCGGTGATATGGCAATGTTCACCGTGCCCGACCAGCTAGACACTTGGTGTTCGCTGGCCATGGATGAAACGTCGTGCGGTGCTTTGGACAGCTCATGTCTCTGGTGTTCTCCCCAGGGCCACGGCGACCCATACTGTGTGTCCAAATTCTCCAACACCAGTCACTGCGGTACCCCAGATGATTACGAAAATGCCGTGTGTGCAGACAATAGCAAATGTGACAGCTTCCACTCCTGCCTGGGCTGTGTTGGCCGAACTGGATGTCTCTACAAGTAAGTGCTATTATCCAGTCAATTAAAGGTGAAGCTAGGTTATACTTCACCGGCTCCTGAATACAGTTGAGTCGCACGACCAAGAACGTGGTTTCCATGGGGTAAGGCTGGGCCACTCCTATTTTCAACAATCTGGCTGCATTCTTATTCAGGTGGAATCCTGATAATTCGAATTATGGCTTAATTCGAACATAACGCTTAATTAGAAGTTTTTCCAGGACCGATTTCTGTCAATACGATTCCCACATAAAAAATTCTGATAATTCGAACCTCGAACCAGACATGTCCGGTTAATTCGAAGTTCCACGGATTCCACTTACATAGAAAATGTGTGGGATTTGTGCTGATAATTCGAAGTTAGCAAAGTGTAATTCGAAGTTCACTGTACACTGTACTGGTCAGTTCAGTTTGCACGAGCAGGCTGTGCCGGTCAGTTCAGTATCCGTGAAATCTGTGTCTAAGGTCCATAGCGCAACTCTGCGTGACCATGAGAGCATTTTGATATACATATTGTGTTGTGGGTTCATGTTTTGGATAATTAGAATTTCCGGCTAATTAGAAGTTTTTCCTGCATTTCGAGGTTTGAATTATCAGGATTCCACCTGTAGCACATTCTAAACTTCTTCGACACAAGCATGTACATTGTGTATATACTCTTTATCACGGAGGCACGTGTGCAAGAAAAGTTGTCTCCCAGAACAACAGACAACATGCAATACCTTACTGTTTTCCCAGCTTTGGGCTGTGGCATTCTTAGTATTACGTTCTTGGGCTGGCGACTCTACTGTATTCGCATTGTCGGTTATGTGCTGCGGATTCAATGTACACCTATCTAATTGACTGTGGCCTCGAGAGTGAAACTACAACTACACCGGAGAGATGAACTGTGTTGTCAAAGTTGTGCGGATTGCAGGGCATTGGATGGGGTAGATAAGTAAGGCGCATAGCATGGCATTCTGTTTATTCTGTTCTGCACTGGATATCACGCCAATGCTATCAGCTGCACTCTCGTGTATCGGCTGTGAATGAATAATGCCTACTTGAACTGTTCTTCTTTTCGCTTTTTCAATCCCCCCTGCTCACTGGCCAGTGCTGATCAAGCCTCTTCCCAATGTCAGACGGAGGAGAACACGTCCATGGGGAAGAAGAGTCTACTATCACGCTGGCAAGACTGTCCAGTAGCCGGCACAAAGTGCTATCTGCAGGCCCAGTGCGACAAGTGCTTGAAATCCAGAACAAACTGTTCTTCAGCTGCCCTCATGTACACCAGGTGGGTTGATGCAATACGTCATACACATGAGTTACATGTTTTCTACGCCTTTCTCTCTTGTATTTCTAGTGCTCGGCAGGTATCTCTAGGGCCGATTTACTGATCATCTTCAAGGCCAAGGTCTCGTTAAGCCTATCATTGCGCATGATGAACATGTTTCCATTGCCATTCAACAAAAGTGTGTCGGAGAGCGAGCCTAAAGGGCGAAAAATGAGGCAAACAAAAAATGTGAACTCGCAGACCTCTTTGCTTGTAAAGCCTGTATAACTGATAAGAATTATACGTTTATATTGTTATGGCATTTGTTGCATATCCATGTACATGGACGTGCAGTTGAAACCACTTTTAGGCAGATTGTGGTGTTGTATTTCTACCTACAAGTAATACAAACTATTGGGTACGTTTGGATGGTGTTTGTATTGCTTACACTGCAGGTCTGGAGTCATGTATCCTGCTCAGATGTGCACAGTTGCTGCAAGAAATGATAGTATTGTTTTGGTAAGAACGTGTCTAGTTTGTACTATTCCCAGTCATGCAACTCACTGCTGCTCACTGCTGCTCACTGCTGCTCGGCACTGCTCCTCACTGCTGCTCACTGCTGCTCACTGCTGCTCACTGCTCCTCACTGCTGCTCACTGCTGCTCACGGCTCACTGCTGCTCATCACTCTTGCTCTGGTGTTCATACAGTCCACTTGTTTACGCCCACAACAGATTGAGAGATTCCCGTTTGAACCAAATTCACTATGGGTTACCGTATTTGACTTCGGGTGGTGACCTCAGCATATACAGCACACCCATTTCCAAGTGATCTAAATGTCAGTATGAATGAACCTTGACAGACGTTCCCTGCCTATGCCCATGCTTGTTTTACGCTTAAAACAGATGAATATCACGAGAAAGTGGTTGTGACTTCGGCGATGATTCTTTTTGGAGCTCCAGTGTGGGGAGCAAACCCATTCCAAAGTTGAATAATTAGTTCATGTTATGTTGTATCATTCAATGCAGCCTGTCAATAACTGCTCGTTGACGTGTTCCGTGGAGTGTCCCGTGGATTGCTCCGCTCACACCACATGCTCGGCCTGTGTGGAGTCAATAAGCTACAGCGCACCACCGCTATCGCACCAGCTGCAGCAACCTCGCTGCTTGTGGAGTGCATCACAACAGGCCTGCATGTCACTCGATGAAAGCAATGTGCTGTGCCCGGGTATGAGGTGTGGATCGATCGCTTCCCAGGAGAGTCAGTGCCCAGTGATTCACTGTGGCCGATTCAAGAACTGTCACAGGTAAGATGTCCGCCTTGCTAGCCTGTCCTATTTGGTGATACTTCGCAGCAATGATTGGAACCTCGGCTCAGATGTATGGCCGTATCGTTCAGTTACTTGTTACCACTGCACCATGTACGGGGTCATCTAGCTAGCAAATTCTCTGATCAGGGAGCCTTTGCTACTTTGTTGATTGGAGGAGCATTGTATTGATAACATACTCTAAATGTATCATGCAATTCAGATTGGATAATTAGTTTATTATAGGTTAGGTAAACGCCACCTCTACTACTATCGTTATGTTGTTTTCCTGTTTCTGCATTTCTTCCAGTTGTCGACAAGCTCTTGGCTGTGGGTGGTGTCGACAACCTACTGGCAATGGGACGTGTTTGAGTGGCGGACCTAGCATGCCAGACACATGTCGCATGTTCAATAGCATGTACAGCCGCTTCTCGGACTTCTACGCACGCTTTCCTCCAAACCTGGTCAGTCGTGTGCTTCTCCATGTAAGAGGGGGGGGGGGGGGGAGGTGTTCCTGCTATGGCTGCTCTGCCTACTATGGCTGCTATGTATGCTTTGGCTGCTATGGCTACTGTGGATGCTATAGCGGCTCTGCCTGCTTTGGCTGCTGCGACTGCTATGGCTGTGAATGTGAAGTACAGTCAGACCTCGCTTATCCGGTCCTCGTTTATCCGGATCCCTCGCCATCCGGAAGAAAATCGCTGGTTACCGATGTGCAGCATATGTTATGCATACAACATAACCGGACCTCGCGATCCGCATACCGGTGCAAGATTTTGCGTACAAACTGGTTAAAATGTGTACAAAAAGCTTCGTCGTATCCGGTTGCACGTGGCTTGCAGAAGCTAGAATCAGGAAGTTGTACAAGCAAACGAGGTCCTTGACCTGCTGGGTGCATGCAGACAGCACTCAGCTGCATGCACTTGTCATTTTTCACGCTTGTTTTACATACTGTGCATGCTAGGTGTACTGCATAGGACCCGTCTACATGTATGTATGACGCCACTGCTTTTGACATGCCGCATGCATATCCAGTATGTGTGTTCAGTTATCCGGTTCCCTCGCCTATCCGGATATTTTGTGGAAAACAGATGTGTGCGGTTAAGCGAGGTCTGACTGTACTGTGCAACCCCGGGCATTGACTACCGAAGTATGTATGTATGTATGTGCACTGCTGTCTTGCCAGTTGAGTTCTTGTAGTTTATACAGTTGAGCCGGGAGTTTCTATTTGTGACGTATTGTTCTCCTTTGGAACTTGTCTGTGCTAATATAATTATTAGTACTGCTGCGGTGTACTGTGCTGTTTAGACCTATCGACATCGGATGTCGTGCGTAATGCATTCTTTATTCTTTACCACGTGCATTGTGCCTGTAGCCATGTAGAAAGCCAGTCAACAGCCTTGGAGAACATGCTGCATTCCCAGTTAGCAAGGCAAAATATCAGCATACTTGGAGTGTTGAACTCGTCCACGTGTGTACCATACTATTATGATCTGCCTGTGCCACCTTGTGTCTCGCAACACTCACGTTCGGTATTCTTTACATATCGTTCTGCTAAAGGTTTCATAGTACAATGTGTACATATGAAACAGCAGCAGCACAATAATTGTGATATTTCACTTGTGTGTTGCTCATCCCTTGCAGATCTCCAGCAATCCGTGGAACTACTTCACCTGCCCACTTGTTGATGAGTGCTCGACTGGCACACATAACTGCCCCGACACACAGATATGTGTGGACGAAGATGACGGATTTGGCTGCGCCTGTGCACCTGGATTTAACAACATGAATGGGTATGCCAAACGGCTGATCAATTTGAGTGACTCATCAATACATGAGGCATGCATTCATGCACACACACATACACAATGACACATGGTCAATGTGCTTACATGTGGTTTCTTGACGTTTTCCTGCCCAAGACTGTGCTGGAGTAGGACACTAAGACAAAGGAACCATGGGCCGGTGCACATGGGGCTGGTGCAGTGCACGGTGGTGACTGACCAGATGGCACACACTATTGTCTACAGTACAGAGTATATTCTGTTCATAGGCAGGCATAGTGGGACGGCCTTATACGGTCATAACTGAGAACTGAAGGCGCAGTACTGTACAAGGTTAAAGTCCTGCTTGGACGCGAAAGGATCTTCCAACCGCACTGCAACCTGCGGCTAATTGGGGACTCGTGACCTAGCACAATGGCACACAGTGAACGGGTTGTTTCGCTCTTTAACCACTTTGCGATGCCGGGGTCTGATATACTCACCTCCCACTGGCTTATGAGCTGGACCTGCTCCCCGATTCTAAAGTGAGGACATCAGAAGTCAATAAAATTAATAATGACTGCTGGGTCAAATTGGGTCCACTGTGATCGTAGCAAAGTTCATAATAAGTTAATAACATTATCCGTTGGGTGCGCACTTGTGCCGTGTGCCGGTATGACGTGTATGGCTGTAGCGGCAATGGATCCCTGGCCAGAAAGGCCCCATTTCAGCCAGTGCCGGTGGATGTGTCACCTTGCGGTGACGTCCACTGCCCCAATCGTAATTATCATGATGCGAGACCACACAAATTGATATCCAAGTGGACTCGAAAGCCAGCGTTGCCATGACTCCAGCCTGACTGTGACATCTCACTCTCGCTGAGTCCTGTTACTCATGATTGGTCCTGGGTGTAGTTGAACTGAGGAATTGTAGGACATTTTGTGCCACTAAAAGTGCAACATGCCTGTTTGTTCAGCCTTTGTCTTTCCCTTCCTTTTGTACAGTGTTCGCTCTTATCTTCTTTTTTCTTGTCTTTTCTCCCTTGCGAGTTCGGCGTGCAATGCTGAAGTATAAAGCATACCGTAGAGTCTTGTATAAAAGCCGCACTTGAATAGAAGCCACACTTGAATAGAAGCCGCCCTCGAATAGAAGCCGCAATTTTGGGCCCATCAAATCACACATAAGCCTGGTTTTAGTGTTGACATACATAGAAATACCTATCTTGTATAGAAGCCTGTCTCATATAGAAGCCTGCAAAATTTCACCAAGCCGCGGCCTTTATACAAGACTTTACGGTATGCCGTATAGTCAAGGCTATGAACCTGTCATTGTGTGCCCATTGTGTGTGTGTGGGCATGCGTGTGCTATCCTGTTCGTAGACAATGTGTACCTGTGTGTCCAAGTGACTGTGGAGAGTATGGGCAGTGCGTCTCACCCAATGTGTGTAAGTGTGACTATCACTGGACGGGATCACGGTGCAGAACGCCGTGCGAGTGCAACGGGCACAGCGACTGCCAGGACGCCACACCGGCCGGCGTCAAGACATGCCTCAACTGCACGAACAACACGCATGTAAGAGCTATGCATCCCACTTGCATCGTGGGTTTGTGTATGTGCGTGTCGCCATCAGTGTGTGTGTGTGTGCGCGCGCACGTGTGTGTGTGTGCACATGTGTTCGCACGTATGTGTGTGTGCATGTGTGTGTGTGCGTGTGTGTGTGCACGTGTGTATGTGTGTGTGTGTGTGTGTGCGCGCGCGCGCGTGTGTGTGTGTGTGTGTGTGTGTGTGCGTGTGTGTACGTGTGTGTGTACATGTGTGTGTGTTTTGGGTGGTACGAAAGGGAGGACTGGAACTATGCAAATGTTTTGCCAATTCTGCCAATTGTAGTTGTTATTGCGACTACACCGGCCATTTTAAGCATTCCTATGGTGTTCTGTTGAACAATTCCTACATGTTATATTTAATCTGAACTCTTTCCCAATGCAAGCCCTGGACCGTGCTATAACTAGTCTGTGATGCTATGTGATATCTTTTCAATCCAGGGGCCACAATGTAACTTCTGTGATGCCGGGTATGTTGACATCACCTTGAGCAATCAGCCAGTCACTTGTGTCTCGTGCCACAAGTTCTGCCACTGGAATAGCAAAACCTGCAATCGGCTTGGCAACGGCACAGAGGTACAGCTAGTGGACCGCGGATAGTTGTGAATTTTTTCTTTCTTTTTTTCTCACTATTATTCACAAACCCAACTCGTAAAATATATAATTATGTGGGGGGGGGGGGTAATTATGTGGACAAAAACAAACAGCTACTGAGTAGGGGCTGCACTGGGTAGCAGTGATGGTGAGGTACCAGGGGCTCCACCGACCAAAGCACGCACCAGGAAAAAGAAACAGAAAATTGTAAAGCGAAGCTAGATCTAGCTATGGGGAAGTAGAATGGGTAAAAGTACCGGTTGGTGTTTAGAAAAATAAAAACAAGATGAAAAGAGGGTAAAAGTACCGGTTGGTGTTTAGAAAAATAAAAACAAGATGAAAAGAGAAAAAAGACATATGGATACGAGTTAAGAGTAACTCTCCATCACTGTAACATGATACTATATACAGTCAGAAAGTGCAATAACGGTTAGCGCTACGGAGATGTGTTGAAGCTAGGTGTCAGGACGTCGAATGTTTCAGTACTCTGTCAGTTTTGTGCCTAGTTATTGCACTTTCTGACTGTATATAGTATCATGTTACAGTGATGGAGAGTTACTCTTAACTCGTATCCATATGTCTTTTTTCTCTTCCACATTTATTTATGGCTCAACATCCGAGTTTCAAGATGAAAAGAGATTGTAAATTATCAGTGTTTGGACTGATGTACCATGTACATGTCAATTCCATCAACCAAAACTTATGAACTTTTTCAATAGATCTAATACAAAACTCGCACAAAGAAGTGTAAAAAAAAAACAAGCTAAAAAACAGAAAAATAATAAGGCACCCATTTTGATAGTCCAGGGGATGGCCCACGCCTGGTAAAAGAATAAACAGAGAAAAGAAAAGAATCATAAGGCCACCTAGAATTAATTCGTTGTTTCGGGTCACTTCCCTTATCCGTACCAGGGTCGGTCGGTCGGGTTTATTTTTTCATTTTATTTTATTTTTTATTTTGGTTACGTCCATGTACATGTACATCGAATAGCTTTTGTCCATCTAGCCAGTCCATCAAATCTGACTGTAGATTCCGTTGTAGTATAGACAGTCCAGGGCAGTCATTGTCCCATCAGATCCAGGTCCCCTCCAGGACCAGATCTTGGCCTCGCTGGCAAACGAGTCTGACCAGCGAGTAGATCTCACCTTGAAAACTTCTGTAAATAGCGACAAGGTGGCGGAGCTGATGCTGTTTCGGGACCGATTGCGGATCGGAGATAGAAGACAACGTCGTCACCAAGCGCTGCATCCTGCCATTTGGCTAGCCATGGCTGCTTCTGAGGTCGATATCTGGACTGCTATTATTAGGGTCGCGTGTGTACAGTCTAGTAGTCTGTACATTTGCATGCACTTAAAAAAATATTTTGCGGTCGGGTGAAAAAAGACGGTCGGTCGGGTGACCCGAAACAACGAATTAATTCTGGATGGCCTAACAAGTTTTTTTCAGGTATGCAAAACACAGCTGAGCCCTCTGAGCAAGGCCAGGTAGTTAATGTGCCTGTAATCCTGGATGCGAATCCGCTTAGGTACCTGTTTAGCACGTGTCCATTTGTAGCACTTCCTTTGAATAAACTTGTCCACCGACGTAAATGTGTGAGCTGCTGGAACCAGGCGATCTCCTAAGCCTGAGCCATTTTGATCTGGCTGTTATGTTTCCAAGCTATTTGTCGACCATGTGAAGATATGTGTGGACTGTATGAAGATTGAATGCTCGACGGCTCGATTATAGTAAACAATGTTTAAGTCGATTGCAAGGCACCGAGCCCATTTTGTGGGCATAGATTTGCAAAATTGAATTGTACTATAGCTACCCCAATCCATGCCTCGTCAAGCAAATAATCCATTGAAGTTGCGTCGTGTGTTGCAAGTTCCCATAGCGGGTGTTAGCTTTATAGGACAACGTCACCCCAATGACATGGCCCTTCCGCTACCAAGAACATTATCCACGGTGACTATAGTGACGTCCGTACCTTTCAGTGTATTGGGCAACTTTATTAATTTAGAGAGAAATGCTTGCCACTGCCCCAGCTGCTTGCAAAATTTCGCGTGGCTGATCCCATGTACAAGTAACGTAATAATTATTTCTCCATTGCAGTAGTTCAAGACCACATACATACTGAAATGATCTTGACTGTCAGCTCTGAGCAGTTCTGTGCCACACTGATACATATATACACTTTTGTGGTGGCATCTGCTCATCTCTCTGTCTCTGTCTGCCTCTGTCTGTGTGCCTGTCTCTCTCTCTCTCTCTCTCTCTCTCTCTCTCTCTCTCTCTCTCTCTCTCTCTCTCTCTCTCTCTCTCTCTCTCTCTCTCTCTCTCTCTCTCTCTCTCTCTCTCTCTCTCTCTCTCTCTCTCTCTCTTGCTCTCTCTCCCTGCCCTGCCCTGCCCTGCACGCTGTGTAGCCCCTTAGAGTGGACAACACTGTCTGCTCAGACTGTAGTAACAACACACATGGAGATCGGTGTGACAAGTGCGACGAGGGCCACTTCCACTCTCCTTCGCAACCACATTATCTTATGGCGGGCACATACCTTTGCCAGAGGTATGGTGAATTTGATGTGCTGTCTATTTGAATAAATAGTAATACCCAGACCAATATGCCGTTCTGAGTGTACATGTGCAATGTCATATTGCAGCATGCTATGGCTGGATTGCACCAATAATGGTTTCCCCAGATGTGCCTTCGGGAAATTGTCTTTGACTGCGTGCCGGCTACTTCTGCTGCTGCTTGTAGTATAACGTATGTGCGCCATTGTATTGGTCCTGTTGGAGACCGCTTGTGATCTCACCCGCTTTTGCACGGTAGTTTTAAGAGTTGAAATGTTTGGAAAGCCTATGTTTAGAACATTGGCCGTCTACCACTAAGTTTCATTCTGTTTAAAGCGGGAGTGAGTGTTGTGTCAAAAGAACTCAACCTGTGTGTCTTCTCTATCACTAGATGCCGCTGCAATGGACATGCCACGGGTAACTGTGGCAAGGGAGGCAGCGAGTGTGTTTGTCAAAACAATACCCAGAGTACAGAGTGCTTGGACCATGCTTCGGAAATGTGTTACTTATATCAGGTGAGGAAATGTGTTACTTATATCAGGTGAGGAAATGTGTTACTTATATCAGGTGAGGAAATGTGTTACTTATATCAGGTGAGGAAATGTGTTACTTATATCAGGTGAGGAAATGTGTTACTTATATCAGGTGAGGAAATGTGTTACTTATATCAGGTGAGGAAAGATAATGTCTTTCAGTGATTCACTTTGCAGTTTTTCTGCACTCGACAGGGTTGTGGTTGTGGGCTTCCCTACAGATCATGACGTTCCAAGTTCGACCCAAGCTAGAGCAGGGAGCTTGTACTGTGCTAACAAATGCCGCAGTGAGGCTTGCGTGAATCACTTTACAGTTTAGAGTTTACATTCAATGAACTGTGGCGATACCCACGGCCAACTGGCACTCACTGCCAGGTCTGGGGTTTTACATGGATACAGCTAACGTTAATTAATACCCCCCCCCCCCCCCCCCTCCTCCCTCCCGTCAGTCACATGTGAAACTCCCGCCTGGCCCTAACAGTTGTTTGTATACCACTAATGTATAATCAGGCATGGTGCTGGCTTGGGACAAGCAATACTTCCTACACTAATGTATAATCAGGCATGGTGCTGGCTTGGGACAAGCAATACTTCCTACACTAATGTATAATCAGGCATGGTGCTGGCTTGGGACAAGCAATACTTCCTACACTAATGTATAATCAGGCATGGTGCTGGCTTGGGACAAGCAATACTTCCTACACTAATGTATAATCAGGCATGGTGCTGGCTTGGGACAAGCAATACTTCCTACACTAATGTATAATCAGGCATGGTGCTGGCTTGGGACAAGCAATACTTCCTACACTAATGTATAATCAGGCATGGTGCTGGCTTGGGACAAGCAATACTTCCTACACTAATGTATAATCAGGCATGGTGCTGGCTTGGGACAAGCAATACTTCCTACACTAATGTATAATCAGGCATGGTGCTGGCTTGGGACAAGCAATACTTCCTACACTAATGTATAATCAGGCATGGTGCTGGCTTGGGACAAGCAATACTTCCTACACTAATGTATAATCAGGCATGGTGCTGGCTTGCGACAAGCAATACTTCCTACACTAATGTATAATCAGGCATGGTGCTGGCTTGGGACAAGCAATACTTCCTACACTGGTTGTGTTTCTAAACACATTAGCATTGCCAGTGATATCCCGGCTGTGCCCACTTTACTTTACCTGTTTATGCGATATTGGCATTCTCCTGTTTCACAGACTGCTGGCCAAGTGCATTGCTTTCTGCTGTTCTGCTATCACAGCGTGCAAAAGTGCTGCTCACAGCACCCCAATGTGTTGCACAAGGCAAAATTACCTGAGTTGCAGTATAATCTGCTGCTGCTGCTGGTGTGTGTGTGTGTGTGTGTGTGTGTGTGTGTGTGTGTGTGTGTGTGTGTGTGTGTGTGTGTGTGTGTGTGTGTGTGTGTGTGTGTGTGTGTGTGTGTGTGTGTGTGTGTGTGTGTGTGTGTGTGTGTGTGTGTGTGTGTGTGTGTGTGTAAGAGTTCATAACCCCCAAGAGTGTGCAACGGGCATAGCCCCAGCACTCGGCGAAATTCCTACATTACGTAATGCGCAACTCGTCATCCGAAGTAAATTTGGGTTCTTTGCGATTTCTGGAAACTAAACCCTGAACCGCTCCTAACTCAAGGCTGTAGCTTCGACTTTTCGCAGCTTTTTTTAAGACATTTCGGACGTACAAGTCGTACTTTCTCAAAAACAAACTCTTTCTCCATAGAATCCATGGACATCGCGACAGGAAGAAGTGAGGACGCTGTGAAAAATATTGCATTGCCGTCGAGGACAATCATTCTGATAGCTGTGCAACTCAGCCGAAAAATGCTCCTTCGGCGTATTCTCAAGTTCCTCAATCATTTGAAATCATCTTCGAGGAAAGCACCGGAAATATGCCGAGGGCCCGGGGAAGAACTTGTTCTTGAAGAGACTGACTGCACTGGCGAAAGAAGAAGGCGATGAAGAGTCACCATTGCATCGCAAAAATTAACAGTTTTGTCTTTAGGATCGTGTCCTTTGTTGTTGGTTTTACTTCTTGATGCTCAGACCAGAATCGCAGTTTAGGCAGTTCACCCTGAGGGAGCATCCTGGTTTGACTGTAAATTTTAGAATAATTCATTGGCGTGACTCATCGCACTGCACCAAAAATGACGCAATGAAGGAATTCCGCCTCCATACAGGGACTGATCAGGAGTTGCACACTCTTGGGGGTTATGAACTCTTGGTGTGTGTGTGTGTGTGTGTGTGTGCGTGCGTGCGTGCGTGCGTGTGTGAAAATAGTGGCGGTCAATTCATCAGCCTAGCAAGCTGTTGAATGGTGTAATCCCAGCACAAGTTGCTATGTCTAACATAGATGTTCGCTATCATCGCTTCCGCGATGGGCATGAGGTCTGAGGTGTGTGTGTGCGTCCCATATGGTGCAGTGGTATGTGCAGCGAGTTTCAATCGAGTTGATGCTGGTTCGATTCCCGACGATTATGGGCATACACGTCTTTCTTCTCTTTCTCAGACTCCTCCTGGTTTCATTCTCCTGAGTGGTTACCAGCAGCCAGTGCATGCCAGAGTATGTGGTGTGGTGTGTGTGTGCAGTGAGAAAAAAGACACAAAACACAAAAATGGCGATTCACTGGCCGGAAAGTCACTTCAAACAGCTGTATGGTGTAGACCAGGCTGAATAATGGCAGTCAATTCTTGCACAAGTTGCTAGGGCTTCCGCTGTAGCATTGCTATCATCGTTTCCGGCGATGGGCGTAAAAAATTGTGTGTGTGTGAATGTGTGTGCGTGTGAGTATGCATGCATGCATGTGCATAATAATTATGTGTGTGCGTGTGCTTTTCGTTTTAATGGTGATACACAAAGTCTCTGAGGTCACATACATGGATTTGCCTTTTCTGCACCGCAGTGTGATCGGTGTAGATCAGCGTACATCGGTACCCCGGTCAATGGCCAGCAATGCTATTTGCTCATTTCTTCTGACGATGCGTTTACGGAGGACATACCATATGGTGGTATGAGGTTCTTCAGCATTCCACCTCGCTATACAAACGTGGACATCCGCCTCACTGTTGTGTCTCATGTTGGCGAGGTTGATGTCTGGCTGGGCACGTCAGACTCTGATCTATCTGTGGAGGTATGACAATTGTGCATAGTTACTACCCCCAGTCCTCTCTCTCTCTCTCTCTCACTCTCACTCTCGGTAATGTCGGTTTATCCTGGGTTTAGCACGCCAGTAGAATTTAAAGCCCTTGAAACCCCCAAGCAGGATTCAGTTGAATATCCCCTTGAAGTATGTCATGCAAATTCCGATCCCTTCACATGACTCTGTGTTGCAAGCAAAGACTTGCATACATATATTATTGGCCTTGGCGACGTTAGGCTGTTGCGGGTTTCATTCAAGTTCCAATGTGTGGGAAGAGAATGCCCCCCCCCCTCGGGACCATCTGGGATTCGATACTTGACTTCGTTGGGGAGAAAAGGGTGAAGAGGGACTGAGACGAGATGTCTTGCTTCTCTCCCCCTTAGTGCCTTACGGTCAGAATTGACTATGAGCTACATTGTACTAGTACGGCTACCTTCACATGATAAACCTGTATTGTTGTCGGCTTTGCCCTGTATTGATTGTCTGTCGTTGGGTTTTTGTTTTTTCGTGTCGTGTTGTTCATCCACTGCAGTCCAGCCAGAGTGTCCATTACGTGTTCTCCAAGCTGCTATCCGCCAACCAGGGCAGGGCGACACTATGCAGTAGATCGTGGAGTGCATCGATGAATGAGAATACGTTCAACGAGCCACCCACAGTGGTCACGGTCAGCGAGCACGGCTTCCGCAAATGTGCTTTCCAGGGAGAGCTGGTGATGAGACTGCCACACTCCAAGCACGCCCTCCATCGACAAAAGTTTTTCCTGGCCCTGCGCGCGCTGTCCGTGCACCCCAACGTCTCCAGCCGCAACCGCAGCACCGGTGTAGTGCCATCTCACGGCACAACCGTCACAGTCTACTACCAGCAAGATCTGCTGCAGATTGACCTCATCATCTTCTTCTCCTGCTTCTTCTCTAGCTTCTTCTTGCTGCTGCTGGTCTCGATGGCACTGTGGAGGTTCAGAGCTATGTACCAGGCACATGTCCGGCGTCTGCAAAACGTGGCAAGGAGGGAGCAGAATGCCAATCGGCCATTCGTGCAGCTCAAAGTCCTCCTTCCTTCCGAGCAGGCTGGAAATTCTGGGAATGTGCAGGTGGATGGAATGCAAGGGGGCTCTGCCCTTGCTGCTCGCAAACATAGCATTATAGCACATCAGCCAATCAAGGATGGAAAAGCTTGGCTTTCAACGTCCTTTATCCGACTGCCGAGTGAAGACAATGGTTCCCACTTGGCATTGGCGTCAGCGATAACCCTATCTCCATCCGACAACTCTCCTCTCCTTGCGGGGCTAAGGCGGAGAGCATTCAACAGTTACTCGGCACAACTGTCTAGGCCCTGGCGTCAGCGTCAGTACCAGTATGATATTGCTGGTGACCATGGCAACGGTGATCCTGCGCTGTGAGATGATTGTGTAAATATGATGTAAAATGTTTTTTCTTGTCCCTTGATCATGCCAAGATCGTATGAGGTACTTGAGTGTTGCTTGATGAGTGTCGTTTGATGTACTTTTGAGCCTATTTATTATCGACCACCCGCAAGACAGTGCTCTTTAGGTGCACTGTACTGCAGCCTGCTATCCGTCACTTTCTTGTCTTTTTCACTACCGATCCATGTCGCCCTCTCCAGCATATCTCCTATACCAGAAAAATCAACGACAACATTCTTCAATTCTGTCCATTTCGAATGATTATTATACTCAGTGAAGAACACACATCAGTCCATATTTTTTTGTTTCGTTTATTTCAGTTCTTGGTCGGTATCATAATGGCATGGTAAAACTTGTGTCACCGTACATGTATCAGATGCCATACACAGTCTGCCACTCAGTTCATGAAATGGATAAAATCCGACGCATGTATAACCCCTTCTTTACATGGATGTGGTACACTCATCGGCAGTGGCATCGCCGGTTGCCTTTCGGACTTCGATTGGGGTGAGTACTGTCTGTTGTGTCTTGCAATGGCACTACTGTATGAATGTTGTGGAGGGTGAAGACTGTTGTTTTCTCTCCCCAAGCCCTGCTGTGTCCACAGACAGTGTTTACCGTTTCACCAGCCGTGAGACATATCTGTCTCTATCTGCTCAGCCCACTAATCTCGTCGCATCAGCCTGAACAGAACTGCACGTCTAGGCTTCGAACAGAGATCACCGGTACACAATATATCTACCTACATCATCCCTCTGTATAATTACAGTATTGCATTACCAGAGTAGAGTTGAGCGCTTGACGAAGAACACCACAACTGTATGCATTTCGATCCAGTACGAATTGTTTCTAAGAACACGCTATAAGAACGCAACCAGATTGCTCGAAGATAAGAGGGGAAGTTCTTTGGTGCGGCAGAGTACCGGATTTCCAGTGCTCGTCAAAAACAGTGCCTATTTCCACTCAGGCGGCACTGCCCCCGCTGCACGTGCAGAGAAACGTTACTACAAATGTAGTAGCCGCAAATCCTGCACATCGGAAAGTCTGGCTCTAGCTTCTCGATACTCTCTCGCAAACATGGAACGAATGGAGAGGCACAACATGCGAGCGCCTACGACCCACCGAAAGCCCACCCACGTGCATGCGAGCGCCTACGACCCACCGAAAGCCCACACTGTCAACACAACCGAAACCAATACAAGTAGTACTGCCAAGTTAGTATCAAACTAACCGCCTAAAACTGCTAGCAATAACCGATGTATCAAACTAACCGCCTAAAACTGCTAGCAATAACCGATGCAGCAGTGCAAGAAAAGTAAAAGTAACCATGCGTGTGCATGGCCGCCGTGACTAGAAAAAGGGTGGAGATCCAGCAAAAAAACTAACTAGGAACCTGCATTGAACTGCTGCTTCCTATTGAGCGCTAACTAAAACCACACAAAATACCAGCAGAAGCCGAGAGGCCTACTGGAAGCGACGCATTCTGCAAGCAAGGGATAGTGCGATGTAACGATCAGTAGTTGTCTATGGCTGGGGAGTGAATCGCATGTATCCCTTGCCGGAGGGCAGTTCCTTTGTGTAGTGCTCTGGGAAGAGAGTCTTGGCGTCTTCTGGCTTGACCGATGGCAGCACCATGCACTCTCCACCTTGCTGTAAATAGAGGAAAGGAGACCACATCATCCAAGTGCGCACGCACACACACACATACACCACATGCACACACACACACCACACACACACACACACACACACGCACACGTACACATATGCAAAAAAAGTAGAAGAAAATCACAGACAACACTTGCATGTAGCCATGTAACTTGCATATAATGCATGAAAGATGCCATGATACTGGACAGCATACTTTGCTCACTATTTCACAAAGCATAAGATTGAGGCACCAACAGCAGGAAAATATACAGGATTACAGTAGGAAAGTTGTGCCCAGTGACATCCGCCTGTGGGCGCACTTTCAGCATCTACGCGCTGTAGTTTTGAAACCCAGCTCAGTTCATGTGTCCACAGTGAAACGCGTAGTGTGGGTGGTGTGGTTCAAGAGCGAGTGGTCAGATTTCACTAGCAAGGACTGTACGATTAGCCTCTAAACGACACAAACACACACACACACACACACACACACACACACACACACACACACACACACACACACAGTACTGTACAGGTTAACCATCTTTCTCTCATCCTGGTGGTGACAGTCAATTTTTCTTCGGACCTCTTTCCTTTTCAGTCCCTCAGACTGTGGATAACTTTCTCTCTCTTCATCTTACCTGCCAGTTGACTGGAGTGGCAACCTTTTTGTAGGCGGTCAGCTGCAGTGAGTCGATGACACGGATGATTTCACTGAACGAATATCAAAAGACAAAGAAAAATGAACTACATAATCCTGAATGGAAGAAGACATTAAAACGACTACAATGCTAACAACACAAGAAAGGCATTAGGTGCAGGTTCTAGTATCTCAGCACCTCATCCAAACCACTAAAAATATGTCTGCCTGAAATGGCAGATGAAGACTACGTTCCATGTTCCTGAGACTTACTCGAAGTTGCGACCAGTGCTGGCTGGGTAGAGGAGAGACAACTTCAGCTTCTTGTCTGGGCCAATGATGAACACCTAGCAGACAGCAAGATCCACACAGACATAGCTTCAGTCACACTACTATTTTTCTTCAGACTTTTCCCGTTTGCATCTTTCCCTCCGGGTTTACATGTACCGGTAACTCAGCTGACTTTGAAATATGGACACAACTTGTTCGCCATGACATGCACCAGTTTCGTAATGACCAAAACACAAATAGGCTATCTATAGAATGCAGCGTGCACTGCAAAGCACAGGGCTGGTTTTTCTAATGAGTGTTGTTGCCATGGAAATAGCGTTCGAACATTGCAATACAATGTACCTACAGTACTGTCGGTCGCCGAAGAACTGGGGGTCAGCCTCCTAGCGCTATAGCCTAGACCGTTCTTATGTCAGTGTATTACAGTCTATGCACAGTTGAGTCGCCGACTCGCCGTGTATACATTGGTATGCTGGGCTTGGCGAGATTCTAGGCTGTTCGTTCTTCGGCGCCCGGCAGTACTGTAGCTGACAAAGCAGTAGCTTAGAAAGAACTCACGCAGCGAGCAGTCAATGGCATGCCAGCCTTGTCCTTCTCGTCCGGGTCCAGCATACCGAAGCGTACGGCCAGCTCCCGCTGCTCGTCAGCAATGATGGGATAGCCCCAGTCTCCAGACTGGGCACTGTAGGCCTGGATGTCCTTGATCCAGTCGGAATGCTTGTCTACCGGGTCGCAGGACAGGGCAATGGGCTTGACATTGCGCTTCTCAAACTCAGCCAGCAGCTGATTGACACGGCCCAGCTCAGTGGTGCATACTGGCGTGAAGTCAGCCGGATGAGAGAAGAGAATTCCCCAGCTGTGGGTCAACACGTGCGCAAAAAAAAATAGAAGATGCTCTAACAAGCCAAGCTGCCAACACCAGGTCACCAGGTCACACCAGCCCACGGAACACTGGCCACACTTTCATCATACAAACTGGGAAGGCTAATTCTCGAATTTTTTTAGGTACAGTATTTCCTCGATTATAAGTCACACTCAAATAATTATAAGTCACACTCAAATAATTATAACACTCACCCCCATTTTCAGGTTTGAGCAATATAGATTTGATACAATTATTGACTTCAGTAGTAAATCATGCTCGATCGTAAGTCGCACCCCCTTGTTTACCCTTGAATTTTAGTGTAAAAAGGTGCGACTTGTATTCGGGAAAATACGGTGAGCGAAAACATTTTAAGGACGAAATTCTACTTCAAGTAGTTATTATCCTACATCTTTTTTGGGGTCTTCTGACATTCATTATTCTATTTCACACGTTTTGCAACTGGTACATTTCCACTTGATGGTCAAGCAGTTGACTCCAAAGTACGGAGCCAAAGAAGAAGAATGTTACGGGATCATTGACACTTTTAAGAGAAAGAGGAAAGACTAACACCTCTTATTCCAACCCAGGACGTGTCCTGTTGTACAAAAGTGGGTTGTCTTTCCCATACTGATCTACCCAGTAGCACATATTTTAAAACGAACTGAGTACTAGGACACAATACGTCAGCTACTGAAGGCCGTGGCTAGCCTCCCCGATTAACTTTAGAAACGTATTGTGACGAGAATGCACTAACAGATGTTCTACATGGATTAGGCCCACATATTACCAGGATTGGCCTGAGAGCCAGGTCCATACATACATGAAGCCTCCACATCATGACATGTCACTGTTCTGTATACTGAAGTCAATATTCACATTAATGTTTAATGCGTAAGAGCCGTTAAAAAACCCGTACATCTACCCTACTTGACATGCCATTTTTATTAAGAAATTACAGGTCATGAGGAAAAGACACCATCTCTCAAGCAACTAACGTTACTTGACCACAACTAGCAAATATCACGGAGGATGAGCCAATGGCAAAGTTTTAGTTTAGGTCATAGTGACTCGCATTCGCTGCACTTATTATTATTATTATTATTCCCCAAAGCCTTGACAACATCCAAATCACTTTTTTTATTCAAAACCTCCCTTTTATGGAATTGTCTCCCACCCACATTGACTTCGGAATCTTCTGTCCATGTATTCAAGAGAGAGCTGCGCAAACATTCTTGTCAGTATTCAGGTCTACTCGCTGGCATGCCCTTACCCTGTTCATCGTAGCCCCCCCCCCCCCCCCTTCCCAATCTGTACTCTCTTGTACCATCATCCTTCAATGCGACGGACCCCACGATAGGCGGTCAGCCTTTGGGTCATCCTAATAAAGTTATTATTATATTATTATTATTATTATTATTATCAATTTTTTTGACTTCACACTGGTTTACATGTACATCACCATTTCTCCAGTACCATCATGGTATTTTCCATTGCTTATTGCTGCGTGTCGTACAAAGGGCTAGAGTGCACTAAAATTATCCCTTATCACCTTAGTAATGCGGCAGTTCGGCACTGAACCTACACACGGCTACAGCAAGACGGGGTATCCCATGATTCATGATGTTCATGGCGGCCTAAATGAAGAAAAAAAACTTTACTCCTGGAGAGTGATTTTAATTTTATGCAGCAGATGTGGAGTTGCATACCCTGCTTATTGCTATTTGCCATTATCATTATTCAGATCAATGTAACCAGTGAAGTTCTCATACTCCCATAAAATTTAGTGATATTCCGGAAAACAGAAAGCCTATCATATCAGCAGGTGGTTCCGGACCAAACATAGGGCAAGGAGCTCAGCATTTTTTAGTACTCTTGCAAGTATCCATTGCCCGGGAGCTGGTACAATGGCGATATGGTCAAGAGCAAGCAAGCAACTGTAAACAGTTCGAAGGACCACTGAACTACAAAGGCTGCTTGTCATAACACAAAAGGCCTCAACATACAAATATGGGCCACACCGCAGCGAACGATATTCCAAAAAGGAAGCCGATTACGCGAGCTTTTCGAAAACTAAAGATGAACGGGACGCGGAGCCAGCGGATCCGGAGTGCGTGGGATCAGGGATGGATATAGACCTCGCACATGCGGCAATGGCAACAAGGGCAAAGGTTATTTCTTCCCCAGCATCACAACACAGCTAGCTAGCTACGCCCAACAACAACTGACATGCAACAGATAAAATTCTAGAATTCCTATCCGTCATACACTGCCGGAAAACTAACCTATCTCCCAGGAAAGAATGGAACGAGATTGACCCCTTGGTTGTATTGGCCGTGAAGTCGGGGAAAACGTCTCCCAAGTTGATACCCATGGTGACTTGGAGAGCAGCGAGGGTACTTCCGAGAGGAGAACAAACTGCAGAAATAAAAATGCACCACACTGAGTTCGAACGTGGACAGAGAGACCACGAGGGTTTTGTCTCTGAAGTACGGTACGCGGTACAGACCAGCTTGGCGTGACCCATGCCATGGCATGTACGCCCGCCACCTTTGCCAGCAGCTAGCTTCGACCCTACCGCCGTGTCGCAGATCTACCCTGCATGCACGGGGTACTCGTACGGGCGTAGATCTCGTATGCAGCTTCTATTTGGGCCAGTGACAAGGCCCGCCTACACTAGGCTACAGAGTGAGAGTGCCTAGTCACACCGTCTCGTGTAATAAGTACTACTGTAGTGTACAGTACAGTGTAGCGACCTCCCTGAACTGAAGACGTGAAGTACGTAGCGCCTGGCTTTTAGTTTTACGTTTTTAGCACCTGTCGATGTCGTCAGTGTCCACATGTCGTCGACAGTGACTACTGTACTAGTACTGAGTCTGTGGCAGTACATCACTACATGTCATGGTTTTGGAGAGTAACATTTTACTGAAAAAAAAGCCGGCACTGCATGCAGCTAGCAGGCCATGCAGGCCTAGCCTAGCCTAGGCCTAGGCGCCTAGCGCCTGAAGCCCTAAAGGGGAAGTATACCCTAAAATCAAATTTTCACCAGTTGTAGTCTTTCGGGGTGCTGAGTCGAATGGTCTTGGTCCGAGGAAGCTGAGACGCTCCCTTCCTACTTGAATCCCAATCGAACTCGCGCACTTCCACCGAAACTGGGTGACTGCGCCCTACTAGATGGGGATTTGTATGCAAAATGTCACTAAAAGCGCCATTTCGTTCTTATAAAAGCACGGATGACCGCGATTGGCCCATATGTTGTAGTCGTTTGGACGCTGAGTCGACTGGTTTTGGTCCGAAAAGGCTGCGATGCAGCGTTCCTCCTTTATTCCCAATCGAACATAGTTGAACAAACGGTCACGTGCTCCTGCGTACACCAGTCGCCTGGTCACCGTGCCTGCAGGGTACAACTTACTAGCCTGTTTGACCTTTTTTGGGTGCAGTCCTGTCGCTCGAGTTGAACCTTGGTGTGAAAGTTGTCGCCTGCTGGCGCGGTGACCAGGTGATTTGGGCAACAAGGACCACGTGACCGCTTCTTCAACCATGTTCGATTGGGAATAAAGGAGGAACGCTGCATCGCAGCCTTTTCGGACCAAAACCAGTCGACTCAGCGTCCAAAAGACTACAACATATGGGCCAATCGCGGTCATCCGTGCTTTTATAAGAACGAAATGGCGCTTTTAGTGACATTTTGCATACAAATCCCCATCTAGTAGGGCGCAGTCACCCAGTTTCGGTGGAAGTGCGCGAGTTCGATTGGGATTCAAGTAGGAAGGGAGCGTCGCAGCTTCCTCGGACCAAGACCATTCGACTCAGCACCCCGAAGACTACAACTGGTGAAAATTTGATTTTAGGGTATACTTCCCCTTTAAGGCCCGTAGTTAGGGAGTCTAATATTTTTAGTCCTACAAACCCGGGCGTGTAAGATTCTCTGACTGTGACACTATTGTGACAGAGCGCATTCTTCCAAGTGTCAGAAATAGGGGAGTGATCATGCGACTTGTCTTGAGGAGCTGAGCACTTACAAGTAAGTAATTAGTTACCGTTACTTTAGTTACATGTACCGTCCAGGGTAGGGTACCGGGTGTAACGTCCGGCCTAGCCAGAAACTGCGAACAGCTCAGTGGAGCATCGTACTTCGTGGCCGTGCGACAACAACACTGTCAACACTACAGCAGTGGATACATCAAATTTTCAGGATTACCCAAAGGCTGACTAGGGGGATCTCCTATTTGCACTCATCAGCACACAGAAGACCCACTGGCAATGACCATGTCCGTGGCACTGGCACTTGATGATTGTGTAGAATGATGATCAAACCCACCAAGAGGCATTGCAAGACTCAAGGGTCAAGTCAAGAGCCAGACTCCAAGAGAGCCTTCAAAAGTTAGTTTTCTTGATGACTCATGAACTCCGGCAGCTGCCCAAGATTTCTGGCAACTTCGAAGAACGTGACGGTAGATCACAATAGTACCGGCGTAGGGACCAGTGAGTGCAATGAGTCTGTTGGGCCGGACAGACATCATGCCATGAACAACGTACCAGTTACACAATGATTGTTCACTGGTTTGAGGGAAAGACGCAAACTGGAAAAATCTGAAGAAAAAATGAACCGGGCATGATTCATCATTTTCATGGTACCGCAACCACGATTAATTTATTTTGTGCATGGCTCCCTGCCTGATACTTGATAGATCTGCGACGTCAGTGAGCCGTAGCTCGAGCACCGCCACGATTCTCCTCCCCCCCTTTCCCTCTGAAAGACTGAAACCCATTCTTCGTGTCAGTGTCTCTTGGTCGTGTCTGAGTAACGGTGGCGTACGGTAATGGCTTGTAGTGCTGTGCAGCTCCCGAGAAGGAAGGAGCACAGTGAAAATACCCAGCTAATCCGGGCACGTCCGCCTACACCATGTACACTGCTACAGCCTACATGGCACCTTTCCGACAGGCCATCTACAGAGTCACCGGCAAGCGGCTACTACTACTAGTACTAGTATTCAATGAAAAACGGCCCCAAAAACTATTGATTGGCATAAAAACCGGAGGGGGTGGGGGGTCATCTTTGAGCCGGATCAGATCCATCAACCAAGAGATCGGGCCCGCATATGCCGAAAACATTACTTATCAAGTGTGCCAGGCAGCAAGTTCACACCCTGGGGTATCGCCGGAGTCACGGCAGCATGGTTGGTAAAACCGCCCATCTTCTTTTAGTTTTAATCATGGTTCGACTTCAGCCAACCCACTGTGCTTCCCTGAACACAACGAGGCAAACACGAATGGGCTGTGGCAAGGCAAGGCACCTGGACCAAACACACACCAGAGAACACTAGTCTAGGGCTTACTGAGGTGACTCTGAAGAATTATGACTGGTATGCATGGTTAAGTCGGCGGCCAAATAAACATTGATCTGCATTAAAAAATAGAAATAATTGTTTGATTCGTGTGCAAGACTATGATAAACAGCTATTCAAAAGCGAAAACACTCAACTGCTCGAGAGGTCAGCTTTCTTCAAGCAATCCATTTCTTAGGATAGGTATGCATTCATGTTGACGAAAATACAGTATTCCAGCCTACACTGGAAGGATATTTGAGGACTTGCACAGGAGTACCAAAGTTGCTCATTGGAAGGGATGAACCGAATGAAAAATCTGAAAAGTTAGAAAGTCGCATTATTAAGTTAAACTCAAACCGGTCCTACGAAAACTTTGCATATCCTGCTCAGTAGACACACTCACACAACGAAGCACACATACTCGCACGCACGCGCGCGCGCACACACACACACACACACACACACATTTGAAAGAAAAGGATCCAAAGGTGTCATCACGGTCAACAATGTATCGACATCATCGTGCCAGCCAATAAATAGAGCTAGCAGGGGAAATTCCATTTTTGCTTTTAAATTAGCAGCAGGTTGCTGAGTAATGAAACTCGCAATTGGAGACATCACTCACTGTGTAGCATTGTGACATCGTCGTCTGCTACTCACTATTTTCTTGCTGCATTGTGTCAGTTGTGAACAGATCGTGCATTGCTGAAGCGGTGCAAGCCGTCAGGACCTCCAGACCAAGAGCTGCTGAAACTTGGGCGCACCGTCCTCCAGCTGCCGTAGTGCATCCACCGTGGAATGGGATTTACCACGGCTGGACCGGGCCGCGGTCGAGAAGCTGGTGAAGCGAGACCTCTGCTTCAGCTCAACGAGCGACGCATTGCGAAAGTCTAGAGAGCCAAGGCCGCCACTGAACACAACATAGCGAGAGCTATTGCTGGCTGAGTCTTGAGAGTCTAGGACAATGGTGATAAGAGCAAAGCACAAACGTTCCATTTTCAGGTCTCTGTAAATTCGTTTCAATGTCCTATACTCATAGAATTTCGAATTTGAAATTTTCGACATCCTTCCACACTGCATTTTGTTCGGCATGCCAAGTAAACAAAAATTGTTGAGAACAAAAAGAGCTGTGCATACAATACCCCTAGTACACGTGGTGGGGGTTGCAGTCATTCCTGAATCATAATACGTCATATACATGCTAATCAAAAAGGCCGGTTTATGGTTTTGAACGAAGGATGTTGCGAAAAAAATCTTCTTCAATACTAATAGATCACACTCTCTAGAGTTTAATTGTTCGTCATACCCCTTTCTTTGGCCTGGAGGTTTCGTGTGAAAATATGCGAGTCATACCTCGTTCATGTCTAAATCAAGTTCCGCATACCAAACTTTACATAGCATTACTACACTCCAACGATTCCGACTAAAAACCAACTGAAAACTAGCATTTGCCGAACCTCAAGTATTCGCACTACACATATTTTTTCCCTTCTTGGCTTCTTTCCATCCATATTCGCCTTGATGCTATTGAGCCCAGTTCCCGTTTAAAGTGCGAAGTTAAGTTGACACAAATTAACGCACTTGACTTACCTTCGGCATTAAGTTGACTATTGGCACATTGCAAGACCATGAGTGACCTAACCGCACTCCAGTGGCTCCACTGTGACACACATGCCGAGTCAAAGCTGCATGCCGGTGCACCCAGCGCCATCTGTAGCGACGTCGTGTCCAACACCGTGTTGATCGCCAGCTGCAGGATCACACCCGTGCCGGTGCCAACCCACAAGCTACCATCGCACAGTGCTAGCGACGTTATGGCGCACAGCTTACCGGATGCATGCTGGTCACCGCCTTGATCTGGTGCGCGTACAACACGACAACAATGACAAAGCATACGGGCTTAACACAGCGGATGGAAACTATTGAAACAGAGTGGTTCAAGTACACTGATCTTGCTGCAAGACTTGGAGAACACCTCTGAGCAAGAAACTCAGGTTTGTCAAACGATTCAGGTCTAGCCGGTGCGAGGCTTTGCACAATACGTTGTGTTGGAAAATCACAAGGTCTGGATGGTGAGTTCGCCACCACGGTGACGTTGATGTCCTACTGTTTACACGGGCACAGGTTGTTGAGGTAATACCAGCAGTCTTCTTAGCATTTTGGAGTTTTTGGTCATGAATTGTGTCTTCCACACGATTGGTTTACTGCCTGAAGCAGAGCTTGTGCATGTGCATGGAACCGCTAAAATTGTTGTGGACCTTCGGCAAAGGTTGGAACGGGCACATGAGGTTGTGCATCGACTTCCGAGTGCTCACCGACACCAGGCTCATGTTCAGGATAGTGAGTGGAAGAGGGTTGCACACCAGGATCATTGGTGGTTCTGTGTGCTTATGGATACCTGGTATTCATGTCGGTATGGTGTGCAACATAATTCAACAATCTCTCATCTCCTCCGATGCGCTCTCACTGCCGACACATGGCTACCCTCGGTAGCCATTACACACACCAATAAACAACGAATGGAACCATTCGCAAATTTACCGGTATGCAACACAGCCAGGTTTTAATAACTTCTGGCCTTATGCCGTTCAGGAAAGGCTCCCGGACCTACTACACTCTGCTAAGTGCAACAATTGTGGGGGGAGCAGCCAGATTGTCCACATGAATCACAGGTGCGGTCTTGTTGTGGAACGTCAGCTCATCTTCAAGCAACCACAGGGGAAGAGCCGTTCATGTACAGCTTAGTTACTAGCAACGCCAGAGTACCATCACTATATCACCCAGACAGTGCTGATGCCCATCAAGAAGATGAAGATCATGCTGTGGTCTCCAGAGTCCTAAGTTGAATTGCGGGCTATGGCATCTAGTATGAGCTCAGCCTGACATGGCATGTACACAAAACACTACACAGCAGCATCATTGAACAACTGGAAAGACTGGGGGGGGGGGGGGGGGGTCTTGACTTGTTCACTCCCCCCTGCAATTGTGATGTAGTCTAACTTTGCTACATTTTTGAAGTGATCTAAATGACTCGTCCGGCTCCCTAGTTTTCGGTGCCAGTGCATGTAAATAATTGGAGGAGAATTCCAAAAATAGGCTGAGTGTAATATCCCAATTAAAGCTTACCCACTACTTCTTGCAGAGGAGCAGTATCGAAGTCTTGTAGCTGCTGTAATGACGTCAAGTGATAGAACTGCAGCTTACTGGAGTGGGCTGTTGTCAAGACGACACCACAGCCAAGACTGATCATGTGACTGATGGGATGTCGAGAGCCAGTTCTGGCACATGACTGCAAGGGGAGAGGGGGCACACAGCAATTGCATCACATGAACACAGAAATGAACTACTTGAAGTACTGTAGTGCAATGCAGCAGCAGGTGGGCTCACGGTAGTGACTGATTGACTGTAACAAGCGCTGGAAACAGATCAAGGGATTGCTCTTCATCTACTAATAATGCCAGGCTATTGCTTACCACCAGACTATGGCTTATAGTCGGGCGATGGCTTACAGCCAGGCCATGGCTTACAATCAGGCTATGGCTTACGTACAGTCAGGCTATTGCTTACATTCAAGCTATGGCTTCCAGCCAGGCTAAGGCTTACAGTCAGGCTATGGCTTACAGCCAGGCTATGGCTTACATTCAGGCTATGGCTTACAGCAAGGGTACGCTATGGCTTACAGCAAGGCTATGGCTTATAGTCAGACTATGGCGTACAGCCAGGCTATGGCTTACAGCAAGGCTACAGCTTATAGTCAAGGCTACGGTTTACAGTTAGGCTACAGCTTAAAGCCAGGCTAAGGCTTACAGCAAGGTTACGCTATGGCTTACAGCCAAGCTATGGCTTACAGTCAGGCTATGGCTTACAGTCAGGCTATGGCTTGCAGCCAGGCTATGGCTCACAGTCAGGCTATTGCTTACAGCCAAGGTATGGCTTACAGAAAGGCGACGGCTTACAGTCAGTCTATGTTTTGCAGGAAGGCTATGGCCTACAGCTAGGGTATTGCTTACAGCCAGGCGAAGGCTTACAGCATGCATGGTCTGAAAAGGTGCATGCAAACTTCCATAATTTTTCATAAATCATGGTACATGCATACACTGACCCGAAAATACCCTCGGTCCCAGGTAAGCACATACACTTACCACAACAGTAAGCGAAACAGGATCCACGGAGAATATGTAGGTCCCACATGCGCACCACAGCAGTGTTTCTACAGACTCCATACACGTAATATCATTCAGCTGACGATTGTTGACCGGAGCACTCAGATCGGCCAATTTCAAAGTGTCTTCATCATTCGCAAACATGTTCCAGCCGCAAGGTGTGCCTGGAATAACACAGAAACAGACACATTTCTCAGCAGCCATTTCTGCCTCATTTCAGATTTCCCCTGGTCTTCTCTGATTGACCCCATCCTGGACACATTTACATCAGCAAACAGGGAAATTGTCTTGCCAATTACGTTTTCAACACAGGAAACTCCTACATGTGCATCATTGCTATCATGATGATAGCACTCATGATAGCACTCATGATAGCACTCATGATAGCACTCATGATAGCACCCATGATAGCACTCATGATAGCACCCATGATAGCACTCATGATAGCACTCATGATAGCACCCATGATAGCACTCATGATAGCACCCATGATAGCACTCATGATAGCACTCATGATAGCACCCATGATAGCACTCATGATAGCACCCATGATAGAACCCATGATAGAACCCATGATAGCACCTGGCCGAAAATTTGGTTGAGATTATAGAATTTGCAGCAAAGAGACCACTTGCTTTGCCTTTGGTGATGATGCAGGGCTTTCAGTGGTATAAAGTGGCTGCGGTGGAGCTGGCGTACCTTAAGAAATTCCGTTTTTGTTAGAAACACTTCTTACCTGCCTGTCGATTGAATCCTAACACCATGCCATTGGAGAAGCCTATAAAGGCTCTCTGGAAGGCATATCTGCACACACAACACACACACACACCATTGGACCATTGGACCATTGGACGCCCATCGCCGGAGGCGATGATAGCGATGCTACAGCAGAAGCCATAGCAACTTATGCTGGGATTACACCATTCAACAGCTTGCAAGGCTGAAGAATTGACCGCCACTATTCAGCCTGGTCTACACCACACAGCTATGAAGTGGCTTTTTCTGGCCAGTGAATCCCTACTTTTTGGGATTTTTTTACACACACACACACACACACACACACACACACACACACACACACACACACACACACACAATGCATCCACTTTCAAATCAGTCCATGTGCGCTTGGTGCAAGACAAGCCCTAGCAGGTTTCGTCACGATACAAAATATTGTTTGGAACAAGGTTCAGTTATCACATGCCTAACCTATAAGCCGGCTAGAGAGAAAACAAAGGGACACCTATGACATCTCCCTTAAAAAAGAAGTCGTAAGCCATTACAACTGAAATGAATACCAGTGCCATCATTATCACTACCATGCGCAAAAATCACAATAGTACTTCAGAAAGAGACATCTTGCAACGTTCGAGCCAGAGCCTTTCCCACCGACTTGACAGTTGTCTTCCAAGCAACCAACTTCCTTATGTTAAACCACTGATTACAATCATGTAGTAAGCAATCTCGTCTAGGGACCACTGGCCAACACCTTTCTGCCTGTACAAAATCCACCCGGTAATTTGAACACATGCATAGGACAGTCGGTCCAAACATAAAATACAATCATGTACAGGATCATGTACAGGATCATGTACAGGATCATGTACAGCAGCCTGGGTGTGGGAAGGTATTGTAGGGTGGTATGGTCAGTCATCTGAAGTACAGTTTGCTTGTGGGGGAGGGATGGCGGAGGCGAAATTTTTTCGGAATTTTAGAGTCCAGATCAGTGTATTTTATAGATTCACGGGGTACCTGGGGCAAAAAGTGGTACGGTCAAAACCGTAGTGACCGTACCGTGTCCGACGCCCCTGCATATACTAGTAGAACACGGCTAAACATGCACACTGTGGTACCTGATGCAAGTGACGGCGCCGTTCTGGAAGTGACACTCTTGCAGCTTCTCGCCAAGCTGAAGGCCTGGCCTGGCATGATAGATCAACACACTGTACAAGGGCAGAACAGACAGAACGACACCAGGCACATGCTGTTATCAATTATCACCCATAAGCGGTTTCACGATCAATTGAAACCCATGGAAAGTATTGAAGCAAGAAAATACACAGAACGTACAGGGCAGTGGTGGAGCTTTGTAAACAAGATAAGTAAAGAGTGTACAAGTACATGAAGAATACTGGAGAGAAAACCTCCTCCTTGTGCACATCGGTATTGTCCCTAACGAGTAGTGCGGGAGAGCATCGATTAGCCGGACATTGGATTATCCGGACGATCGATTATCCGGAATGGCTGGGACCCCCAAAACAAAGAGAATGAAGAAAAAGAAAAATGCAGGAGGCAGGACTTGAGTTTACCAGCGCAGTCGTGTAGTCTGTACATCTATCAGGTAAGTATGCACTGCCAGCATACCTGTCAGCGCATGGTAGAGCTACTAGTACATGTATGTGATCTTGTACGTAGGTATTTTCAATGATGAAACTGGATCACACTCATGTATAAGCCTTGTACCGCATGCAACTCTGTGACTCTCTCACTATCCGAACATTTCCCTTAACGGCATTCGCCCCGAGGAGCTCGGGCAATCAATGTTCTATTGTAATGGCGATTCCAGCAAGGTGTAGCTGATGGTTATACAACCTCAGGCTGAAACAGAACAAGTCGTGCCAGGATGGTCAAGCAATGATGGAACCAGCAGTGTACATAGTAAGTAGTAGTATATGAGGCTGTGACTAGCAGGCAAGCAATAACTTACTGCCCGTCTTCGCTGTCCGTGCCCATCCAGACTGTGGGTATGGAGGTGTTGCCGGGAGCAGATTGACTATCTTGTGCACCGTTGCTGCTACTGCCGTTAGCCGTGGACACCGATGATGTGGCGGCGGGTGTGGGCTGTAGAGGTTGCACACCGGTGCTGACCATGCCTCTGGACGTAGCCACATCCGTGTCGGGCATGAACTCCATGCTCAGGACGGTATCGTTACGTGTTAGAGCATCCATGTCTATGATGGTGCCAGTATGCCGTAGACTAGCGCTTCCAATGACGTCCAGTATCTACACATGGGAGAATGGTAGCTTGTTAGGTCAATACAATACAGAACTAATGGAGCGTATCATGGAGCAAACTCATAGTTAACAGCATCTCGGTATTGTAACTCTCGTCCATGATGGATTTCTGCTGCAACTTGCCATGACTTCATACACCGTTAGCTGTTTTTTCTGATTGTCAAAGTAAAGGAACGTTCACACATCCGCGGTACTGCCAGCTATAAAACCGTGTTGATAAACACAACCGGCCTAGGAAGGTTTGCTCGTGCCAGGCCACCACCATGGTGGCAGATGCAGTGCCTGGCGGCGAGGGTGAGATGGTAAGTCTCACCGTAACCAGTGCTCAACAGGTGGCTAAACCTAGTTAGCTGCATCCATGTTATCCTAGATAATTGCTGTCGGCATACCCAGCACTCCTCGCAAGCATGTGCGGCAACGGAAATTACCTCTAGCCGACACGGTGTGCCAAGCTGCTTGGTGCAGACCCACATCTGCTGACACAGGTCACCACATGCAGGTGCAGCGGCTGCGGATGAATCGCCGGACGTGGACGATAAGTCAATGAGCGGAGCGTCCAGCGTGGTCGGTGAGCCATGACAAGTGGATATCGTGGCAGCAACAATCTGAAGAGCCAGCAACACAAATTCCACAGGATATGCTTACAGTTAAAGGACTCCAAACAAGGGAATATGGAAAAGGGAAATGACAAATTTCCATCAAGCTTCCAGTTGCGAACAACTGATGCCTTATTGCCCCCCCCCCCCCCCAACCATCACCACCACCAATACGGTAATCTACAAGTAATGTTTCATGCAAAAGTGTGCCAAAGTCAACAGCAAAGGAAAAAACCCCAAGATCAATGCCATTTGCCGGTAGTCTAATTCCATACCTTGCTGGGCTCCGGACTGAATAGCGCTGCTTGACTTGTACATGATGACACCGCCTTGTGATCATCATTGATACTTCTATACATGTTACTTCCCACTAACCAGTCACCGCTAGGCTGGAAAATACCTGTGCTTGTTACCACAGGCTTGGCTGAACAATGCAATGAGTGAGAGAACAGACAAGATCTTGCATGGTGAAGCATTACTCGACAATGTTAGAATCACATGCATCTAAAAAATAATTAATCAGTGGGAGGGTTTGTATCCAGCCATGTGCATTCCAAACTGATATCAGAAGCCAGTTGGTACATTTTGCACAGTGAAACGCTATCAAAAAGAACACACTAGCTTCGTCAGTTTGCAGATACGGACCGAAAAGACTTACAAAGCTCATCAAAGTTGATTGACACTTCTGTGGATGTCTGGCGTCGGGCACGGTACGATATGGTCAATGCCTTTGTTTTGCTACTACTACTACTAGCGGTGCTGCTGCCGATGGGGCCCAGCGACAAGCGCTTGGTGTTGGGACTACGGCGCGGTGTCAGCTGAGGACTGCGTTTGGTGACGCTCGGTTGCGGTGGGCGTGCGGGCGGTAGGCGCACGAGCGGGGCACGGCTATCTGCTGTATTGCTGTCACTGGATGAGGCTGACGCTCTGCTTTGGCGGCCGCTAGATGCATCACCAGTGCTAACCAACAGAGGAACAGCATTAACAAAGACGGTAGAAACTTACGACTGGAGTCGAGCATTTGTTGGAGCAACACCCAATACTAGTGCAAACTGCCAAAGGTTGGCGAAATTAATGCTTGCTATTTTCATGAGAAGAGCGTAACACGGATATTAACCAGAGTAAAATCAAACTTCAAAAGTGAGTGCATGTATGCGGCCAAAGTGCTCCGTGAACATTTGCCGTCTTAAAAAAAAGCACTTGCCAAGTTGATCCACAATCCTATAAAATGATGCATTATGCCGGTCCACTCCCAGGCACTACAATATATGAACTTTGATTACCTGCACTAAACAAAATGCTTGCTTCCTAGATCCAACATTGCATGGCAGGGAAACTACAGCCAATACAGCTACAGAGATGTAACTGCTGCTGCTGCTGCTTACTGGCTGTCTGAATATAATAGTATGATCTGCTTTGGTCGAGACTTACATAGGAATGTCTGGTGAGGACGCATTGCTGTGTTCTACAGAGCTACTGGGCGATGTTGGTGTGACCATTCTCTGCTTGTCGGCGGCATGTCCACGGCGACGCAAGCCAGACAGCAGACGGGCAAACCTGACAAGGCATGTGTGCGCGTACAGAATATACGGTAGATCGGACAGGTCAGTACTCCACCAGGGTTGGAATATTATTCATTCCGGAAGGGTAGACGGGGCAACTACTCAACAAATCCACCTCTACATACAGTCATACATGCATGATGGTAATGACGCAAATACATCATGAAATGAGTGCCCCGGTAGGTACTTTGAAGAAGAAGAAGAAAATGGAAAAACATTTAAACAGAAGCAGACAAGCATAACACAAGCATCATCGGCCTCGCAAATTCAACCAAAATTGGAGAACCAATCACCAGATTACAACAGCTACGACTTACAGGCCTTTCAAGCCACTGTTCGTCTCCAGCGGTTCATTTTGCCTGTGACAAAGTCAAACACAAAATTATATTCACTATTCACAAGCACAGAATGTGACATACAGGCAACATTGCACACATGGCTAAAACAGATGGGCACAGAGATGTAAGGTTCGTAAGAGTAACAGGATACTTGCTAATGTTCCCAGATCACGGAATACAATTGGCAAAATTTGGCAGCTTCTCTGGCTTTCCCAACCTAACCCAACATGCCTCGGATGACAGCGACCGCAAACCTGTCATGAAGCTGCTAAGACTGCATGACGCAGAACATTACAAACAAGCTTCTGACCTAAAAAAATAAACACTTGCCGTCATATTCTCACTACACACACCTTGAAAGCTCCTCTTGCAAGTTCTGGCACTTTTCCTTGTAAAAGGAGTAGAGTTTCATCAGGCGTTCGTTCTCCTTGCGAAGCTGAACCGAGAAATCGGGTACCTGCACAGAAAAAGTTAGATAGAAACTCGGTTCCTCATTTCACTAGCTGGGGGAATTGACTGGGCCTGAACGAGAAAAGATGCAAAACCATCTTCTGGGAAGATGTATGGAAATCAATACTCGAGGACTCCACAAAAAGCAGAAGCTGTGTGTCTCTGAGATTAGACATGTTTGAAGGATGCACTGATGGTTGACAATTGAAATAGACAGAAACCTGTCGAGTTCCCCATTGAGTGTGAAAAGCTTGCATGCCAGTATTTCCCTGGTGTTAGGGGCAACTTACAACTGCTTTCCTGTTTGCGCTCGCCACCTCATCCTTCAGCCTGGGAAACAGCAACCATCACCACAACATAGACACATAGGGGTAATCACTGGTAGCTGCCAGTAAAGTGTCTGTGACCAAAGGCTATACAAGTCCTGTACTGATGTACAATGCAGGTGCTGGGCAACCGATGAATACAATACAAAGGTGCTACATGTACATGCACATCCGATCCTGCATGCCACTGTGGTGAACGGGATTTTCTTATCAGCTGTCAGCACCCACCATCGCACAATCGAGACAGCAACTGCTCAGATCCCTCGGGTCAGAAAATTGGAAAAAAACTGCTGCCATCAGTGTTGGTAGTGTTGGCACCTACCTGGAAATTTCCTCACGGAACGCCCTCGACTGTGCTTCCAAGTGATCCTTGCTTGTTTTCAGCGAGGCTACCTGCTGTTGTAGTTCACCGGTGCCACTACATAGCATACATCAATATTGAAGAACACAGTTTTAGCAATGCAAGGTAATGGGAGGTAGTGAAGTTTTAAGGTCACTTGTGGTCATGAATAGTAGATTTCATCAATAACAACTATCTCTTATTCAAGGCTGTAGACATTGCAAGCTGGAATTTGACTATTCGTTTTAAACATGTCCTAAGGATTCAGTCGCCAACTCCATTGCAGCCATCCACACATTAACGCGTCTGAATAGTTCAATACTCATAATTATTATGGTCTCTTTGCTGCAAAGGTCTCTCTTTATTTACTTGTTAAACCTACCCTGTCAATTCGTCAATCTTTGCCTTCAAATCCGAGTTCTCCTTAGCAAGCTGGGCCCTGCACGGACAACAAGTACACAGAACATAAGCGGCATATGCACACAGAAAACCGGTACCACAGATAGCATGCAAACATCTTACAGTGCAATTTCCCTGTAATCAACAGTTCAACGCAATGCCTAACACTAGTGCTTCTTTACTTCAAAGAGTGCACTACAAAAAATGGGAAGCAAGGCGATAGCACTCCAGATCGGACATCCACCTGATGCACACATGAAAAGGGGAGAAGGATAGGGAAATATCCAGATGCATTTACCTCTGTTCATCGACTTCTGCAGCATCCTTGGCAAGCTGGTTTACATCATCTAGCAGTCGACATGACACACACACACGCACACGCACACATACACACACACACACACACACACACACGCGCGCGCGCGCGCACACACACACACACACACGCACACACACACACACACACACATACCACAGCAAAATCAGAATGTACATGCATGTATGGTGTGTAGATTCGGACAATTCTCTCCACTGTCATCCAGCACATATTGTCATCGCCCTGATGCTCCTAATCACGAGCATCATTTTGAATTTTCCACGGTATGTACCTGTACATGTAGGTAAAATTCAGAATTACAGGCAACCTTGTCACGGAATGACAACATTGGGTAAACAAGAAACTCGTGAATAATAACACAATTTTCGGACCTAGTGACCATTCAACTGCATACTTTCACCCTCACGAATAGCAACAACTCGCGAATTATGACACTTTTCTCCTGCATGACCGAGGGTACTTATTCGCAAGGTTGACTGTACTAGTATTCATGGTTGGAGGCATGGCAGACTCTACAACCCCATGATTCCCAACCCACACACACACACCTTTGACCTTTGACGCCCATCGCCGGAGGCGATGATAGCAATGCTACGGCAGAAGCCATAGCAACTTGTGCTGGGATTGCACCATTCAACAGCTTGCAAGGCTGAAGAATTGACCGTCACTATTCAGCCTGGTCTACACCATACAGCTATTTGAAGTGACTTTTTCCGGCCAGTGAATCCCTATTTTTGGTCTTTTCATTTTTTTTTCCTGCACACACATCACACCACATACTCCGGCATGCACTGGCTGTTGGTAACCACCCAGGAGAATGAAAGAAAAGTCAGGAAGAGTTTGAGAAAGAGAAGAAAGACGTGTGTGACCATAATCGTCGGGAATCGAACCCGCAACCTATCGATTGGAAATCGCTACACATACCACTGCACCATATGGGACACACACACACACACACACACACACACACACACACACACACACACACACACACACACACACACACACACACATTATAGTCATGTTGTGGACAGTACAAAGCAGCAAGGAACTTGTGAGCAGTTCACTTTTCACAACTTTTCTGCAGATGTTCCAGATGCCATCCAGGTGAGCATAGTCCATACCTATAACTGCGTCAACATCTCCATCACTCAACAGAGATTGTCCCTCCATCTCTGTGTACGGTACTTGACCACTAGCAGCAGCTACAACAGCAGTAAGAGATCATGGGATAGCAAGGCAAGAACAGAATTAACCAATAGACCGAACTGTAAACATGATAGCAGATCCTCAACTGAGATGTGCAATAAACAAGAGACTAACTAGCTTCGAACACATGTATCTCGATATTCAGACCCTGTAATTTACAACTTCAGAATTTAGACAATATTTAGACAGAGCTTGCACACTGCTTTATTCTGTTTCAACGAATTGTAGCCGAGAGACAAGACCGGTGGCGGTGCATGGTTACATGGGCAAGATGAAGTGAGTACAGTAGAGTCTTCACAACACACTAAGAACAGTGTTCAGACACTGCTGGTAGTAGTGACGACCTGCAATACAGACTGAACAAGCACATTCATGTACATTGCGCACACATGCAGAATCGCAGTCTGGTGGTTTGTCTTACAATCAGGTCTGGAGTCATCGGACATGGACAGCTCGGACTGCAAGGACATGCCACCTGCGTCCTTGACACCTATTCCCATGGCTGCTTCCCAATCGTCAGATGACTGCGATATCGTCTCACCACGCCGCAGTCTGACAAGCTCTCGAGCACCTTCCTGAGCCTCTTCGCTGACCGAAACGATTGTTTCTTCCACCAATTCTGGTGGTGGAGGAGCTGTGAAGTGAGTACAGGTAGTGACATGGTACACGATCAGAGGGTACAGTCACACACGGTGAAGTCCACCTACATGCATACACTGGTGTCGGGCACCGTGCACCCTCAAAGCTGCACAGAACCCAAACTGTCGACTGAAGCGCTGATCCGTACCTGTGAGATCAGATCTCATTTGCCACAGATGTAGCTCAGAAGCCGTGGCTACACCGAAGTCTCTTTTTGCCCACACGTGGATATCTCAGAACAATCATGAAAATATACATGGCTATTTATGCCCAAGTCTACAAGCATTTGTTGAGTAAAAGCATTCTCTAGGTACGAAACAAGAAAGCCCCAAGATGTCATCTGAATACAGTGTACGAGTGCCATCCTAAGAACTCACATCTAGGATCAGAGGCCATAGAAGCAGGAGACATCGTGTTGGAGCGCTTAGATCTGGCCGAGCGGATGGACGAGCGTCGGCGAAATGTCCCAGTCGGTGCAAAGACAGCAGCGTTGCTACAAAACATATTCAATGGGGCACCGACACCAACGAAAACAGCATGCTATGTAAGTACATTGACCCGCAAGTGGCATCCATGCACAGGAATGCAACTACCGGTATGAGAATGCAGAATGGATTGATTCGGTGCTAGTGCTGTACGGGATGGCAATTAACAGGATTGCATGGCGGTTAAGAAAATGCTAACCTTCCCTACGCTCCTATCTTAAACAATTGACCCATGTGTTTTCGAGAATGGTTAGCATTTGAGATGCACAATCTCGTGAGGGACTTAGCCAAGCCAGAAAATACAACGACATGGCGACTCTTGTTTTAATTTATCAAGTTACTTGGTCCGGCTCATCGCAATTGTCACTTATCTCCCACGCACTTTTTGACAGGTAAAACCCAGTCCAACATCACGATATCTAACTTACTTTTGCTTGGGAGGTTTGAGGGCAAGATCAAATGAGGCACCAAAGAAAAAATGATCGCGACTAGCGCTTTGAATCGCGATGTGTTCGACTTTTTTGGGAAGTGGAAATCTGGCCATTCACTGTCTGTGCTGCCAAAAGCCAAGGGCAGCGACCCGAATACCGGAACTGTAGCAGGGGCAACTGACATCCTGGAGAGCGTGACAGGCACGCGTGCACGGCAGAGGAGTATGAGCGTCATGCTGAAGAAGAAAGGTGTTTTCGATTCGACTCGCGCACGTTTTGGTTGTTCCTTTTGTTCCTTCATGGACCTGGCAGCAGCATTACAAGAGTCGTCATCAGCGCATCCAGTGGAGCGTATGACAACTGTCTGGAGAGGCCTGTATGCCTCATTCGAAGGCTCTGTTGCACTGTGGTGACACACATGTCACACTGCCCACGGTTCCTTCAAGCACCGAAGTGACAGACACAACTGTTCCTTTCCCATTGCTGCCATACGACAGGCTGACAAAGCAAGAGATACTCTACCAGTCTACGCCAGCAGCTAGACACCAGCAATTATTTTAATGTCAGCTCACGTAGCAGCTAGACACCAGCAATTATTTTAATGTCAGCTCATGTAACAGCGGCAGCTCGAGTGATGGAGAGTTGAATGAACTCTGGACCTGTAAGAGTGTGAGTGCAAGAACGCGCTCCTTCGCTGATTTATTTCGTGCATTTTGCTTACCTTGCTTCCCTTCTATGACTCGCTTCAACTGATTCCATGGCTGATTTTTTTCTTGTGGCGGAGAGTATTCATGCATCATGCTTCCTCACTATGCCTATTGAAAATTTCACAGAGCGGCAACAAAACTCCTGTTCTTAGTGGCGATAGATAAGCGACAATTGCGGTGAGCCGGACCAAGTACAAGTGAACTGAGATGTGAATTGGCGGTAATTATAGAAGAAGGAGGCTGCTCCAATGTTCGGAGCAGCCACCTTCTTCTACAAGTTACATGTATTGCTTAAAAAAAAAGAGAGCAATAACTTGACAATTGGTTACCTCATAGCACGACCATGTTCAGCGGAAACAGGAGTGTCCTTGTCCTGCATGTAGCGTTTGATCGCTTCCAGATGTGTCTGCCTCTCCTCTGCTTGCCGCTTGCGAAGTTCTTCTAAATCGTCCTGCAGGGCTTGTGCTAAGACAAGAAAGCAGAAAGAATTGTGCATATGTAGCACCGCCAGTTAAGTTTTTTTTAAGTCACCTTCCATCATGATGACTTGAGAAAGGGAGCAAGTTTCAGGTACCTCATAATCAACATTGTCAACACTTTACAAGTACTGTCATCGCCTTCTCATCAGGTGGAACACAGGCAAAAAGAGCCTGAGCAAGCACAACGAGTTTATAAAGCAGAGATGTGATAGCAACAGCGCAAAGAAGAGTAGCTAGAAACAACACGGTACAATGCATAACCTCATACACAAAGGAGGAATGACAAAAATGTGCCAGTGTGAAGAAACCAAACAAGTGTGAAGTCGGTATTGCAACAACAAACCAATGGACACCAAGTACTAGCAATTATTGATGATCTACCAACCAACCTAAGTGTGAAGAATGATGAGAAGGCAATGAATGGAAAAGTCCAGAAAACAGTGATTGTGAGGAGCACGGAACTTGTTCTTTTCTTCAGTGTGATTGCATTCTTGTCTCCAAGAAAAATTAGCTACATGAGCGTACGCATGTTGTCAATGAAATGAACAGGCTGACAATAGCCATGGTAGCCATTTACATGACGTCTGCCGTCCGCTAAATAATTCCCCGCTCCAACTTCATCAAATGCATGTACACCACACTCGAGGTTCACCTGAATTGCTTTTCGCTTTTAGGCGCTCTTGAAGCTGCATGTTTGACATCTTCATCTGCTCCAGCTCGGCCTTGAACTGGCGTCGCTCCTGATCCACAACATCCTGAATTTCCCACAGTCTCTACAGCGTCACGATGATGTGGACAAAGCAAGAAGCACAGTGGAAGAGGGAGTGGTAAGCATATAGCATTCACCCGATTCCCTACTACATCTTCTTTATCAGTTGCATACTACATGTACGTATAGAATATATACTCTGTTGTTGTGGCTATAGCTGGCTGGAAGGTGAGAGAGAGAGAGAGAGAGAGAGAGAGAGAGAGAGAGAGAGAGAGAGAGAGAGAGAGAGAGAGAGAGAGAGATAGGCACGGTGTGTGTGTGTGTGTGTGTGTGTCTGTTTGTGTGTCTGTCTTTGTGTGTGTGTGTGTGTGTGTGTGTGTGTGTGTATGTGTGTGTGTGAGAGAGAGAGAGAGAGAGAGAGAGAGAGAGAGCATGAGAAAGAGAGGACAAGTAATACAGTGAGGACAATGTGACTGTCTCAAGAATATGTTCTGTCTTCCAGGCAGTTCCAGCTGTCCATTTTGTACACATCACATAGGTGCATTGAATGGGATTTTGGTGTCTCTCTTTCTTACCCACTCTGGTGGCTCTAATCTAATCCGGTGACTCCCATTGCTATAAGCATTACATCTGGCCCATTGATTTCTGATGGCGGTGGCATTCCTATGGATTCAAACTAGTCAGTCTGATCGACGACGACTCTTGCGCAACTCAACATTTTCTTGCAATAAATGCCAATAAACCAAACATGAATTCACACAGCACACTCGGTATTGATACATCCCAAGCTACCCACAGTTTGAAATTTGAAATTCATACGTGTTTCCTGCATCTACCCACTACAGTATGACACAACTTCCTGCTGAATATGGTCGCAGGGCATGGGTATGCAATGTACTTTACATGTCCAGAATGGCAATGACTCTGACTGGGCTGACATCTCAATACCACTACTAGGAAGCTCTGTTTCCATTGTTTATTTGACCGTAAAAGAGACTTGTTCACTTGAGGAAGCTAGCATGACTAATTGCAACATTTCCCAAGATAATCCGCATTTCCCCCATCAGTCCAGTGGTGTGGTGCCACATGCACCATTGTCTTCTGGGTTTCTGCAAACCACCTGCATGCTACCCATAATGCCAGGGGCAAGCCATGCAATCCTGGGGAAATGTGGGGGTGCTACTACCAGTGTAGAGGTGCGGAGAATATCATGTACATTGTACATGTAGGGATGTGCACATAGTATATAAAAAACAAAATAAAAAAAAATAAAAAAAACATGTATGTATACTATTCTAGACATGCAGTGCTGCAGCACCACACCTGTGTGCTCTTGGCTGCACTTGTCTTTGTGCACAAGTCTATGGATGTGGACCATTGTACATGTACATAATCCATAAGACCCTTCCCAAGGTACATCATGACTGTGTACTACTTCAAATGGCTCTACTTCTACAACTGTACAAGTAGTTCACAGTGGATGTGTGACTTTAAAATGTTTGGTACAAGGTGCAATGAGAACAAGTCTACCGGTTTGGAGATCTAGCTGTAACTAGGCTGCTGATGTCTGTAACTATGTAAGTTTGTAACCCCAACGGAAAATCAGTGCCGCTAACTGTGCATTTTCACAAAATATACATATTCCATTTGTTTTCCATTTGTTTTACTTTTTTTGCATCGTGTGACCTGAAATGTTCCATAACAATACAAACCATCCACCGGACACTGTTGTCTTCATACCTTCTCACTCGTTTGCCTGAGATCCTGCTCAGTGCCAAGCTTCTTGACGACCTGTTCCAGATCGTACTTTGCCTGATTTGCCGCTGATTCGATCGCTGCATTCTCCGTGACCAGGACGTCGAGTTCTTCCAGTGCTGACGTGATCAGCCGAGCCAGCGAGCTCATTTCATTCGGATCGATCAAGTACACGTTAGCAAGACGTTGTAGCTCGGAGAGCATGCTGTTCGCCAGGACTGCGACATGATGAGATACATCCGCATTCGTCCCCTGCGACGACAGCGTATCGCCTGAGCTCGTGCTGGTCGCTGGGTCCGACACGAACTCCTCCGGAACACCGACGTAGAATTGAGACATGATGCATCGGGGAGTGATCGATTCTTCTCTTACTAGAAATTCTAGCCAAGGTCAGCTACAACTCTATCACAGAAGCACTCCTCAGGCTCGAAAATTGAGCGAAAACTGTAAAAAAGGGTTCGCCGCATCAGTAAACTGTGAGTGACATGACCACGAGCGAAAGAGAGAAAGGAATGTTACATACTGTATTACTGTCTGACTGTAGATTTACCCACTGCACTGTCGACATGTCAGTGCAGTGTCACACCTCTCGCAAATAAAACGAAGGAAAAAATGATGTGACCGCGCGCATCTCGATCAGCAATCAAGACTCGAGTCAAGTAGGGGCATCCTAGCGATAGCCTGCGCCTGTACTGCACTGCGCCTTGGCTGTCGACATGTCCCTGGCCTCCTAGCTCCTGTGTGTGGTCCAGCGCGCGCAGTAGACCGGTACCACGCGGTAGCCGGCCCAGCACTGGGGATCCGAGCACGTGAGCGCCAGAGCTGAATGAGGCAGACTGCCGACATGTCGACAGTGAAGTGAGCATAGTGCCTCAGAGTCAATGCCTGTACTACTGCCTGGGCTTGTCCCCTTGCGCGGTCGACGACTGTGCTTTTGAGTTTTGTTTTGTTTTGCTGCACTACGAGTAGTATACGACTCGTATACCCGTAAGGCATCGTGGAGGTAGTAAAGACTTTTTTAAAAGTAAAGGCATCGTGGACTGCTAGTACTAGTAGTAGTACTGGTAGCCTGGCAAAAGCGAAACTAACTTCCTAAGCTGGTTCAGTGGTTGTGTTTCTCGACCCGTATTATTACCGATTGTGTAACACGGATGTACCGTTACTTTACCTACTTTAGGTATGACTATGACTTTGTAGCCTGACCTGACCTGACTCGTGGAACCACTACTGCACTAGGCCACTGCGCACCGGCAGTACGTACACTACAGTCATGAGTAGGTAGTAGATTTGCGTGCAGCACCGAGTCCTGCCTGGTAATCGTGGTAATGGTAGGCTAGGCTCGAGGGTTGAGTCCTGAGTGTTTCCTGGTCTGATCTTCCATGGACGGAAGAAGGAACCACTAATTTTTGTGTTCAACCGGGAGTCAGTGCTGCAACCATCTGTGTGCACTTTTTGATCAGACTTTGTATAAAACTTTATGAGTAAAATGCTGATCGGTCATGCCTGTCATACCCATAACCACTAAGCCGCAAGCGCGCGGCAGGCGTAGATCTACCACTGGCACTAGCATGATGACTTGTCACTTGGGTAAGCATAGGCCGGAACTACGATCTGTCTTACTTATCAGGCCAAGTACACCAGTCAGATACATAGTGATTACGGCGGCCTACCTATCTAATCATATCAACATTCCTAGATACTGCACATGTAGTTTGAGAAACTCAAACTAGTAAAGACAAGTACAGTGTACTTACTGCTAAAGAGGCAAAAGGGGAAGGACCATCGCCAGTGCTTCGGTAATCTGGGCTGAGAGCAATGATGACATTATTGCTCTCAGCCCAGATTGTATCACATAATTATGTCCTGTTTACTGTTAGTGTCAGGGTGTGCAGACTTACTGCACTCTGCAGCCATTTCACTAATAGTGCCAAGTGGGCATACCGTGTCCAGTCGATAATGATTATCTCCAGCACATTCCGAACTGTCATTTTTGCAAGTTCATGTCTACCCTCGTTAGCAGACAATTGGGGACCAACATTAGTATTGTAAAACAAGCATTGTCTACTATCAGGCACATTTTTCTGCTGTTTTCCATCATAGACGTACATACTGTATCCGCCTCAGAATATTTATATAATACAACCCAACAGTACGCTTGTACGTGAAATATAAACCGACATACAAACCGAGGCGAAGCCGAGGTTTGTATGATGGTTTATATTTCACGTACAAGCGTACTAGTGGGATGTATTATACTTACTGTTTCTATGGTGGCGGTCTATATGGGGTTTGTATGGGGTTTGTATGAGGTTTATATGCCCAGTATAAGCCGCCAGCATGACGGGCAAGTTGACTGGAAGTTTGTATGAAAGGTCAGCATAATAATATTTATCACTCCCTTAGTATTGACTCCCATAGAATTTTGCCATACCTAAGCAGTCAAATATTCCTGCATATTTCACTCCTTAGGGCTATATTGACCGCTTATATTTGACTCCTTTTTAGCGATTGAACACAGCTAGTACAGGCTTTGGCTAGTCGTGACAAATCTAATATTGACTTCGTACTTAGTCAGTATTGGAAATAAAAGACCTCGTAAAAGACCTCGGCTTCGCCTCGGTCTTTTACTCGGCTTTTATTTCCTATATTGACCTCGTAATCAGTCAATATTAGATATGTCATCCCCAGACTCCTCTGTACAAGATAACCCATTTCGTATAAGACTTTTTTCCATAAGACCCCTGTGCAAGACAACATGTAACATCAATAGAGCAAGCTAGCTAGAAACGAGTGCAGAGAAATTTTGTTTTCAAACTTTACGCTGAGTTGCTGGCAGCGACCATTGGCATTGAGCCATCCGAGCAATTTCATAGCCTATGGCCATTTGCTTTGTTTTGCAATGAGGGAATCGAACCTGTGGGACAGCTGAAGGTAACGTTATAACGAATATTGTCTACAAACGAACTATCTCTTATATCCAGACTTGTATGAAGGATTTTTTTTAATTAAAATAAATTTTCGTCAGGGGATTTTAGATCGTTGTCTTCTAATGAGGTTTGTCTTGTAAGCGATGTCGTGCTAATGAGGGTAGACCTGCAAATGGAAGTGCTGAATACAATAGAAGGGGGGTTTCAATGGACTAGTGATGTAACTAAGTGCATCAAGACACCTGTAAGTATGCAGGGGGGGGGGGGGGAGGGTCTTAGGTGGCAAACTCACAAGGGGCGTGCAAGCCTGAGCCTCGAATTAGATACACACTGCCCCCTCCCTCCCCTCTGCGCGCAACGTCCATCGTTACTGGTTCAATTTGAAATTGATTTTTATTAACTTAACTGAACCTACCAATAATTGTGCAACCACTTTCAAACCCTCAAACTGGTGAACATGAGGGTGCCATTTTTAAAATTGTGGCCCCTAAGCCAAAGTTACAGCAGGATGATATTCTTCACTGGCCGCAACAAACTGTTTCCTAATACAAACGTGGTCGCCTGCCTACACTGGATCATAGCCTGGCATTCGTCCATGTTGAAGGCTGCAAAAGGCCTAGTGCTGCGCAGCCAATGCGCCTATCCAGTCTGTCCCTCATGCACACCTTTGTAAGCAATGGAGACAAACTGACAGCCATGCCAACAGCACTCAGATCAGTGGGTGGCATGTCACAGAATTCAGCAGTGTGACTATCTCTCACCAGAGTTGTATGAACATGCCATTTGCAACGTGCAGCTGGCCAAGTACGCCATGAACGTAATGTCATCAAAATAAATCACTTCGCCACATCTGTTCAACGTCGAGCAAGAATAGCAGTAGTGCTTCAGCATTAACCCCCCGTGCAAAAGGCACAATGTACTGGAGCAAACAATGAGTCTTGTGGGAGGACCTTCCATACTTGAATTAATATTGACTTTGAATAATAATCATCCAACTTATATAGAGAGTTCGCTGAAAGTAAGTCGCCATGTATAAAAAAAGATTGCCAGCCAATGCTTGTGTAGTTTGCTCATAGTCATGTACTCGTCAGTAAACATACGTGTACGCACTGGCACAGAGCAGCTTCATTGACGAGTTCTTGACTTCAGTGCACACAGGCAAGAACAATCATTCTTCCCAGCCACCTGCCCCCACTCCTGTCCCGTGTACTGCACAGAAGTGATGCAGTTGGCTTTGGAATTGCTTCATGTACTCACAATGCTGCAAAACACAAGTAAGGGAAGTGCCACATTACATTATCAGAGAGAGAGAGAGAGAGAGAGAGAGAGAGAGAGAGAGAGAGAGAGAGAGAGAGAGAGAGAGAGAGAGAGAGAGAGAGAGAGAGAGAGAGAGAGAGAGAGAGAGAGAGAGAGAGAGAGAGAGAGAGAGAGAGAGAGGAGAGAAAGAGAGACAGAGAGAGAGAGACTGAGACAACAAGAGACCATGAAGGGCCTGGGTAGCTATGGCTATATGGGCGCGCAAGTAGCTACCCAGGCCAACGGAACAAAAGGTGAGTACGGGGTTCGTATGGTTCATGCAGACCAGCTAGGGAAAAAGGTAGACTGTACGGGAGGAGGTACCTAACATTACTGTAATATTACACTCCCCCCCCCCCTCCCACCATGCTCTGTACATGTAGACTCAGGTGTAAAAAAATGATTTGTTCCTGGTCTCGCAACTATAAAGTAAGTATGTGGAAACGCTTACCTTTTCTCCCAGGTACGCATCGAGATCCTCATCCCGAAAGTGTGGCTGACAGGATACATTGAGCACAGATGATCCTACACATCATCACATTGGATGGAAAAAATGACAAATCCATACAACTGTGATCAACACAGAATTGACCCTGCACTGAGCTGTAGTTAAAAGCTGAGCATACTGATATTACTGGTAAGTAACCAAGCATCAGGCCACTAGGACGAAACAGGAACTCGTTGCATTTTCAGCCTGGTGAAAGGGAACTGTGGACTTAGGACAGTATCGTTAGGTCCCCATCTCCCGTACATTTCCCAGCACATCCTTTCCCCTGCTGACCTGCATCCCGTAGCCTCCCGTGTTCTCGTATGACACCTTTGTTCAGTTGGCCTGGGTAGCTGCTTGCGCACCCATATTGGCCATAGCTACCCAGGCCCTTTATCTAACATTGTAGAGTTTGCATCGTAGAAACCACATCAGTGTAGAAATTACATTGTAGAATTCACAGGAAGAATTCACTGGGATTATTGCAATCTTGTTTTTGTTACGTTCCGACATTAAGTATTGCTCACCTTTTAAAATTGCTATGGAGTCCAGTTCAGCACATGTGATTTCCTTCTTCAATGGCAGCGAGAATGATACATGGTACAGCACTTCTTTTTAACGTGAAGTCATTTTCCCTGCTCTAAGATTTATTCTCTTTTACTCAAGAACTTCAAAGATTTCTTTGCTACGATCGTTCAAAACTATTTACGATTGATTTCTTACATTTCTTCGAAATATTTCTTCTCGGATGGAGAGCCAAGGATGATTTTATGGCAAACTGACTGCCAATCAGCTCTAGAACGTCTTGGATGCGCACTCCTACAGCCTTCCAACTTGGAAGGTTCTAAGTTATAGTACAACTTCCCCTCCTATGTTGGCTGCCGGTGTTTCTATCCAGAGTGTTATTCATGATTATTTTGTCTTGTGAATGACATTCCTGTCCAGCCATGGTATATTGTTCAGATCGATACCCTGAATCTTGCTATTAGCCACACTGGTCAGTATGTGTGGTAGTTGTCAGTGAGGTAGTGCCCTTGTGGCGCCATGATGGCCAATCTGGTGCTGAAGAGTTTCTCCATCTCTGCTAGAATTTAACCACGATTCGTACTCAGCAACTGCCTCCATCCTCATGTTTATATAAAAGAGTAGAAAAGCACATGCGTATGGATGATGGCACAGACTCAAACCATCTGCAACAAAACTTACCAAAGCAGGCTACCATGGATTCTTCAAAAAGTAGAATGGCAGCTGTGGCATCATCTTCAGTGACCTTCAGAAAGCAAATTCAACGCAACCAATGAGCTTCAACCATAGGAAATCAACAGCAAAAATAAAAAAAACAAGCAGTAAGAATTCCACGACAAAGTGTTTTGATAGTTGTTTGCTTGAACTTGATACTGTTGCTGCAACTACAGTATGACACCATCTTCAGCCCTGTGTGCCTGTAGTCCGAGCGACCATTGTGTCTCTAAGAACAAACAGGTCTGGAAGTCATCTTACCTCGCTCCTCAGGCACAACGCAGCATGTGCAGCGGCTACACAGGTCCTGGTGGCAAACACAATAGCAAAAACAAGTAATACATGACCTAGATAAAGTGAGTATGAACAAGGACACACATGACAAACAACAGTCTGTTCATATTATCAAGAGTGCATAAACAAGAGTATGCAACTGTGGTTATGGCCCAGTGCGCGGCGCGCTGCCTTCATTACGTAACTTGCCTTCATCACGCTCTGAAAGCATGCATTCAAACTCACAATTTCTCGTACGAGCCCATCCGTTTTTGCTCGATTCATTCCAGTGCCTACGCGATCTCTGAATTCTGGCGCATGAACTCCAGTTCCGTACGAAAGTTCATTTCAAACCAGAGGGAAAGTGCGGTGTTTGATTTTCCGCAGTGCGCGGACTGCAGCTGAATGATGTAATGAAGGCAGCGCGCCACGCGTCTGGCCCATAGAAAGGAGATCACAGTTGCATGCTCTTGTTTATGGACTCTTGATATTATAAAGAAGACTGAGGCATGCTACGTCACAGTGAGGTGCAGTATTGGGGAGTTTTCCTTCAACAGATGAATTGAGATGGCAATCAAGTAAACACATGGTAAACAAATGCACGGCTTGTGAGAGACTCGGACTGTTACAAATTATAACTGGTGGTTTGTAACTTACAAACCACCAGTTTTGAAGTATGAAAGGTCTTCTTGCATGTGATTTTAGTCGTAATTTGTGCATTGGGTATTGGGTGCAAGCACCCACTGCCAGGTAAAACTCTTTTCCTTTCCTCATCCTTTACGTCTCTTCCTTTGTCCTGCTCACTGCTGTTTGTAGTTTGAATTTCGGTTTGATTTAAATTGATTCTGCATTTCTGCATAATTATAGTTTCAGTTAATAAGGCACCATGTTTTCCATGGCTACACGGAATGTGTTCAGTCGCATATCCGTTCTGGTATCATTTTCAGTTGTGTTCGTAAATTTATTTTCCTTATTTGTTGTGCATAGTATGCTGGCCTTGTTTGCGCTGTCATAGGTGCACTTGTACATGCACGTTTTGCTGAGGAGAGCGGTTTTGCATTCGGTTTCATTGTTTCATTGCATGTTCTCTCTGTTGTTCCTTTCCCGGTTTTCCTACCTACGCTGTTTTTTTGTTATTCGATCGTAGTTGAGTAGGTTGTTTGTTCTTGCATTCCTCCTTGATCTCATTCCAATGTGTAAATACACTCGGACGTCTCTTATCCGGGCACCTTGGGACCGGGCACTGCCCGTATCTCAGATTTGCCTGTATCTCAGGATAACTCATCTACCATGTATCATGTCGTTTTTGAAGAAGTTTATTTGGCACGTACTGCACACGTTCAGGTTACAAAAAGAATCCATTGATAAACATGTGTGGATTACACAGGTTGGCAGTGACAGATAAGCACTTGTGCATACGAAAAAAGTTCAAACCCCCAAAATCGAAGCATTTTTGGCATTTTTTTGCCATAGGAACTCAAGCTGAAGGTGCCCGGTAGAGAGACGTGCCCGCATCTGAGGCGTCCGGATAAGAGACGTTTGAGTGTATACTTAAAAGGAGGGGTTGTCAACTAGATAAATATACTGTGTATTGATAGCTGTCCTAGCGCTGTGTGGTCATTTGTTCCTAACCTTTTTCAATACATTCTACTGTGGCCTGCACTATATTGTCGGCCTAGCAGAACAGGCACAGGAAGTCTTGCGTGTCTGGGAGAAAACCCATTTCGGTACTTCAGCAGTGGGCGCTACGAGCCATGGGTTCGAGAACACTGGAGAGGCCGGGAGTGTTCGGCTGATTAGGACAGCATGTAAGGCACTCGAAGCCCACTGCAACGAACAGTCTGGGAGTCATCAGCAATTCAAGAGCTATCTCCAGTCCAAAGGCGTAGAGTCAATCCCACTTGCAAGGTTCGTCGGCAATAGATTTAACATTGTATTTTACAATGCTGCCGGCATCTACACACTGCGAGACCACACTGGACGGTTCGGCCAGAATGTTTTCCAATGCACACATCATCGTTGACGAAGTCCACCAGGAGCTGTTTTGCAGCAACGACACGGATGCGTCCACACAGGTCATTCTAGAACTGCTTGTGTCGGCATTCGCAAACTACTCCACGAAGCTGCTGGCCGACCATTTGGCTGGGTGGCAAGTTCAGCAACATGTCAGCACAGCAGCAATCCACATCAGCGAGTGTCCGCACAACAAATGTGGCCAGCGAGCGAGCTTTTGCTCTCCTGGACCGGTTGCAACGTGAAAAACCAAACGCGTCATCCATCGCCATCGAAGGCATCGTATTATTCTGCTACAACCGAACCGGGGAATGGCTCCAAAGCCAATCCTTGCTGAGGCGAAGAGAGCTGTTCAAGAGCGCTCTAGCAGGAGCCCAGCACCACCGACAGCTGTACCAGCAACGCAGCCAGGCCATTCGAGATTTCCAGCGGGAAAGAATGATAGAGAAGGAGAGGCAGCGACAGCAGAAGGAAGCGCATACTCTTCAAGAGAAGCAACAGCTGGTGGACAGCATTGCACTCACTGGACTATGGAGCACTCCAGATACTGTAGTGGAAAAGCTTGCGCTCCTTCCAACAGCGGCAGCAAAGCTGGCTGCTTTAAACAAGCAAGTTCCTTTCAGACGTGTCGTGTTACAACAGCAAGGTGACAAGATATTGTTTCAGTGGTCGTCCGGCGGCAAAGCATTTACATGGGAAGAGTTGGGAAAGCACCTTCTACAGCTAATCAGAGAAGCTAGAACTGTGGAGGAATAAGGTGAGTTCTCTGACCTGATCGTTGTCTCTAAAATAATTAATTGAAAAATGTACTTTCAAATTATTCAAATAATTCAATGATTACCTGTAGAGGCAGAAAATTTCGTCGGTCAATAATTTCGTCCAACTCCAAAGAAAAGGAGTTCGTCCGGTTGAAAATTTCGTCCATGGATCATAAGAGTGTATAGAAACGCTGGACAAATCGATATTCGTCCTACATTTAATTTAGTCCAAAAGCTCCTTGGACGAAAAAGACGAAATTAAATTCCAGACGAATATTTCTGCTTATACAGTATCCCTAATCGTGAGTCAAACAAACAAGAAAGGCCCAGGAAAGACAGATTAACACACTTACATGGAATGAATAGCAGTTGCTGGTATGTCTGTTCCAAAAGCACCGGATGAGCGCATCTGCCGGCTTGCCATGTAAAATGAGCGAATGAGATCTTGAGATCCCTTTGCAAACGTGGGTCGTTTTGCAGCTGCCAACTGAATTAGCTGGAAAAAGCAGAACACGAGAAGAAATTGGTGCAACAAGAATACTAAAAACTAATTCTACTCAGGCCCGTCGCACCGACTTTCGAGGTGGGACGGCCATGGAAGGGGGGTGCGGGGCCTCCCCGGAAAAATTTCAAAAATTGAAGCCAATTACAAGCATTTCCGGGCATTTGGTGCCAATTCAGTGTAACTACAATGAAAGACTTTTTAATTCTGCAACAAACCAAGAAGACGCTACGATCGGGGACACGGATTCTTTCATTACCCTTCCCCGGGAAGAATTTAAGCCAACTGCAAGCATTTCCAAGCATTTGTTGCCATTTCACTGTACCTGCAATGAAAGACTTTTTGATTCAGCAACAAACCACGATCGGGAACAAGGATTCTTCATCATTTGCCAAGTTTGCGCAGAGCTGCGATCATCAAAACGCCGAAAAAGTGGGGCGGCTGAGGCCGACCCGGCTGTGGCGGCCTTGCTACTCCCTCAGACTTTTGAATACAAACTAACTCATTTCCAGATTGTGAAGGCAGTGGGTGGAAAAGGGCAAAACACAGGTAATATAGTCCACATCCTTGAATGTGGAAACGTCGAAAATATATTAAATACTGTGAAATCAAATTATTCATTACTAGAAACCGCACAGATACAGGTGTCACATAGCACAGATACCATCAATTTAGTTTCTTGAACTCTCTCGAATGGAATAGATGTACTTCAGTATACCTGTCTGGTGTCTTGATCATCCAGTAGACATTCTCTGTGTTCCAAATCAGTAGAGTGCGAGCAGGAAGCCTCCAGCAGCATATCACATACTTTGGCATCAGCCAAGTCCAGAGCAACAGGGCTGCCTGACTGGGTACTCACTACCATATCGAATCGACTAGAAGAAACCATAACACAGAATGGTTGCAGGCAGAGTCAGTCCATGGTGTATCAGAAGATATAGTGGGAAGAGTGGGACCACGACGGTTCCTGAGCGTGTGGTGTGCCTAGATGATCTAAATAGCTTGCATAGACCTCGGTCCTATCGGCAGGACCTACCGGTAGGACCATCATACACAGACATGCTGCATGGCCTCTGTTCTAACATTGACCTAAAACTTGACCCTAAACTGTTGCTCAGGGGCTAATGAAGGAGTCCAGAAATTTTAGACGTGATCGCACAAGGCACAGCACGAAAGTCCATGGTAACAGCCCATGGTAACCATGGAAACGGTGTATCGAATTATGCATTCCACTGCCTTGGCAGACTAATAAAAACATTAGTACCTCACCACGATTGATGTGCCATGGTCAAAATTCACTTTGGACAGAGCTGCTAGCGCTCCGACAGGAGTATGTGCGGCCATTTTGACAATCGATAAAATTGCGCGTATGCAATGCACTGGACATAGTCTTGCATTTTGCGCCATTACTTTGCCTGATAAAGACCTCATCTCAACAATTGTTTCAAGAAATTTCTCAACCAAAAGCACTTTTGCAGCGCGATTTCTTGGGTCCTACCGGTATTGGGTCCTACCGGTAGGACCACGGTAGGACGGCATGCAAGCTATCAAAAGGCTGCTAGTGCAAAAGGCCAAACCGTTCCAGGCATGCTTAGCTGTTGTTCTGGTGTCCTGGTGTCCTGGTGGTGGTGGTGGTGGTGGTGGTGGTGGTGGTGGTGGTGGTGGTGGTGGTGGTGGTGGTGGTGGTGGTGGTGGTGGTGGTGGTGGTGGTGGCGGCGGCGGCGGTGGTGGTGGCGGCGGCGGCGGCGGTGGTGGTATAGCTGTTGTCACAGCATAACAAAAGTCGTTGACACCTACATGCTATTCGCGTCTGCTTTCACCTCATCCTTCAGTTCCTGGTTATCAAGCCAGCTCACCATCCTAATTAGAATACTGAAGTACATGAACATCAAGCCTGCGCATACTTACTCCACCAGGGCTTTGCTGAGGTTCACATTGTCCTAATGCAAGCAAAGAAGAAAGCAGAGTGTTATGGATTGCATGCATGTTATGCGCAACGTCACAGTCCTAGATTACATGCATGCTATGTGTGACGTCATTATCAGATTATCTTAGCTACTGTTACCATGCGCGTAGTTACTGTTGCCAGGCGCGTAGTTACTGTTGCTATGCAGCACTCTCTGTATCTAGAGTGTGCGCATGTGTGTAATGTGCTTCTCCTTGGATCCATCTTGGCTTCCTGTGCTGCATGTCTTTCCTCTCTGGTTTTACCTTTACTTCCATGTTCCCTTTCAATGCAATGTGAGCCAGAGCACGCCAAAATATGACCACAGACCAAAAATTCGATTTTCAGTTTTTTGTTCAAAAATGATCTAACACACCTAATGTTCACTGTCTGAAAGTTTTGGATTGATCTACATATCTAAGTGTTGCTACAATGGTATTATATGCAGCACTGTTGAAATGGTGAAATTCTATGTGCAGCAATGGGATTGTCATTTTTGCACACAATTGATAAGCCCCTTGGTTCATCCTTTCCGGGTCAGTTCCTCTGTCCAGGGTCTTATAGCATGAGCTGACAGGTACTCAGCCACATCCAAATTGTCTATAGGCAGCTGAGCTGGGTGTCCGAAATACCTCCTGTTTGGAGCACCACTGGAGAACCGCCAGCAAAAACACGGTCAACATCTGTAGATGGCCGGAGAAGTTGGCACTCCATGTCCTCTCCATCACACTCCACCTGTACTTTCAGATATACAGTATACACTGCTGCACACAGTCTTCCTCAACATACTAGACGTCGCACTCATATTCCCCACACCAAAGCCCATCTGCACACGGTTTTCTCTGCTCGCCAGAGAGTACTGCTTTCGCTGCATACTGCTCATGCTAGCGATGTTCCGCATAAGGCACTCAAATTATCGACTTGAGCAAGCTGAGTTAGCAGCAGAGTCCAGTGATTGTTTTTGCACTTGCAACCAATACTGGCATTGTCCCGGATATGTGCAGCGATGTCCATTATGGCCAAATCATCGGCCGACTCACCTCCCAAGTCAGTGTCGATGCCAATCGCTTGCCAGCTTGTCATGAGAGTAGAATTCCTCGTCACTGCAGATCGTGGGACTACCAGCATCAATTCTTTTTACGCTCGATGAAAGTGTCGCCCTCAAAGGACTCGTCGCTGTAGCCATCATCGTCTTCCTTCTGTTTCCGACTCGAATCCTCAAAATATTTTATCCTGCGCATGGAGTGCGAGGATGTCGTCTTCTTCCGCTCCGCAGTACATTACTACTACTAGGCTCTTCTGTCGATACATCGATGACGATCAGTTTTAGGCGACTCAGCGCAACATGGAATACAAACTCTAACAAATAAACTTACTTGCAACAAAGAATTGCATCCGGAACAGTCCAGTCGACCGAGGAGAACAACAACAGCGACTCGCGTTGCACTGCACTTCGTATTTTTTGCCGCGGAATTCAAATCGCGATTATCTCGACTTTTTCAAAAAAAGCTGTGGTCATGTTTTAGCGCGCTCGGGCTCATGTATTTCTAAACTCTCCGATCCGTGTGTATCAGTGGAACTGTGTATGAGTAGTGTGCGGGCTGAATGCGAACCACAACAATTGGCGACTAAAGTAATTTTAAATAAGGCCTTTGCAGACTTGGTCAATCTGCATGCAGTACTGTTTCATACTCGCATATTGGTCTGTGACGATAGTCCAGATATCACGATACAAGGATTTTCACTGAGATCAAAATTTTCAGATCTTCTCTCATAACATGTTTACAAGAAATGATGGAGTTACGAAGGTTTTACGGATCGATCATGAATCGAGCATATGTGATCGATTCACGTACACACCGTACATAAAGGGTTCAACTTTCAGCAGCAAATCCTTTATATACTAACACTATTACTGTGGATACAGATCAGCCAAGTATGCATGGTGCGACTAGTAACGCAGCAATGCATAGATCAGGTAGAAACCAAGTGGCAATAACTTCGTTCGGTTGCCCTGGCAACACATCGAGTGGGACAATTTTCGATGAGCCATGAGCCCATGTACTTTCTATCATGGCATGGATCACACTGCCTATGACACCCAGGTTGCTGGTGTTTACTAATGCAGCTCCAGTGGCAACGGGTCCGCGGTCTACTTACAAAGTATGGTTTGCCGCTTAGTGATGTGGCTGCTGGAACTTGACGGTGTTTCTTTTTGCTCTTCTGGTCAGCATATGCCCAGACGGCACATTTGAGAGGAACTTGTACTTGCTGAACCTGTGACGATCTCCCAACAATGTTGGACTCATCACGGAAGGGTACTGAAAATATTGCGCAATCACCTTCTAGCACTGCAACACAACATGGCAAAAAATGGTCACTTGAATGCAGAATGTCCAGTACCTGTAAAAAAAACAACAGCTACAGGGCCATTTTTAACCTACCACTATCTAAAAGAACACAGAGCCAAATTTGGACCAGACAATGGCACAGTACAGTACAAGTGCCGGCTGTGGAACTTACCATGTTGCAACTGGGTTTGAGAATCCTTCTTGTAATGAGATAGATTGCCAAGCAGACAAATGCCACCGGTGGCCAGAAATAGTGAGCCAGCTGCAACACACCAAGACAATAGCAGACCATGACCGAAGTTGAGCCATAAACCTGACCCAGGAGAACAGAATAATAATTGATCACAAGAAGCAAGCTCTTACAGTGCAGAAGCAGGACTAGACATACACCCTGCTTTTAAGCACACTTCCTGCTTCAGGACGCAAGCAAGTGACAACTTGCAGAAAACATTCCTACAACATAAGTGAGTTAGGGTGCGTTCAGACTACCGATAAAAAGTGACGGAATGGGAAAGTTTCCAAGGTGATTTGATCACGTGACGTTACTGGCACGTTACCGGCGGGAAGGTTTTACTGCCGCGGCTGCTGCGGCAGTAAAACTTTTCCAGCAGTAAAAAGAGTGCTCAGGCTGGGAAAAAGGGAAAATCCCTTCTCAGTGCCGCGGTGAGAGCTGCAAAACGTACGTACCGGTAGCGCTAGTTTATCGGTAGTGTGAATGTTCTTCACGGTTTATCGCCATGCACGGCTTGGCGGGGTTCACGGTAGTCTGAACGCGCCCTTATAAGTGAGCTTTCAGCGGAGATTTCAGTCCATCCCGCTAGAAGGTGGAGAGTTGTGTCAGCTCATCACAATGGCTGGTTACATAACCCAAACACTGCCGTGAAGTGGGGGAGCCGTTTCAAAAATTCAAACATCCCGTAGCGATGTGCTCTCTAATTAAAATAAGCTGCTAGTTCTTTTGTGCACACCTAAAATATAAATCTTTCGGTGGGAACTTCCAAGCTTTCTCCGGAAGCCTGGCACGCCTGACCCTGGTCACGAAAGTGGCAGCTACTACTTGTACTCACCACATAGTACTGAGCAACCAGGCAAGCATGGCTCCTTGCTAACTGTGCCAAACAAATCACTAGTCGCCTGGTTGTGTGACATGCATGTTGGGGAAAACTGCGAGGCATACGTCATCAGTCGGCTCTGAACATTGAAATGAACACGGAACAGAAGAGTTTGAAATTGAAAGCTCGAGCAAATGCAAGTAAGTTTTACCACATATCATGCGACTTGTGACAAATACAATGCGCAGACTAACATTACGATGCGTATTTGTTTTGTTAGCTGGGTCACAAGTACACCCGGCCTCTAAGTCATAATTAACCCTTTATTACCGGATTACTTGCACAGCATGCACCAGGATTACGAATTTCAGCACAATTTCCAACTTCATCAGGTCATAACTTTGGTCTCCTTCACTTGATATTCACAATCTAGGGCTCGTTGGAAAGCTCTTGGCAAGAGTAACGCCAGGGTACCAAGCTCCATTATCCAGTCACCACAAATCAGGCGCGGTAACACAGCAAAGTCGTCTCCAAGCCTGATATGCAAGCAATTTCGTCCCATCAACGCCATTCCACTCTCCTTCATCGTAGAGCGCTCAAATTTGTTTGAGACGATTCAAACTTCAGCTGACTACGTCAACATCACGTGCTTAGTCGCTCAAAGAGCACAAGTAAAGGGATTTTCCCCAAAAATGGCGAAGTGATCGATCAAAATTTGAATTTGCCGAGGTGAAAATACGGCGCGCGATATCTCTGGTGTCCGACATCGTAACTCTTCGGCGATTGTTGCATTGGATAGCCTGGGGTTTCCGCTACCAAATAGACCTTTCGATTGTTGAATTCGCACAAGAAATGATGGAGTTATGAAGATATTACTGGCCTGCAGACTTTCGATCATATATGATCGAAAGTCTGCAGGCCGGTAATAAAGGGTTAAATCCCTGTTCAGCTTCCATTGTCTTTGTTTTTCTTTGATCTGTTTTTCTCCTTCTACTGCTAGTTTTTAACCTGTTCTGAAGCTGTTTGAATTTTTGTTGCAGCAATCATCGAGTTATTTATCTGTGTTATCTGATGGTGTCATCATTGATGATGATCAATGCAAATGCTCATGCTAATGTGTCTTTGCTGTGCATAGCCACGAAGGCATGGGTTGTGATGCATGGCTTTGTTTATTGTGACTTTTCGACTTTGCTGGAGTTTCTGTTTTCACAGTTTCTCTGACTCTTTCATGCACTCCATGGTACCTTAGCTACAAATGGCTACTTCAGCCATGATGAGCCCAATATCAGTTGCTCTGGTGTCATTTTGAATCGCTTATGATGCATGGTATTCCTGGCCAAAGTGCTTGCATTTTAATTTTTAACTCCACAAGATTGTGAAACTTTGCGTGAGTTTGTTATGGCTCGGATCTGCCGACAATAAAACCCCACATCACTTGATGTAATGTTCATGCTCCACATGTCGAACCTATTTTGGAAAGTAATAGAGTAGTAACAGAATGCTCATCTGAGTCTTGGCAGGTATCTAGACTGCGTACACGCTGACCTTCGTTGTGCGTAGTAAAACGTACTTGAAATTGATATGGATCACATGATAAGAGTATTTGCCATGGGGGGGGGAGGGGGGGGGGGGTAATATACTCTTACCTGCAACAGGTCATCGGAACTTATCGACAGCAAATGCAGCCCATGCTTTCTGGAGTTGATTACAGACATTTCCTCTTCTTCTGGCACACATGTAACATCTTCCTTGGCCAGTGAAGCACACTCTGTCACTGTCACAAGACTTAGAAGTAGTGCCAATTTCAGACGGTGGAACACCCCAGGAGGACATATCTGACCTGGAGAGAGCAAGCAAGACACAGAGACAGAAACAGGTAGAGAGCAAGGACAACCGGGATGCAACCTAATTAATATGCCTGGCAGCATGTCGGGTGTAGCATACAGGCATAAGGTACGCGCGGCTGTGTGCAAATTAGCTGCCAGCTGTACTAGCAGCTCAAGGACTTGGCACACACGGTAGCATTACTGTAGTTTGGAGAGCTCAAACTGTTTTTTTTTAATGTCTTTCTGGCACATCTTGCACATCAGTGGTGGATGGCTTGCGGATATGTTTTCCCGCCACCTCATCCTTACCACTATTGATAACCATTACTGCTAGTGTTGGTCTACAATCACAATAATTACTGGGTGCTGGCATAACAACGGAAATGGTCCAAATCGTTCGATCGTCCTGTGCTCTATGTTGAGCCAACACATGCTTTCAATGTTGAGCCATTATTTTCCTTCATGCTCGGTGTTGAGCCATTCACTTTATTGCGCTCTTTGCTAAGCCACATTGCCTCGCTTGCAGTCAGCACCCACATAGGTACAAAAATCTGTGCTCTGTACGTTGGTGTGCTGCACAGCATTGTAGCACCCTGCATGTGCATGTGGGATGTGGGCTACGACGTTCTTTGTCCACAGGTGCGTTCCACTTGCACGCCGTCCATGCTGCGTGAGGTAGGGATATCAACGAACACACTGCGTACCGGGTTTGCGCAGTTTTCGGGGCAACCATACCGCGCGTACTCATGGCGGAGACGACATTTTGACGAAAGAAATAGCGAGCACGTGGACGCATGCTGGTTCAATCATTCGAAAAAGTCAAAAAGTATTACAGTGTACAAGAAATTACTTTGGTACTTTATTACAAGTACAAACAACCACGCGGAAGAAGATGCAATAATTATGACGATGGAACACACCTGCTCTCTATTCCTCCGTAGTCAGTCCTGGTGTGTCCATGCTGGCTTCTCTGATAAGCTGTACTAGGTGTTCCCTTAGTTCCTGCCATGTAAGTGTCTTGCCGCCGGACGACCATTGGAATAGGATCTTGTCACCCTTCTGCTGCAGAACTATACGCCTGAATTTAAATAAACCAATCCAATCCAATCCAAATTTGATTTGGCTTTTCAAAGCAGACACTTTTCTGGCGACTGTTGGCAAAAAGGGAGAGCTTCTCTGCACTAATGCGGAAATGTTCCACAGCCCTTCCGACATGATTTTCTCGAGAAGTTGCTCTTAGTCTTGGAGTGTGTGGGCCTCCTTCTGCAGTCGCTGTGTTTCCTTTTCCATCATCTTCTGCCGTTGAAAATCGCACATCGCCTGGCTGCGTTGTCGATAGAGATGACGGTGTTCTTGGGAACCAGCGAGAGTGCTTTTAAAGAGCTTTCCTGGCTGTGCTCCGACTGATTCCGAAGCCACTCACCAGTATGGTTTGAGCAGAACAGTACAATGCCCTGAATGGCAATGGCAGATGTGTTGGGTTTCTGATGGCGGAGTCTGTCCAAAAGAGCAAATGTTCTTTCGCTCACGACGTTCGTGATTTGTACACTTTCCGTTGTTCTCTGCTGCTCTGCTGACATGTTGTGGAACTTGCCACCTAGTAAATGGTCGAAAAGGAGTTTCTTGGAGTAAGTTCCAAATGCTGTTGTTAGCAGTTGCAGGATGACGAATGTCGTCTCATCAGTGCCGTTGCTGCAGAACATGTCTGTTTTCGTCTTCTTCTTCATCCACAACCACATTTACTCCTGGGGAAACTGTTGTCGAACCAATAAAGAAGTGCAATCTGACTTCAGTGCACTGAAAGCTGTGCACAGTGCTTGGTAAACATCGCCAATGTGGTTGACACTGAGGCCAGGCTGCTCCAGCCTCCTCCAGAGGGGTCGGTTGTCAACTTGCCGACAATTCCGAGGGCCCTGCATGCTGCGATATAACCATCGACTTGAATGTCAGCCAAAACAGCCCAGTGTAAGTGGTTCTGCGTGCCGAACGCATCTTTATAGAACCGTTGAATATGCTCTCGTAAAGTATGATGCCCGCAGCATTGTAGAAGATGACGTTAAACGGGTTGCCCACAAACCGTGCTAGTGGAATGCATTCTACACCTTTGGAAAGCAAATAGCTCCGAAACAGCACATGATTGCCTGGTTGCTCATTGCAGTGAGCCTCCAAGGCTTTACAGGCAGTCCGGATGAGGCGAACACTGCCAGCTTCTCCAGTATTTTCGAAACCTTGGCTTGAAGCACCTACTGCTGTTGTATCGAAGTGTGCTTTCTCCCAGATGCGTAAAACTTCCAGCGCCTGCTCTGCCAGTAGAACAATACAATGTAGACCACAGTAGACTGTGTTGACAGAGAGCACGGTTTGCCCGACTGGTTCTGGTAGATTGGTCCAGCTGGCCGCCATCTCTGGAAGAATGTTTGTACGGTACGTCTCAAGCATTTTGTTCACGCTCTTTTCGACACTCCTTCGGTCCGTCATTGTGTTTTTAATGCTACTGATCAACTTCCTGGCCACAGGCATGTCAGATCCTGATCTACGACAGGCTTGCTCAGCATCTGACAGCATAGTCGAGCCAGCTTCAAAGCTGTGCTCTGCAGTGCCAGATTTCACTGGTGCGAGGCCGAGGCTGAGAATATTGTCGGGAGTGGCTAGCTGTGCCATGTAGTACTTGTGTCCTTGATTGGATGTGCCGTCATGGTGCAGTGTTACATTGTCTTCCATTAGCATTGGGTCTCCGATTTGTGTGAGGACCGGTTGCTTAGACTTGGCCAGGAAGTCACACATCTTAGCAGGGCTTGGCAGTCGGTCAACCTGGTGCCCAGTAAGTGTTTCCATCACACACCAAATAACGGGAGACATGTGGTTTACCCCAATAATTATTATGAGAGAGCAGTTGAATACAGAAGAGGCACACTATATCTGTATAGCGCAGGGGCCTGCGTTCAAGGGTCTTTATCGTCTTCTTCTGCTTTTCAGAGTTGACTTGCTCTCTGGCTTGTTGCTGCTGCTGTGCTCATTGTGTGCCAGATGTTTTCTTCTTGAGTTTGTTGACTGCAGCGCTACTTGATATTTCCGCCTGAAGAACATTTTCTGGTGACATTCTGCTTGCTTGCCAACAATCGTAGCCGAGAGGTGTGCGTTGGCAGTTAGTAGAGGGTGCTTTGTGCACACTGTGACTCACCGGCAAAAGAATAAGCTACTGTAGCAGGAAAAGCCCAAGGAGAGTAGGCACAGGCTGCAGCAACACAGGATGAAAGGTCACAAAGCATGCAAAGAATAAGTATCCGCATTGGGTTAACTCGACATTTACTTTTCAAGATGAATGCACCGCTGTACTTGCCAGTCGCTCATGCTACCTACAGCATAGCTAACACGACTAACTGTTGGATGTACACTTAGATTGCTTTAATGATAGCTTGCATGCCGTCCTACCGGTAGGACCCAAGAAATCGCGCTGCAAAAGTGCTTTTGGTTGAGAAATTTCTTGAAACAATTGTTGAGATGAGGTCTTTGTCAGGCAAAGCAATGGCGCAATATGCAAGGCTATGTCCCGTGCATTGCGTATGCGCAGTTTTATCAATTGTCAAAATGGCCGCACATACTCCTGTCGGAGCTTTAGCAACTCTGTCCAAAGTGAATTTTGACCATGGCACATCAATCGTGGTGAGGTCCTAATGTTATTATTAGCTTGCCAAGGCAGTGGAATGCATAATTCTATACTCCGTTTCCATGGTTACCATAGGCTGTTACCATGGAATTTCATAGTATGACTTGTGCGATCACGTCTAAAATTTCTGGACTCCTTCATTAGCCTTTGAGCAACAGTTTAGGGTCAAGTTTTAGGTCAATGTTAGAACAGAGGCCATGCAGCATGTCTGTGTATGATGGTCCTACCGGTAGGTAGGACCGAGGTCTATGCAGGTCTATGCAAGCTATCATTAAAGTGTCTACTTGTAGTGCTATGCTTCATGTCTATGCAAGTCACACATTTGAATGGTTCATTAGAAAGTATCATCTTAGAATGCAGGATTTCAGAATCGTGGTTCAATATGTTCATGCGCTTTGGTCCCGATGACTGCTGTGTTCCCCTGAAGAAGGTAAGATGGAAATTGCGCACCACAATACCTTGCTTCAATTTGGAAATTTTGTCGTTAGCAGCCGGAGATGGAGGTATGGCAGTGTAGCCAGTTGCCTGCAAAACAGTACAGTGAAGAAAAATCCACATGGACAAGGTAGGATTTGGCTTCGATCAAAATGTTAATTAATAGAGTCCACATCCGTACCGAGAAATGGGGAGCAAAAGCAGGAACAAGATGATTAGATGGAGCTGTGCTGGTATGGGAAGCTACTCTTTGGAACAATGACAAGCGTGCTAACTATATACAGTAAAACCCAGAGTCAGGAAATGTGCATAGTCTTGTCCACAGCTGCTACTAATAAACTAACAATCAAACAGCTTACTTGTTGAACGTGGATTGCCTGAAGCAGAGAGACAGACAGGCACAAACAACCTGTCAGCATTCACTGAAACAGTGCAGTATTCTCAACAACGACACTCGGACAGGGGAAGTACTTGAAGGTAAGTATGGCTACCATCCCTGGCTAAACAGTTTCAAGCCATTACAAAAATCACGGTTCGCTTGAGACTCAGTAGTTTTCAGCATCCATAGGAACGCCACCACCCTGCAAAGATCAAAGGCACAGATGCAGCTCCTAAAGCAGTGGGAGGTGAGTAGATCAGCCCACCAGCAAAGTGGTCAAAGACCGAAAATCCCATTCGCTGCATTCATGTTTCTCCTCGCCAGGGCAAGAGTTCCCAATTAACTGTGGGTTGCAGTACATGAATTGACTCCAATAGAAAGTTACTTGCTTGCACCATCCTCTTATTTGCCAAACCATGAGAAACTCAAGACCATTGGTATTTCTTTCAGGTGCTGATGGCAAAGAACGTGCATGTTTGTTCGTAAGGTCATCTACAGGGATCCCATGTCACATCAGTGTTGTATTATGATGTAATGCATTACGTAGCCATGCAAGAGCATGCGCGAGATACGCATCTCGCAGCTGCCTACTTTCATGCAGCATCCTTTAGATGTCGTGGTTCTATGATTTGCCTACAATGGCCAAGTGAGAATATAATCCTATCGTAAACAACTAACTTGTTTACCCCGAAACATGGTGTCAGAAGTAAACTAAATAAACGCCCTAGAATTGTCGCAGTAGCGCCACCGGTGCAAGAGGTAAAATGGCAGAAGCAGCCGGATTTACCCCGCCGTCGATGGATTGGCAAGCCGCAGATTTACCTGATGAATTCGAGCGGTTCCAACAATACTGCCTTCTAGTTTTCCAAGGGCCCTTTTCCGACAAGTCCGACAAGGAAAAGGTCGCCTATGTCATGCTATGGATCGGGAGAACTGGTGTTGATGCTTTCAATAGTTTCGAGTGGGATAATGCAAGCGACAAATCCAAAGTAGCTGCCGTCTTCAAGAAATTTAATAAGCATTTGCAGCCACGGGTAAATGCACGACTGGCTCGGTTTGAGCTTCAGAAATACCGCCAGCAACCCGACGAGTCTGTAGATGATTTCTTTGCGAGGTGTAAGAAGAAGACGTCCAAGTGCAAGTTCAGGGACGCTCAGGAGACTAACGATCGCCTGATAGAACAGCTAATCGTGGGGACGAAGCACTCGAAAGTGCAAGAACGCCTGCTGGAGGGTGGTAGTGATTTGACTCTGGACGAAGCGCTTGACAAGGCCCGTACTTATGAAGCAACACAGCGCCACATGGAGCAGCTGTCCACCGCCACCAGCAGCAGCCGTCTACCTGAAACGGTTCACGCCATTTCCAAATCTGTGGGACACGCAGACTGCGGCAAATGTGGACGAACCCACCACCCAAGCAAGTGCCCAGCGCACGGCTCCACCTGCAACAAATGCGGGAAGGCGAATCACTGGGCAAACGTATGCCGTTCGCAGGGGAGAGACGAGGCACATGGAAGGGGCCAGCAACGCGGACGCTGGCGCCAGAGGAGCCCCAGCCCGCGGGAGCGCTACCCCCAGAGGAGCCCCAGCCCACGGAGACGCTTCGACGCACTGCATTTCGACGCCGTCATCATCGACAGCGTCGAGCGTCACCAACCGCCACTAGAGCGAGAGGTGTTCGCGACCCTCAATGTCAGCCTGGACAACACCAACAGACCGGCCACCTTGAGAGCCAAGGTGGATACGGGCGCCCAGGGCAATATATTGCCGCTGAGAGTGTTCTGCCAAATGTTTCCCCAGCACGTCGGACCAAACGGATACCCAAAGCCGAAATCCGTGAAGCCGTCAAGTACCACCCTCACAGCGTACGGCGGATCCAAGATAAAGCAATGCGGAACCCGTCCTATTCCGTGCTCTTACGATGGCAAGAGTCAACTCGCTGACTTCTACATCACGGACTGCCCTGGCACTGCTATCATCGGCCTCCCGACAGCGACAGCCCTGCAGTTAGTCACGCTGAACTGCGCTGTCCAGGAGAAGCCAGCGAGCATCCGAGACAAGGACGACCTGATGAAGCAATACCCGAAGTGCTTCGATGGCATTGGGAAATTCCCAGGCAAGTACCACATCACAGTGGACCCCAACGTCGTCCCGGTTGTACACCCTCCACGCCACCTCCACGCCATCGCACTGAGAGACGAGATCAAGACGGAGCTGGAGGACATGATCCAGAACGGCATCATCACCAAGATCCAGGAAGGCGAACCAACAGCATGGGTGAACAGCCTCGTGTTCCGCCTCAAAGACAATGGCAAGCTACGCCTGTGCCTAGACCCCAAGGACCTCAATCACGCCATCCTGCGAGAGCACCACGTGGTCTCCACCATTGAGGAGATCACCCCGAAGTTGAGAGGTGCCAAAGTGTTCTCGATCGTCGACGTCAAATGTGGGTACTGGAATGTGGAGCTCGACGACGAATCCAGTTACCTCACCACCTTCAACACACCATTCGGGCGCTACAGATTCCTTCGCATGCCATTCGGCCTCAAGATGTCGCAAGATGTCTTCCAAGCAAGGATCGACCAGACGTTCGAAGGGTGCTCAGGCGTCACCGGCATCGCAGACGACATCGTCACATACGGGACGTCAGACGAGGACCATGATCTCAACATGCACCAGATGATGGTTCGCTGCGAACAATCTGGTCTCAAGTTGAACCCAGACAAATGCCGCATCAAAGAGGACAAGATCAAGTTCTTCGGCATCATCTGCAGCGCTGACGGAATACAGCCCGACCCGAAGAAGGTCTCAGCGCTGAAGCAGATGGAGCACCCCGAGAACGAGGACGAGCTCCAGACGTTCCTCGGGCTAGTCACGTACATGAGCCCGTTCATACCGAATGCCAGCACACTGACCGCGCACCTGCGTGAGCTGACCAAGCCAGATACACCGTTCGCCTGGACAGACAGCCACCAGCGCACCTTCGACAAGGTCAAGGCCGCCATTTCGACAGAGGTAACGCTCAGTTACTTTGACCCAGGCAAGGCAACGACACTACAAGTCGACGCTTCCATGAAAGGTCTCGGCGCCACTCTGCTGCAGGACGACAAGCCTGTTGCATTCGCCAGCAAGAAGCTTACCGAGACGGAGTCTCGCTACGCCAATATTGAGCGTGAGCTCTTAGCTGTCGTATACGGGTGTGAAAGATTCCACACCTACCTATTCGGTCAGTCATTCACAGTAGAATCCGACCACAAGCCGCTGGAGTCAATCAAGCTCAAGCACCTCCGCGCAGCCCCGCCGCGTCTACAGCGCATGCTGCTGAAGCTGCAGCCGTACGACATGACCATCAAGTACCGCCCCGGAAAGGACATTCCGATCGCAGACGCGCTATCCCGACTGTCGCCAGAGGAAACAGAGCCAATTGAGGACCTCGACGTCAGTGTACACGCCGTGTTCCCGCAATTCAGCGATGCAGCGATGACGAGGATCCGCGAGGAGTCGGCTAAAGACGCCGAGATGTCAGCACTGAAGGAGATGATCTTCAGTGGCTGGCCATCAGAGAGGAGCGCGGTGCCGGCAATTCTGCTCCCGTACTGGAATTTCCGCGACGAGATGAGCACCGAGGACGGTCTCATCCTGAAGAGCAGTCGCGTCCTGATTCCCCCGCCAATGAGGGGGGAAATCCTCAGCAAGCTGCACGCCAGCCACCAAGGCATAGAGAAGACCAAGCTGCGAGCCAGAACGTCCGTCTTCTGGAAGGACATCAACAAGGATATCGAAGCAACTGTCTCATCTTGCACGACGTGCCAGCGCCACCAGAGCAGTCAAGCCAAGGAACCACTGATGCAGCCCGATATTCCGCCAAGGGCATGGCACACCTTGGGCACGGACCTGTTCTACCTCGGCGGGTCAGAATACCTCATTGCCGCCGACTACTACTCCAAGTACTTTATCACCCGGAAGCTGCCTGCCGGACAAGCGACCAGCAGAGCCATCATCCAGCACCTCAAGGAGATTTTCGGTGAGCACGGCATCCCAGCCGTGCTGAAGTCGGACAACGGGCCGCAATACAGCAGCCATCTGTTCGCAGAGTTTGCTGCCGAATATGGATTCCGCCACAGTACGTCGTCGCCACATCACCCGCAGAGTAACGGGTTTATCGAATCGCAAGTCAAGATCGCTAAGAGAGCTCTCGAGAAGGCAAGGGAGAGCGGGACCGACCCGCACTTAGGACTGCTGTGCATTCGCGCCACCCCAGTGTGCCAGGGCTTACCGTCGCCGGCCGAGATGCTGTTCGGTCGTCAGGTACAGGACAACCTGCCTCGCAAACACCAGCGCGACACTCGGGACGAGGCCATCCGACAGAAGCTCGAGGAACGGCAGGACCAGCAGAAAGTACACCATGACCAGCGAGCGCAGTCTCTCCGCCCCCTAGTTCCTGGTCAGCACGTCGGCATCCGCAGCCCGACCACGCACCTGTGGGAACCTGGTATCGTAACCCAGTCTGTCAACGGGCCACGGTCATACATGGTGCAGCCTGACCATGGGACAGAAGTGCGGCGCAACCGTACCCACCTCAGAGAGAGGCGGGTCCACTTCCCGCCGGATGCCAGTCTCGCAGGCCCTCAGCCGTCGAGTGACGTGCCGTCGCCGTGGAGCGACGTTAGCCAGTCTCAGCCGCCGTCACCATGTGACGTCAGCCAGCCTGCTGAACCTGCCACCCAGCTGTATCGAACACGGTCTGGCCGCGCAGTCGCACCCAGGTCAATCCTGGATGTGTAGGGCCAGAGAGGCCTCATGGACCTGTTCGCTTATGTCACAGTAGCTGAGGTGCCATTGTTATATTGTACATAGAGCTATTGTTGGATACTATGTCTCTGTATTGTTAGCACGCCGTCGTGTGCCATTCATGATTGTTACCTTGTACATAGAGCTATTGTTGGATGTTATGTTCTATATTGTGAACACGCCGTCATATACGTACGGTATGTTATGTAGGTTGTTAAACTCCTTTATGACGAAGGGGATGTTGTATTATGATGTAATGCATTACGTAGCCATGCAAGAGCATGCGCGAGATACGCATCTCGCAGCTGCCTACTTTCATGCAGCATCCTTTAGATGTCGTGGTTCTATGATTTGCCTACAATGGCCAAGTGAGAATATAATCCTATCGTAAACAACTAACTTGTTTACCCCGAAACAATCAGGTAGCCCAACTTACTTCCATTGTGCAGCGAAGATGAGCTCGCTGCGATGGGTTTTTCTCCGGCTCCAACATCAACTGACCGGCAATTCTATACGTTTCACCCAAGGACACTGTATTTGCAAGTTCATCTGATAGAAAGACATAATAAAGACCAACAATGCACCCAATGTGCATTGGAATTGTGGAAGGCTGCTCACTCCCACAACAAAGTACTCTAATTTCAGAAATTTGAGGTGCTCAATATTTTCGGTATGAGGGCAAAAGGCCAGGTTAGGTGAACAGAAATTTTAGGTACAGAGAAGCAGTTTCCTATTGAGTTAGGTGTGTTAGAGGTAGTGCATGTGAGGAGTTTGTTACCAATTGCACTTATTGCCGTGCTACCAGTCCTCTGCTGGGACCTGCTGCTGCTGCCTCTCGACCCGATATCCCCGGTCGTCCGTGGGGTGAGGTCACTACTGACACTCTTGAACTTGGTCTCGACAAGAGTGCGACTCATCACTGTGTCTTGGTTTGTGTCGACTCGTTTACCAAGCGGGTTGAAGTCATTCCTCTGCGTCGTCATGATCCTGTGTCTGTTGCTGCTGCTTTTGCTGGTGTTTGCAAGATCTGGGGTGCCCCCGACATTGTATGCATGGATAACGGCACAGAATTTCGCAATGCTATTGTGGAGCCCCTGTTTAGTCTCATGGGTGTCCATGTGTGTACCGGTGTTGTTCGTCACCCTCAGTCGCAAAGCCCTACTGAGTGTGCCGATCGTACTCTGCTCGGCCTCATCCGCAAAGTCCTCGATGGCTCTTCGGACTGGAGGGGTGAATTGGATATGCTCCTGTTCTTTTACCGCGATTGGCCTCACAGTGCCACATGCCTGTTGCCGATGGAAGCCATGGCAGGCTGGAAACCCCCTCACTTTATCATTGACAACACAGCCGAAGCGTGCAGCCTCAGTGACTGGGCCATGAAGCATGCAAAGTGGTCTGCCCGGATTCGTGACCTGATTGATGCTGAGCTCTCGGCGAACGACTTCGTTGAGGATGAGTCACATTGTCCATATGCTGTTGGTAAACGAGTGATGTTACAGCGCCCAGATCGACATCAGAAGTGCCTTGCATCATTTGAGCGTGGCTGGACAGTGAAGGCAATTGTGAGTTCAACGCCCGTGGTTATTGAAAAGCCAAGTCCGGACAACTGTCGAGTGTTGGAGAAGGTTGTCAACATTGCCTTGCTGAAGATTCAGTGAAGAAGGATCTTCCTGAGATTCCGTCGATGTAGCTGCCACAGAGACTAGCATTTGTAGTGACGATGAAGATGACAATGGTATTGGTGTCACCATTGATATGGCTCCAGCTGGAGGGTATGCGCTACGACCCCGTGGCCAGCTCCAGGCACCAGCACGTTACCGAGTGTGAGTATGGCTATTGTGTAACCGGATATGGTATCAGGGGAGAGGTGAAGTAGAATAGTTCGCTCTCTCAGGAAGAAGGCCCCCAAAACAACAAGAATGCGTACGATAATTATGCAAGCATGCGCACAACAACAAGAATGCGTACGATAATTATGCAAGCATGCACAACCTGCGCAGTCCGCGCGCGGTCCGCACACACGTGCCCAAAAGGGGCACAGACCCTCCAAAAGGGCAGGGACAACAGAAGTATGTCGAGATTGTGAGTTAACTGGCAAACCACCACAAAGTAAAAAAAACATCGCAGACGACAGCCATCCACCAGTTCCGTCAGTAAAATTGGTGATCAGTGAGACCGAGCGCTCTGTGACTGGTTGATCGCAGGACTGCGTGTCGAAACCTGATGACAAAATCAAACGTTCTGAGAAAGTGTTTCAGCGGATCGCATTGATGGGAGAACCTGCAGGGCAGTTTGAACGGAATTTGCAAGACGACAGTCCTGAGACAAGTGTACACATGTTGTACCTGCGCCTGCACGTGTTATCTCTTCGCCGTAGCTGCTGCTGTATTTGTGTCTCTGTGTGTACATGTGGCTGCACGTGTTGTCTCTTCGTCGTAGCTGCTGCTGTATTTGTGTCTCTGTGCTGCTGACCCGTACATGCTGCTGCGCTGCTTTGTTGCTGACCCGTACATGCTGCTGCGCTGCTTTGTTGTTGACACGCGCACCTTTTTGTGCTGAGTACACCACCTTTTGTGCTGACGAGGGCACCAATTTCTGATATCATGTTTTCCTTTTGCCATGTCGTCAGTTGTCCGACGGTCGTCGTGAGTTGTCAGACGTTCGTTGTCAGAGTCAGTTGTCCGACGGTCGTCGTCAGTTGTCAGTCATTCGTTGTCAGAGTCAGACGTTTGTTGACAGTCGTCAGTCATTCGTTGTCAGTGTTAGTTCTCCATTATGAGTTCTTCCGTCGCCGCTTGAAGTAAACTATGAAAAGCTCTCTCTCTAGCTCTAGAGAAAAACCACTGACTAGTTCGTTTTGAGGTGTGGCGTGGCGAGGATAGAAGAGGCAGTTCGTTCTCAACCTTCCGAGACGACATTTGGCGCCCAACTAATCGAACCCACGACCCTGAAGCTCGTCGCTCTCCGGCCGGTGTTTTTCGTTTTCCTCTTCGCGTTCTCGCCATGGCTCCGCTTTGCTGCGTCTGTTCAACCCTTTCCTAGATCCTCGGAGCTCCTACTCAGGTGAGCATGCCTTTGTAATTGTCTGCTCTGCTATGCGTAATGTGTTGCCGTACCTTGTATTCGATTTCGAATTTTCAAATAATTGTTTTGCGTCGGGTGACTCGGGTCCCGTGGAACCTTGTTCTCTTGTGTTCGAGTGTGTACTCGTACTCGAGTCGTAGTATAGTGTAGTCTTGCTGCTCGTTGGAAGTTCGCCCCGTTGTGTTAGTTGTGTTGCTCTGACTACCCTGTACGCCTCGTACTGTACTGTTGTGTATGAAAATTTCAAACTTCTGTGCGTGCGCTACTCGTTCGAATCTGGAATTACTTGTGTTTGCATGTTCGTCGTGCATTCAGCATGGGTAGCTTTGATCTCGTCTTGTGTTGTGCACTTGTGCTTGTCACGGAGTTGCCGTCGGACTGCTCCGATAGTGTGACTGTGTCGCGTGATTTGTTTAGATGTCCACCTGAACGTTCTCGAGGTGCTGCCTCGTATGTAGTCGATCCATATTGTTTTGTTTCGTGTTTTTACCGTTTTAGTAGTAGTTTCTCCATGTTCTGTGTACATGGTGTAGAGCGTTGTCAGGCTCGGTCATGCACTGTCAACAAAGTAGGAAAGCTGTTGGCTTCCGGTTTGGTGGGAGGTGTGAACTTCATGTAGGATTCTCGTTCTTGATCCAGGTTGAATTTTTTTTGTGAGCGTATGGTTTTGTAATTATTGTGTTTCGGCATATGGGTTTCTCTTGTTCGCCTGGGTGGGCGTCTGATCATGGTGAGCCACGGTCTGCTTGGTGGTCTGCAGGGATCCTGCGCTTTTTTGTATCGGTTTGCCTTGCGGGTGTTATGGTTTCCGGGTGTTGCTGGTTGGCCCTTGTGCGTCCCAATCGGTCCCTGACAGTTTCTTTTCTTCAGTTTTTTGGTTTTGCGAGCGGATGTACTATAAGTTCCGTGTTTTCAGGTTCAATCCCTGCGGTTTTTTTCAGGTTCAATCCCTGCGGTTTTTTCAGGTTCAGTCCCTGCGGTTTTTTCAGGTTCGATCCCTGTGGGTTTTTTCAGGGTAGCGCCCTGTGGTTTTTCTTCATTATCTTTTGCGTATTGGTAACCGATTTGTTTGTGTGTCCTCAATGGTGTCCTCACTGATTAATTGCTCCTGTTTCAATCGACGTGTTCTTCCTGGCTGTTCTTCCCTTCCTTCGTGTGCTTTTCTGATTTTTGGTGATGGCTGAGATGTTTGCGTCAGTCCTTCTCTCTTTCTGTGTGTGTCCTGTGATTCTCGGAGTTTCTGTAGCGCCATCGGTTTTCGGACAGCCGGCCAGTGTGCGTCCTGCTGCCCCAGTCTTCTCGGTCGGTGCGTACTGTCGGTCTCGCCGCTCCTGGAAGCGTCGCTGGGTCCGTCGGCATAACCTGTTTTCTCATGCATTTGTACTTTTGTTTTGTCATGACTGGTGGATGGGTGGCGTACTAGGTTGGTGCTGTTCTAAGAATAAAAGATCCAAAGGGACAAACACAGGTCGAACAGCTCGCCAGCCGGGGTCCTCTGCAAAAATCTGTTGCTTGCAGGTTCCGTTGATGGTGCACAGTTTTGCGGGGCTCCCGACTGGTGTTAACCCTCCTGGCCTACTCGTCATGCGTTCAACAGTTGTGGCCCACCTCTTTTGTGTTTTATTGTCGCCTGTTTATGTTGCTTCATATTTCATTTCCCCTGTCTTTCTGTCTTCTTCTCCGGTCTGTCTCCTTCCGTTTATTATACACTTCACTTTTGCTTCCATCCACAGGAGTGGATGTCTTTTTTTGGTAGGGGATAGTGTTGTACCTGCGCCTGCACGTGTTATCTCTTCGCCGTAGCTGCTGCTGTATTTGTGTCTCTGTGTGTACATGTGGCTGCACGTGTTGTCTCTTCGTCGTAGCTGCTGCTGTATTTGTGTCTCTGTGCTGCTGACCCGTACATGCTGCTGCGCTGCTTTGTTGCTGACCCGTACATGCTGCTGCGCTGCTTTGTTGTTGACACGCGCACCTTTTTGTGCTGAGTACACCACCTTTTGTGCTGACGAGGGCACCAATTTCTGATATCATGTTTTCCTTTTGCCATGTCGTCAGTTGTCCGACGGTCGTCGTGAGTTGTCAGACGTTCGTTGTCAGAGTCAGTTGTCCGACGGTCGTCGTCAGTTGTCAGTCATTCGTTGTCAGAGTCAGACGTTTGTTGACAGTCGTCAGTCATTCGTTGTCAGTGTTAGTTCTCCATTATGAGTTCTTCCGTCGCCGCTTGAAGTAAACTATGAAAAGCTCTCTCTCTCTAGCTCTAGAGAAAAACCACTGACTAGTTCGTTTTGAGGTGTGGCGTGGCGAGGATAGAAGAGGCAGTTCGTTCTCAACCTTCCGAGACGACACACAGGTTGAGAATGAAAGCAACAAAAAGGGCGACGGCTCAGAGAATGTAGTTCTTGCAAAATAATACAAAAGAACCAAACCTACTACTAGTAAGTACCAGCTCTCTATTGAAAAGTAAAGCAGATACAGTATACAATTGTTTGCAGCAATCACATTCTCCAGCAGTACCTCTCAGGATGATGTTGATGACCCGGTGTAAAATAGCAGTTTCTGAAGATATTGTTCGGTGGCAAACATCTGTGATATCAGAAGAAATTAGTTGTATGTGACAAAGATCTGCAGTGGAGAGGAGCAAGAACAGTCACAACATTCAACGTCTGCCTCAATGATATTATTTTATTGCAGTTATAGGCCAGGTTATAATTTTTGCAGGATGTCCATGGTGTTCTATAAGACTATTGATATTTGAAACAATACGGTAGTGACACCTTCAGCTAACACCACAGCTACCTACACCTTGATCTCTTTCCTTGTCTTTGTCTGCTATGATGAAAGGAATGTTACAATATAGTGCAAGTTTCGCGTAGCTAAACTATGTTTTAATGCGGTGACGTAATGTTATCACTGTATGCTGATGTCTATCACATGCGTGTTCGCGCCAGCTCACGGATGTGTCGTTGTGCACACACGCAAACTCTCTCAGTAGCTCGCTTTGCATATGTGCACATTTCATTAGCCTTCGTGCCTGGCTCTCTTTGTTTGTTGCATGGGTTTGCGTGACTCTACTGCCTCAGGCCACCACTTTGATTGTTGCACACTGCTACCACTGATGTACGCATGCTCAACAACTGGTCTGGCAGAGTTATCGTCCTTAGCTCATGTAGATTCTTCACGTTGATACAGTCTTTATCGGCTATAGCGTACCGTTTTGTTTTCAGCGTTTTATTCGCTATACCCGCTGCATCACTACAAGCGATATCGCATGCACATGTACACATGACTACACATACATGAGGTGTGTAACAACATCCACATGGCCATGTGTGTAGATGTGTGCATGCAAATGACACTGTACTGCACAATGTATTGTGGGAATGTCATGCCCTTCAGGTTCACATTCACACCCATTGCTGACAGTCCACCTGCTTGACGCATAATATAACATCACTATAGCCGCTATTATTATCGTATGCACGGCATGTTTTGATTCTGGGACAACATCATAATATCCGATATATCACTGCAGCCGAATGGTTATAATGTAGGTTTGCAGCGTACGGCAAACCGTAGTTATCGCGGACAACCGAGCAGCAGGCAAAAGCCACGCGCGTGGCTAGGCGCGCAACAATGGGGGTGTCTGGCATGCAATGGCGGGCAACCGTACTGGGGGAAGCCCAGGTTGCACCATGAGCACTAGTACGCCCACAGGCGAGACTACCCCATATTTGCATGAAGGTTGTAGTGCTGCAATAATGCAAGGAGTACGGCAGACAGGGCTCATGCATGGTGCCTAGTCTCTATATTAGGAAGCAGGTCCTTTCGTGGCACGAAAGGGCTCCAGCTGCAGCGCGCGTGCTAAGTCTCAGCCAAGCGGCAATGCATAGTACTAACGAGCATGCATGCAAGATAAAACTGCAACAAGGCGGTACGGGGAAAAGACTTGTACAGGGCCAGGCAGAGACAGGCGGTATGGCGGAGAAATGCATATCACGTATGGAAAAGGCGAAGTCCCCGGTGGCCATCGGACCCACGATAACAGACACCACCATGCTTTTATGGAAAATAAGGCGCGAGAGCTCACCAGGTAAGGTGGGCCGCGGGCAGGAAGACAGAAAATAGAGGACCCAGCATGGGCCGCATAAGCGCGTGGCAAGCGCAAATGGTGTAAGACGTACTCACGAAGGCCACCACGCGAGAGTGCGGCAGCATGGGCTGTGCACGAGAGTACGATGCCGGGGCAACGCAGGGCGGACCAAGCTGTGGTGGTGCTACACAGCCTACAGGCACGAAGCACCTCAGCAGTTGGAGGTGGCGATCGCAGTGTCATCATCAGTTCTGGCAGCTAGCAGTAGCAGATGGGCTTGATTTTTTTTTAATACTATCAACGAGGAGCAGCAGGCAACCCTCGTTTCGCAATGGTGATTGCATAATCACATGGCAAAACAACAAAAATGCAATGCCAACCCCATTCTACAGTGCTATGATGTGTGTGTCTTGGGGGGAGGGGCGATAAATGATATTTTGACTGGAAGGCAGGCATAGTGGGATGGTCTAAGACCATGATTGAGAAACAGAGGGTACCAGGTTCAAGTCCTGCTTGGAAGCGGAAGGATTTTTTCCAGCCGTGCTGCGACCCACAGTTAATTGGGAACTCGTGGCCTGGCACGAGGAAAACATGGATGCAGTGAATGGGATTTTCGGTCTTTGACCACATGCTGGTGAGCTGATCTACTCACCTCCCACCGCTTTAGGAGCTGCATCTGCGCCTTGATCCTTGAAGGGTGGTGGCGTTCCTACAGATGCGGAAAACTCGACCTCTATATAGAGAAACCGAGTCTCACGCGAACCGTGAATTTTGTTTGACTGGAAAAATCCATTCTGCTTTTGATATTTTGTTCTGATATCATTTTAGCCGATATATCCATACATCTGGTCACTATATAGCCGGTACAGACTGTAGTTGTATGGAGATTTCTAGTTTTCTGAAGTATGACCTAGAAATGCCAACACCTGGCTGTGTTTGAAACATTTACCTGAGAGCACACGCCGCTGTACATCCTCTTGTAGATCTTGTCCACAGTAGTCACACTCAAAGTGTCCCCTGTAAAGAGAGGAAAAACAGGTATTGGGTGACAGTCATGAATGTGGCACGGCATGGCATTCCAGGGCAAATAGTGCATATGCTCCAGACGTGTGTTGAATACTGCATCCATGCTCTCTCCTCTCATCCAAGCCATTCAGCATAAGTGAAGCTGTGGACTCAGCATCCTGCTGAAAACTTTTGTGAGAACATGCTAATAAAGATAACAATGTAACGGGGGACTCTGACCGATGGCGCAGTGCTGAAATGCAGCTCTCCCAACCTGGTAACAGCCCATTGTTGACATAACATGGTTCTAGCTGCCTCGCTGCTACACTCACAGCCGTACAACTTACCTGACCGTGTCTGCCTCGCTGGCTCCAGGGCAATGCAAGCGGATATACCGGTACGGATCTGCACCCGGGCATGATGTTGTGGGGCAGTGATAGCAAGCACTCTGTCTAATAGCACACATGCCCACATCCACACACACACACACGCACACACGCACGCACGCACGCACGCACACACACACGCACACACGCATGCATGCACACACGCATGGACAGACAGACAGACAGACACACACACACACACAGAAAATGCCAGCAATAAGCTGGGAATTTTCAATTTGTTGGTAGCCACTTGACGATGTCCATTGGAATTCAAGAAGAATGGCCCAGCCGCCTCCAACAGCATTTTAATATGAGTGAGAGACTGGTTACTGAAACATGTAGAAGCATTTCAAGTGACAGAATATTTCCTTTCAGATGGCGATGATAATTTGAAATTTGTGGCGAGCATATCCATGCGCTTCACGTGGCAAGCATATCCATGTGCTTGTGGTAGTCCCACTGAACTATGGCCGATAGTTGCATGACTCTGGTTGTAATGTATGTTTTGTCTCTGTCATTGATGCGCTTTCAGTAATCTGCTGATACTAGTATGCTAGAAGCATCCTAGACCTACCTGCACTGTGTTCCTTCTGTACGCATTCGCCACATACTTGGCATGCCCTATCCCTAGCGCTGGGTAGTACCATGCAGTCTACCAGCGACGTAGGTCGCACGTGATACTTGTTGTAGTGATTGTACATATTGACGGATCCTGGCGCAAGGTCGAGGAGATCAAGAGAGAGAGCCCGAGAATGGCGGCCAGATCCTGAGTGTCCTAATTTATTATCCCGAACCGTTTTCCTTGTATTTATTCTTATTGCATGTATTGATTAATCCCATTGTTGGATTGAACCGTGTTGGCTGGTGTGAACTGAGTGACGAGTTGACTGAAACATTGGCGCAGTGAACAGGATTCTTTTCTTAGTAAGTCACTCGTTGAAGTTTGTAGTTTTCACCACGCACGTGGGAAATGGCAGAAAAAGTAAAAGTCGGCGTCCGCCTTGACCTGGACCACGAGCTGGGAAACGATCATTTCCTTACTTGGCGTAGTCAGTTGGAGATTGGCTTTGCACTCCACGAAGTGAAGGATCAGGCGAAGCAGTATTTGGCAGCAGCTGCCAATTTAGGCGAGTCAGCAAGTCACTACTTATGGCAGAGCTACCCGACAGTGCCAACTACTGCAACTAATCCCTACAACGATCTTATCAAATTGTTCCAAGAATATTTCGGCTCGAAACAGAGCGCAGCGTCCCGTTTGGCGGAATTGTTTGCAGTCGAGCAATGTCCTGGGGAGACTGTACAGGCCTTTCGGCTGCGGGTGCAAAAAGACATGAGGGTTTGCAACCTGACCAGCACTCGTACTGCCGAGGAACTACTGGGAGTTGTGGGAGTCCACCTGTTTGCACGGGGGCTCAGCTCTGCCAGTGCCCGAAAGAGTGTCTTGGAGCACGATGCGCAGGACTTGAGCTCCGCCGCAGCCAAGGCGCAGGCAGTGGTATTAGCTGAAGAGGGTGCCAAAGAAGCACCAGTGCCAGAGGTCAGCTATACAGCTACGCGTCAACCTGGACATGCACCATTGCCAGTATCAGGCTGTGGATATTGTGGAGAGACGCACGCTCCAGGCAAGCCGAACTGCCCAGCAGCGCGTATGTTCTGTGCCCAGTGTGGGCGTAAGGGACATTTTGCATCGGTGTGCCGTGCCGGATCTGGTCGAGTGGACCGCAGTGCCCAGACCCAGTCGCAGAGCACGTCATCCAGGCAACACAACCGATCAGCACCAGCCGTTTCGTCACTCTGAACTGGTGCAGCATCACCAGCCGTACAGTCCGCCCAGCCACCAGAGGCCTATGAAACATTCGGGGTACAGGCAGGGAAGACCGGTTTCACTCTACCTCTGAGGCAGGTAACATTGGACTGCCGACACACCTTGTCGCTAAGAGTGGACTCTGCCAGCATGGTTTCCATCATCCCTAAGTCATTACTCCCATCGGGGTACGTCCTGTTACCGCCGCCATGCCCACTCCAGCCAGTGGGGACGCAACGCATAACAGCTGTGGGCGTGTTTGAGGGTAACCTGAGCTATCAGGGCCGCGAAACGACTGAGACTATCTTTGTAGTCGATGACGCACAATGCACTGTGCCAGCATTGCTGGGAGAGCAGGCCTCCATCCGTTTAGGTCTTCTGGCATTGCCGATTTCAGCAGTTGAAATCCCAGCCTGTGCCGAGGGCCTAGCGTCACTCCCTGCTATGCGCGGCCCGATTACAATCGGTCTCGATCCGGATCACCCTCCGTCTCAACAGTCATCTCGACGGGTAGCACCGGCACTGCTCACCTCGCTACGCCAACAACTAGATGCATGGCTAGAACAAGGAGTGGTCGAGATGGTGGAGGAAGTAACGGCTCAGGACTTTGTTTCACCACTGGTAGCCACACCGAAACCCGACAAAACCATGCGCTGGTGCGTAGATTTACGGCAAGTCAACGCAGCGGTAAGGCGACCGGGTGTGCAACTCCCAACCGCTGATGAGCTTCTATCTCAACTGTCGGGCGCACAGATGTTCTCGAAGCTTGACCTGAAGTCCGGGTATTCTCAGCTCGAGATCTCACCTGAATGTCGCCATGCCTTCGTGGTCGCCTCACCCTTGGGGTACTTCCGTTTCTGTCGTCTACCGTTCGGCGTGTCCAGCGGCCCTGAATTATTTCAACGTAAGATGGAGCAAATTCTGGCAGGATGTGAAGGGGTAGTCATCTACCTAGACGACATTCTGATTTATGCTCCATCATTGGAAGAGCATGATCGACGCAAGGCAGCAGTCCTGACGGCTCTCAAGGAGTACAATGTCACCCTGAACGACAAGAAGTGCGTCTTCCAGGTCTCAGAGCTGGAGTTTCTGGGACATCACGTCTCGGCGAAGGGCATTTCGCCAGGTCCATCGAAGGTTGAGTCACTCAGTCAGATGTCGGATCCCACCAATGTGGCCGAACTCCGAGCATTTCTGGGCTTAGCAACCTACGTGGCAAAGTTTATTCCTAACATTGCCTCGGTTGTCGCTCCGATGACAGCACTATTGTCTGGCGAGTGGAATTGGACATCGGCTTGCCACACCGCAGCTGAGAAGATACGCAGTCTGATTACTAGTGCACCTATTCTGGCGCTATTTGACCCAACGCTGCCGACCCGCATCGAAGTTGACGCGTCTGGCTATGGCCTTGGAGCAGTACTCCTACAGCAGTCGCAAACAGATGGTCAAGAGTGGCGACCTGTCTATTACGCAGGCAGAAAGTTGTCAGATGCAGAGTCACGCTATGCAACCATCGAGCGAGAGGCACTGGCAGTCGCGTGGGGCTCTAATCGTTTCCGCAGCTTCATCACCGGCATGCCTGTGACCATTATCACTGACCACAAGCCACTGGTTCACGTATTTATGCCGTCGTACAAGCTAGCCTCAGCTAGTCTCCGAGTACAGCGCCTGGTGTTGAAAGTGCAAAACTTGACCCTAACCGTGCAATATCGCCCCGGCAAGTTGAATCACATTGCTGACGCATTGTCCAGGCTGCCGGCTGAGGATGCTGACCCGAGTTTCCTTCTCGTCCATGCTGTCACCGTGGCAGACGGTGTTTCAGCACATCGCCAGTTGATTGCCAGAGAAACAGCGCGAGACTCCACTCTGTGCTCAGTGCGAGATGCGCTGCGATCGGGTAAATGGCCGTCGGCGACAGAGCTCGCACCGTACCAAGCCCTTAGTCCGGAACTCAGCGTGTGGCCCTTTCCGAACTCGTCGGACTTTCTCATTCTGAGAGGGGAAAGAGTGGTGATTCCAGCATCGGCAGCTCAACACGTACTGAACCTGGCTCACGAGGGACACCTTGGTCGAGACAGGACACTGGCTCAACTCAAGGAGACTGTGTGGTGGCCCGGCTGGAACACGGCAACTCGACATTTCCTAGCCAGCTGTACACCATGTGCGACAGAAGCAGCTATACGACCAGTACCGCTGAAACCACGCGACCTACCTCCACATGCCTGGCACACCGTCGCTATTGATGTGTTTTATTACCAGCAAAGCGCCTTCTTCAGCCTTCTGGACTTGTACAGTCGGTATCCAGCAGTTGTCCGCTTACCAGCTGAGAAGACCAGGGACATCATCAAGGCGCTGGAGCAGATCTTCACGCTGTTCGGCATGCCACGGCACGTCATCTCCGACAACGGTGCACAGTTCTGCCAGCTCTGCCTGGGAGCATACCCACACGCTCCGCATGGACACTCTACTACATGCACATTGACATGTCAGCACTGCTCTCTAGACATTCTGTGTAGCAAATGTTGCCCCTACCGCATTCAATTCAATGGACGACGCATCCATGAGAAAATTGCGGACGAGTGAAGCCACAGCCGACTGAACCACGGATTAGCCAGGGTTGTACTGTAATATACGCAAGCACTGAGTTACAACTACTCTTCTTCCAACTTCGGTGCAAGCGAGCAAACACTTACGTATACAGTACTGATGGGGACTTGGAATAGACTCTGCCTTGAACCTGGACCACACATGCTGGGAGGGGGCGAATCAATGCTGCCTTGCGTATTGTCAGCCTGAGAAAACAAAGAGTAGAAACAAATGTGCCTAACATTATCGCAGATGAATCGGCCGACTAGTCTTTTGTTGGGTAGGTATTCAAAAACGGTTGTGTGTGTGTGGGGGGGGGGGGGGGGGGCATGATGTTTGCGCATCATGTCAGTGTCATGAAATCAATGGCACTATAGCTTTCTGGTCTTCAGAGTATGTGTACCAGTTACCCTGCGACGCCAGTCTGTGTTCTCATTCCCAGTTGGTTTCCGCCAACTGATGCGGTTTTCTCTTCTTCAGGATATTGAGACAGCACCTCGATACAGAATCGAAGACTCTAGTTGTATGCACTCACCCCTCTAAACTGCATCCTCCATGTTTTTCTCCTGCTTTTATTCTTCTTCGTGCAACCACCTTGCGTATCAGCGGTATTCTTTCTCCGCTCACAACAATGCGAACAATTGTTTTCTGTTGCAGCAAGGAATTTCCAATACCTCTCTTGTGCATTGTCAAGATAATCAGACAAAAGCTCTCCCAAGTAGCAATCCTTTTCGACGTGTGCACGAACTGGTGCAAAAACCCAGGATACAAACTGGCAATCGACTAGAGTATAGTCCGTGAGTACCATCAAGAGAAAGACAGACTGACCCTTCTGTAGCTTACCCAATTTGGCCAAGTACTAGTCACATCCGCATCTAGATCAGCTTTTAAAACCAAAAACCTGCTCTCCAAAAACTGCACCATTACACTGCCTTACCAGTTATCTTGGGGTATGTTGGTGAGACGTAGGATGATATGTAGCTGCCCAGGTACCTTGAGGGACGGCAGTAGCTCCAGAGTTTGAAAAGCCGTAAAACAGACCTGGACACAACCAAAGCGTAAGATTCTGTAAGAACTCAGATGAGGAGCCAAGGAAAAATTGTAACATGTAACTTGTGCCCACATTTTTCGTTTTTGTTTGTACCCTTACTGTTTTCAATACAGATCACCTTTACTGCACTGTATGCACTAACACTATAAGCATGCACACACATCATTGACGTTGCTTGTAGACATCATATTACGAGCTTTCTGGAGCTCCGAGAGTTATTTGTTGCTCGCAATAAAGCAAGATAGAAATACAGTCAGACCTCGCTTATGCGGTCCTCTTTTATCCGGATCCCTCACCATCCGGAAGAAAATCATTGGTTACCAATTTACAGCATTTGCCATGCATACATACAGTATGTGTGTTCGATTATCCGGTTCCCTCGCCTATCCGGGATATTTTGTGGAAACGGATGTGTGCGGTTATGCGAGGTCTGACTGTACTACATTGGCGCTGTGAGCAATTGCCTAATATTCACCATGTCCCTGCTGCCGCTACCACCCCCGGGGCCATTCCCAGTTGACAGTAGTCTTTACAACGATGCTGCCCGTTTTCCTGCATCGGAACGAAGCTTTCATCCTATGTTGCAGCTATCGGCATCACGAACGACACACGACAGAGAGGCACACTTCAGTAGGTTGCCAGCAAGGACATCGAGTAACTTATCCCTCCCTTAGCCAACACGAGCAACGACCTTGAAGGTCTCCTATCTGCCATTTCTGACTACTTCAAGTCGAAGCAGAAGCCCGGTATGGTCCGCTTTCATTTCCGTCAAGTCACGCCGCAGCCTGGCGAATCATTTGCAGCAAGCTCTCCGCCGAGCACGACACTCGGAGTCGTTGGATGAAGCTGAAACCGCAGACATTGCTGCCAACCTCTTCCCAGCACAACAGCTTCCCAAGCCCACATGGCTGGCTGAGATCACTGCCTACAGTCCATTCAGAAAAGATGATATCCTATAGACTGTGAGCCAGGCACCAAAAATCCTGTTAGAATTTTTTTTCGTTCCGACCTTGAGCGTACCGCAATTTTTTTCCCCAGTTCGTTTCATCTACTCGACTAGATACGAATTCAGCTTGTTGTCACTTCCAAATCAGGCACGAACATGCCCAAATAGAAGGGAGAAACTACTTTGGCCAAATCAATAGCCGCCATCGACAAGAACCAAGGTCACAAGAGCTGGAGCGGACCTCTGTTGCACCACTGACCTCGCAAAAATGTACGGTGGTGCAAACCCAGCCGCATCATGACGATGTTTTTTCGTGGTTTCTATAGTATTGTGTGCAGTGCTAGTGCAGCGCAGTGGCAGTACGAACATCATCATGTCAATCATATCAGTGTGCTAGCATGCTTGCTGCTGATCAGTCAAGCTAAACTAAAGGTTTTTGTAATCTGTTGGAGCAGAAATACATGTAGAACGTACAATGTACCTTATCTCCGGAGAGCTAATAACTGTTTCGATCTTTTATACTGAAGTGCTTCAGACTATGATTAATTGTATCTTTCCGCTTGTGTTCTGTACATACAATGGGTAATGTAACTAATGTTTCAAAATAATTATTATTATAGTTCAAATAAACTACAGATCTGTATCTACCGGTATACCCCTGCGGTCCTCTAACGTTACTGGTTACGGTCATTGCTCTACCCTTTGCACTTTTAGTTAGGAAGCAATACAGCAGTACTTACGAAGTAACGTTACATTGATCAGTTATATGAGTGCAAATATACAAATCCTGTATCCAGCAACTTCTTTAACATTATTCAGCCATACTGTACAGTCATGTATATATTATAGAGATGTAGAGGGTGAAATGAGCATTGCACCGGATTAAACCAGATTCTCCTGGCTGTTGTTGATGGTCTTTTCCAACCGTTGTCTGGAGAATTCGCTGCTGCTGGGCTTTGTATATTGAATGCCACCTGTTTGTTCTGTACATTATCATTCCTGAAATGCATTTCGTGGTTGTCGGCACCATTTCATGTGCACTTACCTACCAGTGCATCGTCACTTCGAGTAATATTTAAAATGTGCACGTACTTTATACAATGCACTTACATGTATGCGTAATTCTATAATTTTTGGCCTCGTATAGTTATTTTAACCCAGCTGCAATGACGCTTGATATACATTTCTTCGTCCAGTGCCGTTGCCTGCTGAAAAAAGTAAGAAACACCTTCAAAATAGCATGTTGCTATGTCAGTTGCTATGTAGTTGCTATGGAAACGGGGTATGTTAAGATAATTGCTTATTTTGACTTCCCTGCAAGCTTCCCAAACTGACAACAATCAAAAATGATCTTCTATTAGGTCTCTCCACATGCTAAAAGAACAAAATCGCGGTACACCCAAAGTGGGAATGAAAATCATGAATTCATGCACTTGGCTCACAGTCTACTAGCTTTTGGCCATAAACAGGTCAAATTTTGAGTTTTCGTCACAATTTTGTTGGCAATCCCCCATGGAATGCTCTTCCAATAGATGATATGCCAAATAACGTGCAACTAGACTTGAGAGGGCATCGCACACAAGTTGCATACAAATTATACTACAATGTGTACATGGTAGGCCCTGAGTTCTGCAGGAATGCAAGTCACAGGTAACCGTACAACTTTGAACTTCGTATGCAACTACTCTGCAATGCCCTCTCAAGTCTAGTTGCACGTTATTTGGCATATCATCTATTGTGTTTTTGAAGTCTATTTCTCCAAAAAGCAAGCCATAACAAGAATAGGATTTCGGCCAGGGTTTGCCCCCAAAGGACTGAATTGGGGAAAAACCATGAAAATCCAGGCTGTTCACTCCTCTTGCATAACAGTACATTTGCGGTTCGAACCCCAGTTGAGGTGCCTTTTTGGACCCTTTTTCAAGTTTCGAATCACGCGGCACTGCACAGTGTACCACAAAATCGCCAAACACGGAAGCTCTCCAGAGCCAGCGCTCATCTTTTTCTGAATGGACTGTAGTCAAAAAGGTGGAGGAGATCCAAAGTGCCAAACCTGCCCCTACCACAACTTTCTTCTTTCTGAAATGACACTAAATCCGCGCCACACTCGCTGATAACCGAACGAAACCAATAAAGGCGATAATGGATAAAAGCTAGAGCAACCAGTCATTGTACCCACGAGCATGTGAGTAAACCCATACAAACTAGGTCAAAAACCTAACTGATTGAGTCTGTTGGGGATATCCGATTATAATTTTAAGCACCGTAATGTCGTGTATAAAAGCCGCGGCGCGGCGTATGTGACTTTCTTGGGGAAAATTTGCAGGCTTCTATATGAGACAGGCTTCTATACAAGACGGGTATTTCTATGTATGTCAACACTAAAACCAGGCTTATCTGCCGACAGTGTATCTTGAAAATCAGGCTTCCATTCAAGACAGGCTTCTATATGAGACTGGCTCTAATACAAGACAGTACGGTAGGTATCTCGCTTATCGGCATTTGTCTTGTTGAGCACTCTCGGTAGGCTGCTTTAGTGCTGCTGCATTATGCTTCGCTCACTACCTTTCGTAGTTTGAGCACTCTGGCGCTAGAGCAACGAGTTGTCTTTTAAAATGTCTGTGATGCCACCTTTGCACCATGGCTGGCAACTCGGGCTTACTTAAAAAGCTCGTAGCTCTACTGATGAGGCCTTTATGGCCGAAACAGCTTGCTGTCTACAGCATTGGGTATATAGTCCACAAGTCCACAAAGGACGAAACAGTTCTGTTCGCACATTTAGTATTTCGCTCCTGCTCTTGTAGTAGCTGGGCACTCTTATGTGTGGTAGTGCCTTTGCTGTTTGCATTCAGCAGAGCTCACTGACTTGTCAGTTTGAGCACTCTGGCTAGGCACGTTCGGGCCTGGTTAAAATCTGGCTTTGGAAAATTTATTTTTCATTGCTATCAAGTTCGGCCTCATTTTTTCTGTGTTGCGCTGATGACTCCACAAAGGACGAAAAAGTTCTGTCCGCAGATTGAGCATTTGGGTGTATTATAATACTTGTTGTAGATTTTTGCCTGATGATTGCGATGTGCATGAAACTCTGAGTTGCAAATAAGATCATGGTAGTTTTGTTGTTGAACTGTTCTAGTATATCTGACTCAATACAAGTGCCTTTTCCCATTAATCAACAATGTCCATGCTGGTCATTCATCCAACTGTCCTTGGGACCAAATCCTGTTGGACAGAAGTGTACAAGCGAATGTCCCCAATACACTGCACGGGAATGTATCATTACTGAGGAGACATTCAAATATAGTTGGGGATATTCAATGTCTCCTAGCCTTTTATTAAACGTTTTGACATCAACTTCCTCTGTGCGGTGTTCATATCTCTATCTCCTGAGAAATTAGAGCAATCCAAGAAATCAAAAAATATCGCATTGCAGCAAAAGCAACTTACGAGCTGAAATATTTTAGTGGCCGATTGCAGTTGTCTAATGACGAGTGTTGCAAGTTTCACTGCAAATTAAGTCCATGTTACAGGAGAACGTAGCAGATGCCATCAGTCAAACAAAAAGAACATATTCTTATTTTTAAAAGGCTTGGCCCATTTCATGCACAATGGCATCTTGAAGTCATTAAACCCAGGGCACCATATACTCGGAAGATCACATCTCTGACCATTCTGAGGTTGGCATCTGTCAACCTACCAATCCCCCATTGCTTCTTCAATGAAGTCCTACACACCTCAAAACTCCCTAAAGCAACATGAGACTGAGGCTGCCTTTACACGACAACGCTGGGGGTGAATACGCAACCTGCGATCCTTCCCCTTCTTCGCCATCACACCCTGGAACAACCTGCCTGCGGACCTCCTGCTTCACGAGCCTCATTCAAGACGCCTCCAAACCTTCAAGGTCAACGTATGTAAGGATCTAATCCGAAAGAGATGGCTGTGGTCCACACAGTATCTGTGACGATGATATTGAGATTTGAGACCCATTTAGTATTTACCTCTCTACTACTACTTGCTTGTTATGATTATTGTTCTCTTTCTTCATTTTCCCTTCTGGTTTAGTCATTACACGTATTTATAATTATTATTTGGTGCAATACTAGCGCCCCCTTCTCGCACCAAATTATTATTTTTGCTACCTGACCATGCAGCAGCCCTCCCTTTTTTTTTCGATGCCAGGTTGCAACGCTAACGCCGAGACCCCTGGTCGGTCGAGTTGCTCCCTGTACATCGGCACGTCGTCCCTACATCCCTTGTGTCTTGTCTTGTGTTTGTCTCCACATGTCTCTTTGTAGGGCTGTGTTCCCAATAAAAAAAATAAAAAAAAATAAAAAAATAAAAAAACGAGAGAGCTTGGAAGCTCAGGGCCCTACGCTATGCTTTTTTGCCTTGATGACCTAGACAAAAAAAAGCATAGGGATGTTATAAATTCTTTAAAAAAATCTTTTTTTTTTAAGACATAACCTAGGATTCGAACCCGCACTATCGCGCGCCCCGCATGCATCCCCCGATACACTTCGCATACATACTAATTCTTCCAAGTTGTTTCACATTGTGATCTTGCATTTGAAAACCCTATTTGAATATGCATTGTGGCCAGCCGTCTTTGATGGCACGGTACGGTAGGGGATAGGTACGGGACAGGTACGATCGAGGGTAATACGACACCGTCTTCTGTACCGTACCGTACCATCAAACACAGCTGGCCACATACAGCTGCCCGCAATATTCAAATAGGGCTTTCAAACGCAAGATAATAACGTGAAGCAACTAGGAAGAATGGGTATGCATGCGAAGTGTATGGGGGAATGCATGTAGGGCGATAGTGCGGGTTCGAATCCCAGGATATGCCTGAAAAAAAATAGGAGAATTGAAAAAATTATAACATCCTATGCTTTTTTGCCGTCAGATACGGATAGCGCCAGGCGTGACACAAACAAACAAACACACAAACAAATACCAAACGAGAGAGCTTGGAAGCTCAGGGCCCTGCGCTATGCTTTGTTGCCTAGCTCATCGTGCATGTTGGTAGAACTGACGGAAATGCTTTTTCCTTTGATTAGCTACATCATTGTATTGCAAAAACGTTTTAATGAGATACTGAAGTAACGTCTTCTGCATAGCTATGGAACCGGCGCTGACTCTGCCGATCACAGGCGTTCTGGAGTCGACGGGATGTCTGTCCTGACGTTTCCTGGGACCGGCGCTGACTCTGCCGATCACGGGCGTTCTTCTTCTTCTTATTATTATTATACTGACGGCAACTAACATCCATTCTGATTGTATTTACTCGTCTCCCTACTTCGTATTTCTTTCAATACAGCAGGGAGTCGTTTACATAATAATTATGACTCCCTGCTTTACATCTACATGACTGTATATACGTTATAATTATTATGCTATCGGCCTACATGCGATTCCCGGGCTGGTCGACAGGCGGCCCAGCCAGCCTGCTAGTGGGATCTCGGCCTCGCACACAAATCCACACAAAATGTTACAGCACTGAATGCATTCCCCCGATACACTTCGCATATATACTCATTCTCTTGTTGGTACCGTACCCTTGATGGTACGGGACAGGTACGGGATAGCGCCAGGCATTTCGATGGCACAAACAAACAAAAATATCGGGGCCAGCTGTCTTTGCTAGTACGGTACAGTACGGGACAGATACGGGATAGTGCAAGGCGTGACACAAACAAACAAACAAACAAACAAACAAACAAACAAATAAACAAACAAACAAACAAACACCAAATTAAAGCTGTGTGGACCCTGGCTAGCGCCAGACGTTACTGAAGTAACGTCTTCTGCATAGCTACGGGAATTAAAGCTGTGTGGACCCTGGCTAGCGCCAGACGTTACTGAAGTAACGTCTTCTGCATAGCTACGGGAATAAACCAAATTCTTTCGGATGCATGGTTCATTTACACGGTACGCGGAGCAAAACGTAAAAGTTGTACACCAAAACGGAAGAAAACCAAAACTCTGGCCAAGGTGGAAGAATTTGAGAACAGAAATGTTCTGCCGGATACATTTGGGTGTGTAAACAGTCGAAACGGTCTGCTGGCCTCGTTTTCCGTCACGTTTGTTCCGTTTTCGGCTGTTTACACGGATCCGACAATCAAAAAAATTGTTTTTACAATTTCCGTCATGTGACGAGTGTTGTCGTGTGGCCTGTTTTCAACTATGCCTTGAGTGTGATTGGTGCTTCCACGACAACACCTGGCACATGACGAACTTTGGCGGATCCTTTGCTCCCGTGTAGACGCGCGAAAACGATACAAACCGAGACTACCCCGGATCAGCTTTGATCGTGTAAACTCACGAAAACGGAAAAAGAAATGCGGGACTGAAAACGGAAAACTGGCCGTGTGTTGTCGTGTAAACGCAGCCTGAGTGACGGCACATAAAAAGCACCAATGTGCACTTACCGCTGTGCTGGTGTAAGACACCCACATCTAGTGGCAGCACAACACGATGCACGACACCTGGTATCTGCAACACAAAAAGACAAAGAAAAGTTCTTCGTTGGACGCTGTTGGATACCGCACTTGCCGCATTTATTTATAGGGGTGAAACGATTAGTTCGAATATTCGTTCGACAATTTCAAACGAGCGAGTATTCGAAATTTTGCACTCGATCGGTTTATTTTTTATTTTTTTAGTATTGACATTGTATTTTTCAAAAACTTTTGTTGTACCGCTGGTCCACTGGTATGCATGCGATCACCACGGCAAGTAACGTTCTGAGATATGAAAGTACTGATGAAAATCGTTACTTTACATTCTGTACAGGACGTAGGCGACTTTTGTTCCATGTTCACAGATAATTTCTTCCGAATTGGTCGAGAACTCGCAAATCTAGTGCTTTTGAATTTTGATAAAATACTCGAAATAATCGGATATTCGATCGAATATTATGAACGAGTGATCGATTGGTCAAAATAGATACTCGTTTCACCCCTACGGCGCATTATTATTTTTTATAAGGCGCATTGCAGTGCATGTACATGTATAATGTACGGTCCCTTTTGACAAAACCCAGACCACAAAAGGAAGACTAGATACACATTTGCCACACGTCTGCTCTGCCAAGGACAGTTGCTGCGTGAAGGGTGATGTACCCAAGTACAATAAGTAGTGACGTCAGGACAGGCTTCTACTTTGAGAATCAGTTGTCACTGAGTGCATCTTGCTTGCTTTAACCCCTTTAGCGCGAGCGTCGTACTAGTACGACGCACATGAGTTGCATGCCCCACGGCCGTCGTACTAGTACGACGCGCGCTGTACACTGTACAGTGAACCTGCATCTCATAGTCGTGGGGTCCGTGTTGAGTCCATAGTGACTTGTTCAAACTATCGTACCTCACTCAATACTGTAAATATACAAAATTTCGGCGCTGCAAAATTTCGGCACTTCACGATTTTTGACATTTCGGCGGCGATTTATTTTCAGCGTGGGGTAGAGGGCATGTATAGTGCGACAGATGCTGTGAAAATTTCATCGGCGTTTTAATTTAGGCGTTTTGGGTCGGTGCCGAATATAGCCGAAATTAAATAGCTGCCGAAAATTTGTATATTTACAGTACTTGGTCGATTCTCACAATCGAAACATGTATCTGCAAGAGAAAACTCTCAGCTGGCGATAGAAACAATCGCCGAAGCGATGCGACCGGTTGTTGAGATATGCGACTCGACACGGCAAATTTCAACTCGATTTTTTGCACAGTCTGCAGAACGCGTATTTTCCATCATGGATCATTTGTGCGCTACCTGCTGCCATGGAAACAAGATTCAAATGATTTTAGTGGATCCCGTGAGTCCTCACAAAAAATTTGAGCTCGATACGAGCAAGGAGACCGAAATGGCAGCTGAATATTTGAGCTTGGTTAGTCTTGGCCGTGCTCAAGTCTGTCGAGCGCGTGGATGAAGTTTGCCAGACTTTAGCACGGGGTTTTGGTTTCGCTCCGAGCTGGGTTTGACACCAGTTTGTCACTCGTCTCAAGACCTTTCCAGGAAGCTCAAGATCGTGGAATTCGTCCAAGGGAAGGTAAAGTTATCGATCCTTGAGCAGCTTGTACTTTCATGGGCAAATGCGACTTTTACAGGTGTTGTCGTGGGGCGCGCTCAGGTAGCGTCGTGCTAAAGAGGTTAAGTTACTGCGTATTCAGCTCTGAGATATAGGTGGACGGTCTACCCCTGTGACTCACAGCCCGCTATATTTGCCAAACGCAAGCATGGATGACTGACCAAGCTGCACTGGTCTCGTCTGCTGATGCTTCTTCTTTTCTTGTTCGGTAGCCACCTCGTCACTACTGTTGGGTTGCAAAGCCTCAAGCTGCTCGTCCGGCTCACTGATGAACTTGCCTGTTTCTAGCAGCTGCTGTTTCATTTGATGCTGCTCATCTGCACCTGGGATTGCTTGCTTCGGCTGCTGCACGAAAACTTGAAGTGCACTCTTTGCTCCTTGCAGTATCGTAGCATTATTTTGCTGAGCATTAACGCCGGTAGCGTGCCAATATAGCTCTGTGTGCTTTTCAATGATCTGCCCTATCATAGGCTCTGATTCTGCTTCCTGAAATATAGCACACGAATGCCAGAAGTCAATAGAAATTTCAATGAGGCCTTTCACACCATGACTCTTCAAAAGCGGGTGCTTTGTTGATATGAGCAGCCTATCTAGCCTGCTAGGCGGTCAAAGCAGCTGGCAAGAATGGCACCTACGGACTGTTACAGGACGATGACGAGACCGATTGTATATGTGCTTCCTTTTCGCGTGTTTTGTTGTGCGCTGGTACTGCAATCCTCTTTTCTGTAAAACGGGGCAGATGTAGTGGTGGGGACTTGGCTTTGGTTCTTATCCATCCTCGGTGGTATTTTACTCACCTCTTTTATGGTTCGGTTGGCAAGGGAATCCAAATCACATCTCAGGAACAGATACTGCAAAGCATTTTCCAGTAATCCCAGATCCATGCTATCTTTCTGGAAAGAGGTTCCTTCGCAGCCCCTCCCTGCTCTTTCCTATTCCTGACGTTGAACGCAATCAGCGAAAGCAATGGATATTACTACTGTCTTCAGCTCTCACTCTCTGCTCCAACCGAATCTACGAACAAAGTAGTTGGTAACACGCTCCTCCGGGCTTAACAAAAAGAGTGAACTGGAAACTTGTTCGTCGGTTGATTGTTCCCATATGATTAGAGGGAGTCTACATGGTCTACCTCTTTGACTTTGGTTTAGCCTAGGCAGTGCAGTCGACTATTACAGTCAGTCCTTCTTTGAATCTTCATTATCTCGCGGCAGCGAGTCGAATACCAGGTGATCGTGAATACTGCGCATGCTCAGCGAAATGGTTCTTGTTTGTGTCACAAAGGTCACGGGATGAACTTTGCACTTTGCTCTCTTCAGTACCTGTACAAACTGTAACCTCTTCTCTTGTCTTGGCAGTCTTGCCGACTCGGGTATAATGGAAAATACATGTATATTGGAAGCCATAGGCATAGGCATAGGCATAGATCTACGCGGCCATAGCGATGTATTACGTAGATCTATGTTTCGCCGTATGGATTCTGTCGTGTAATACTACTTGTTATTGCCGTTCGTTAGTCCATTACAAGTAACGTTAGTTCCATTCTACATGTAGTTTTTTAATAGTACGAAGAGATACTGTAAAACCAGAACCGACCAAAAGTTTAACGTTTTTGTAATTTTGGCATGATAACGTGCAGAAAGTGGCTACCTGGCCGGCCACCCGGTACCCATCTGTATGCACAGACATCTCCCCATTTACATGATAACGTTTCTTCAAATAACGAAAACAAATTGGTCGTTAAAAGGTTAGACTTTGTGACTCGTTAGACTTTCCGGTTTTACAGTAGTGCCGTCCGGTCTGTCTCACTTGATGTTCGCGAAACTTCCCCTCTTTTTGCTTGTCTCCGATCAACATGAGCCTCCCAAGTTGGGTGGTCGTTGTTTCGCGTTCTCGAACTTCGGTGAGCCGTGGCCATCCTGTGCCGTGGTCCTTCGTCTTTCATCACCATCTCGTCAAAGCTAACATTTTTAATTTGCTGTGATGTTTAGCTTGTTTTCGTCTTGAGTACGAGTGCGCTCACCTTCCCCTTTCTAATGCTATTAATTTTTCATAACTTAGAACCTTCCAAGTTGGAAGGCTGTTGGTTTGCGCATCCAAGACGTGATAGAGCTTATCATCAGGTCGTTGAATGGCAGTATCACATCAGTCCGAGTAGTGTGCTAGCTGTTGCACCTTCTGACTCTACATCTTGCTTATAACTGTTAGTGTTGGACACAAACTATGGATAACATGTAAAATTTTGGTCCTTTCTTTTAAATTTCATAATAATATCTTTATTAAAGGGGAAGTTAAGGCAAAAATTAAAATTTCACCAGTTGTAGTCTTCGGGGTGCTGAGTCGAATGGTCGTGGTCCGAGGAAGCTGAGACGCTCCCTTCCTACTTGAATCCCAATCGAACTCGCGTACTTCCACCGAAACTGGGTGACTGCGCCCTACTAGATGGGGATTTGTATGCAAAATGTCACTAAAAGCGCCATTTCGTTCTTATAAAAGCACGGATGACCGCCATTGGCCCATATGTTGTAGTCTTTTGGACGCTGAGTCGACTGGTTTTGGTCCGAAAAGGCTGCGATGCGGCGTTCCTCCTTTATTCCCAATCGAACATGGTTGAACAAGCGGTCACGTGCTCCTGCGTACACCAGTCACCTGGTCACCTTGCCTGCAGGGTACAACTAATTTACTTACTAGCCTGTTTGACCTTTTTTGGGTGCAGTCCTGTCACTCGAGTTGAACTCGAGTTGAACCTTGGTGTGAAAGTAAAAAGTTGTCACCTGCTGGCGTGGTGACCAGGTGATTTGGGCACCCAGGACCACGTGGCCGCTTCTTCAACTATGTTCGATTGGGAATAAAGGAGGAACGCTGCATCGCAGCCTTTTCGGACCAAAACCAGTCGACTCAGCGTCCAAAAGACTACAACATATGGGCCAATGGCGGTCATCCGTGCTTTTATAAGAACGAAATGGCGCTTTTAGTGACATTTTGCATACAAATCCCCATCTAGTAGGGCGCAGTCACCCAGTTTCGGTGGAAGTGCGCGAGTTCGATTGGGATTCAAGTAGGAAGGGAGCGTCTCAGCTTCCTCGGACCACGACCATTCGACTCAGCACTCCGAAGACTACAACTGGTGAAATTTTAATTTTTGCCTTAACCTCCCCTTTAATTTTCAGGATTACCCAACGGCGAATGCCTATCGGGGGGGGGGGGGGGGGGCGATCTCCTATTTGAGTATGCGCAGTGTGTGTGTGTGTGTGTGTGTGTGTGTGTATGATGTGCCCTGGCAAGCTCACTTATAAGTTATACACGCAGATCATCCCTTATCTCCTTAGCTACCACCACCCCCCCCCCCCCTCCCCCCTGGTGTGTCTGCCCAGTGTTGACTCCGAGAACCATGTTCGGTAGCCCTTGGCGGATTGTGCTCGGTAAATTAATTGCTGAATTCTGCTTTCCATAATGTCCACTTGAATTATGCCAGTGATTATGCTACACTATGCTGGCATTATGCCGATGATGGTGCTACTTCTATGCTGCGGTCCAAGCTAATGGTATGGTTAACTCAGTACAAACAGCCTTTGGCGGATTGTGCTCGGAAAATTGCTGAATTATGCTTTCCACTATGCCCAGATTATGCAAGTGATTATTTTACATTATGCTGGAATTATGCCAATGATAGTGCTATACTGTACCCTTGCAGGCTCTTGTTGCACTTTGCAACGTTACAATGACTACAGCACGGCTTACAAGGGGTAACATTCACCAGGTTATTGCCTGTAACATGCCTAAATATGCCTGGATCGTTAATCTTTAGCCAGCATCGTAAGGTTATGCCGACCGTCTGGTCTCAGAAGTCCTTCATGCCAGGGCATAATTTTTAGACAAAATCGGAAGATTATGCCAGCATAATCCGCCAAGGGCTTAAAAGGTCAGACGAGCTGCCCAGGCCTCACCACCATTGCCGTCTCTGTGCTGCCTTCTTTATATAATATATATATATAGAAGGCAGCTATATGTATATATTATAACAAGGGACCGAGTGTATATCGAGAAATATAGACCAGTATAAAAACCGAGGCAAAGCCGGGGTTTTTACACACGGTCCCTTGTTATAATACAGTGAAACCTCGTTAGAAAGAACACTGATAAGACAAATGTTTGCCTAAGAAGAACTAATATTCGTAACTGCATTGGATTAAACCCTGTATATTCACTGAGTAAAACATATGGATAAGAAGAACTCCCGTTATTACGAACAAATATCATCGGTCCCTTGATGTTCGTCCTAAAGAGGTTTGACTGTATATAATTTATACCTCTCCATGCGCAAGCTCAAGAGCAAAAAGGAGTGAATATAGCTTTCTTTCCCTAAAAAGGAGTGAATATAGCTTTTATATAGAGAAAGAAAGATATTCACTCCTTTTTAGAGAAAGAAAGCTCCTCAGCGGGTTTTTTTGGATGGCTTCCTCAGTGGTGTATATATCTTAGTGGTGTATATTGAACAGTGTATATGGAAATTTATAAACTTCATGGGAGATCTGGTATATGAGTGTGGGTGTATATGGAGTGAGGTATAAATATATATTATATATGCATGTTCTTGTACACTGTATATGTGCACATTCACATGTCTGAAGGTTTGTGGTTTTCAATAAAATAAATGAATAATAATCTCCGTGGAGATAACAGTTTAAATAATGCTATGAATAAAATAATCATGCTGTGCACTCATACTTCAAACACACAAGGCAAGGTAGGTAGGTCAAAACGGTTTCCAAGAACGTTTTCTTGTGACGATCCGCATCAGTTGGACAATACATCACAATTGATTGGCACAAGAAAACGTTTTTTGGAAACCTTTTTGACCTACCTACCTTGCCTTGTGTGTTTGAAGTATGAATGCTCAGACTATTTTGTTCATAATGTCCACTAACACCACCAGTTACTAAACAATCAGCTCATGCGATAACATCGCACGACACTGACCGACGGTACTGACGTTCTACAACTAACCGGCTATCAGCTCCAGCACATCTTGGATGCGCACTCCAACAGCCTTCCAACTTGGAAGGTTCTAAGTTATAATGATCACATAGGAGGAGAAGGTGGGCGCAACCAAGACAAGCACGAGCTGAAAGTCTCAGCCAGCGTGAAGGACGCTGGCGGATGTACATGTGCCACAATGTTATCGCATGAGCTGATTGTCTAGTAACTGGTGGTGTTAGTGGACATTATTGTGGAACGTGTACTTCCTTGGTCCTTTTTTCTTTTCTATAAATTTATCCCAAGTTGGCTCTCCATCCGAGTCCATTCATAGCGGCATTAAATAGAAAATTTAAAAAAAGAATAGTTGTGTGCGGGGAAACTGACTGATTCTAATGATGTACTTGTAATCGTGGTAATGGCAATGATTATCTAAACTAAAGCCTTGAACGAGTCAATCACAAGGTCAACTGACCCGGTACACTGAGACCGCCGGTACGCGGTCGAGGGCTGCTTGCTAGTACACTGTGTACACAGATACATGTCAATACATCAGTGTCGTTGTAGACACAGTGCGAAAACACCATTCGAATTTGGCAGTGATTCATTTGACAAGAGAAATGCCGAGTCATGTGCTGTGCGGCTAGCCGCATGTGCAGACTGAGTGACTCACACTCACAGTCAGTGAACACGGATGTCTCCAAATTCCAAATAATTCTGTACTTCACCTCCTCGTATCAGCCCTCGGTCTCTTACTTAGTCTTAGTTTATACGGTAAGTGAGTTACTAACCCTGCTGATTGCTTCTATGATATTTCTACACACGCACAAAACTCATTCGCTCCCACGCTGCCTGCCCATTGCAAGGCATTTATATTAATATTTTTGGATTCTGCAAAATAAATGAAACAACAACTGTGCATAAAATAATATGGATTCGGATGGAGAGCCAAGAATAAATTTATAGTAAAGAAAAAGGACCAAGAAACTACAAGTTATGCTATCATGTCCACTAACACCACCAGTGAATCAGCTGATGCGAGTAACATTGCACGACCGACTGACCAACGCTACTGACGTTCTACAACTAACTGGCTAACAGCTCTAGCACATTTTGGATGCACACTCCAACAGTCTTCCAACTTGGAAGGTTCTAAGTTATAGATAACAACCTTTTATTGATCTTCGCATCTTTGAGCCACACAAGTTGTGTGGAATGTTGCTTTGCGTCCTCGAACCGTGGTTTGACCGTATTGTCCAGTGGTCACTTCTGCTTGCCAGTATTGTCATCGACATGCATGAACATCCGCCAACGTCCTTCAAAGCTGAGACTTTCAGCTCGTGCTTGTCTTGGTTGCGCTCACCTTCCCCGGCCTCCTCGTGTTATTTCTATAACTTAGACTCACCTTCCCCGGCCTCCTCGTGTTATTTCTATAACTTGTGACCTTCAAAATTTCCAAGTTGGAAGGCTGTTGGAGTGTACATCGAAGATGTGCTAGAGCTGTTAGCCAGTTAGTTGTAGAACGCCAGTACCGTCGGTCAGTCGGTCGTGCAATGTTATCGCACGAGCTGATTGTTTAGTACTGGTGGTGTTAGTGCCGGGACATTTTATAGCGTAACTTGTAGTTTCTTGGTCCTTTCTTCTTTACCATAAAATAATATGTGCAATATGCTGATTTGCTGACTGAGGGCATGTGCGATTGGTAGGATAGGATCGGGATCCAGATCAACCGGATCCCGGCACTGGATTCGCACCCTTTTGATTCAGTGGTCGAATCCAGATCCGGATCCTTTGGATTTGGATCCGGTAAACCCACCGCGGGGAGCAGGCGGTTGACCGGATCCAACGGATCCAAATGTGACCTTTGTGCGTATGACGCGGGGTAAAAATCATTTTTGCACACATTGTGGTACGTACACACGTGGATGGAGATACTCTTGTTCACTTTTCGTACGACGCGCGCGATGAGTAGATCTCGACTTTCACCCTTCCGGGTGACCTGTGCCAGGATCGGGATCCAGATCCGTCGGATCCTTCAGAGTCAACCTGACACTTTACTGTATTTCGGACCTTGAGTTTCAATCGAACATGCCCTGACGTGACGCCCCTGAGTCTCGGATAACTTGATGACTCCTGTCATGACATGAGCTGTCTGATCTGAGTCCCTCAGTGTATGCAGTCATCGCGGCTTTGGCCCCGTCGCACTCGATCGACTCGATCGTAGATCTACGTAACCATGGTAACTCGTTCGACGCACCCGGCCGTGTACGCGCACGATCGGTCCTGGGTCCTCACCAGGGAGTCGTCAAATACTTGACGACTCCCTGGTCCTCACGACTCCTGATGGCCTCAGCTCAGCGTGAACAAGGTGAATGCGTACAGACTCAGTCTACAGTCTACACAGACAGTAGACCTACAGCCTAGGCTACGGTCTACAGGTCAGACTCACACAGAACACAAAAGAATGATAGACTACAAAGCTACTTGAACTAACTAACTACTTACTTGCTAAAAGCTACGTACATGACTGAAGTGAAGCAGACTTCATGACATTCGTCGCAAGAAGCTGAAGGTCAGTCCGATCGGATCCGTACAGGTTTGGCAAGAAACACAGCAAATGATTTCATTGACTCGAGCTCACTTTTCAACTTTTGACTGACATCGCATAATCGATGCGCATCTTCGAAGCTTCACGATCACGTACAGTAGGTCTACGCGTCACCACCGCGCAAAAAAATAAAAATAATGGATCATGCATGCATGATGTACCGCTCATCTGGTCAGCTGAGCAGATCAGAGACGTAGCTCAGCTGCTAGCTGGCCAGCTTTGCGCAACGACTGCATGCATGCACGCTACGCCACACTCTCAGTCTACAGTCTAGACTGCATGCATGCAGCGCTACAGTGCCAGTAGATCTGGTACGACCCGGGTGTTGGTTTGGCCGATCACACACACACACAGGCAGAGCTTGTAGAGCTGCTTTCTCGCCGGGCGCCGTTCCAAGCCTCACGTACTCGTCGCACGCGCATGTTGTGGCCGTCCGTCTTTGCAGCCCTCACAGGCTTGGCGCATGGCCGCAGTACTTGGGGCGTCATCGATTCGAGGAGAGCCAGGGCAGCAAGAAGCCTGCGCCATGGAGGATCCAAGGCTCCCTTCTGCTTTGCCCTCAATTCAGGACTTGAAAGGGGAAAGAGCGCATGAGACGCCATCTGGAGAGCCCACATTTGTGAAAGAAACGGAGGAATCGAGGTCATGCCCAGCTCCACAAGGTAAATATTTCGTGTGATGCTGTGGTCCGACCTGTCTCCTGTTTGCTTATTTCCTGAGTTTTGCTACCCGCTGCCACACCACATGAAGAACATCGGCATTGTGTCTATCGTATTTTGTGCAATCATGCCAATGTGAACTTGGTTTCTCTTTGATTTTGAACACCAGCGTGCTGTAGAGTCTTGGACTGGGTCTGGGGAGTGGATACAACTAATACTTTCCACTTTTGTTTTTGTTTTTAGGAATCTGATTTCTATGTCACGAGCACCAGCCTGTGGTGTAGTGCTCGCCGAGCGTTGAGTTACAATTACATAACTTATCCTCAATTATTTGTATGCCGTTCTTTGTGTCTGCAGCTGATCCACCGCCCACGCGAACTGCGGAGCAAAATGTAGTTGTGCAGAAGATTTCTGGGGATGTAGCGTGCCAGTATTCCAGTGTCGTTGACTGTCCATCACAAGACCTGGGCCAGAGCGTTGATTATTACAACTCTCCTGGTCACTCCTCAACTGATGGCTCGACTGACAAGAACAAACTCAATGAGGGCAACAGCAGTGATGGAGGAGACAATGCGGGGCGCGTTGCCCGGGCATCAGAGAATGTCCAGAATGCGCGATGTCCGGTGGCAGTGGCTGCTACATCGTCAGCCTGCTCTGCTCCTGTAAACCTGTCCGGACCAATAGTCAGTGGCGCAGCTGCAGTATCGCAAGTGAATAGTGTACAAACAATAGCATGTCCAGATGGAACTGCTGTTACATATAGTGGTATCGCATCCAGCTTAGTGCCTCCTGGCCTGGTCATCCCACAGTTATTTTCATCATTTTCGGCGTCGGCAGCAGTAGCAACAACCAGTCAGATTGCGGCTGGCGTGCAGTATACATGCATGCCAGTTTCCACGTCAACAGTTTCTGCACACCCATTATTCACTGACAAAATGCTGCATCCGTCCAGTGTGTCTCTCGAATCGAGTCCAGGTATGGGCTCAGATGATGATGACGATGAGGACAGCAGTAGTGGTGATGATGCGGACAATGAAATGAGTGAAACAGAAGAGATGGACACGTCGAGTCTTTCTGACCTGAATGCGCTGTCTGCGTCTCAGGCGGAAGCTGACGGCATGTCCGGCATCTCGCAGCTAATACAGGCGGCACAAGCTGACTTGACGCCAGGCATTGAAATGCTGGCAGCTGCGGCGCAGAATGCTACTCCGGCTGGTTTCCCTTGCCCACATTGCAACAAAACTTACCCGATGGCATCTGGTCTCCGTCGCCACGTCAAGCGATCACACAGCAGCACAAGTAACAGCAGCAACGGCAATCCGTTTGCATCGTCCAGCCAGCAGAGCGAGAAGCGGCCTGGGAAGTGTTCGTTTTGCCAAGCAGACCTGCCGTACCCAGCAACGCAGGCTGTGCGCAGGCGTCACATGCGCGGCGAATGTACAATGAATCCGTATTCGTGCCCGAGCTGCTCCAAAGTGTTTGTATCACCTGGTGGACTGCAGCGACACTCTCTCATGCACAACGGCAAGCGACCATTCCAGTGTACTATCTGCAGTAAGGAGTTCACGCAAGCATCTCACCTGAAGGTGCACATGAACGGGCACACGGGTGAAAAGCCGTACCAGTGCGATTTTGAAGACTGTGGCAAGACATACTCTGACCCGTCATCGCTGCGTTCACACAAGCTTGCCCACGCTGGCATCAAGGCGAAGAAGAAGCGTAACCCAGATGCTCCCTACTTGGCTAATCCAAAGTGTGCATACTGTGACCAGCGCTTTGCTTCTCGCGCGGCTCGTGACCAGCATGCGCGTGAGTGCGCGCGTAACCCGTATAGGTGCATGATCTGTCAAAAGGCCTGCCTTGGGATGGTCAAGCTGGAACGCCACATCCGATCTCACTCACGGTCACGGGTGTCGAGTCTGAAGGCGCAGGAGATGGCGAAGAACAAGAAGACGCAATCGCCAGATCCCAAGTGTGCATACTGTACTGAACGATTTCCAACACGAGTTGTCCGTGACCGCCATTCACGCATGTGCTCCAATAATCCGTATCGCTGCAAGCTGTGCTACAAAGCGTTCCTGGGCTCCGCAAAGCTGTTGCGCCATGCGCGATCGCATGCTGAAGGTACCTCTACACCGTCGGCTGCAGCCACGGCAGCAATCGCGCATGCCACTGCGCTTGCAGAGGCCAATCCTGAAGAAGCTACTAGATGTGACAAGGCTGAGCAGACAGCTGATCCACCGTGCGTCAGCGATACGACGATGACAGGGATTGATGCTCAAGTTTCAAGTAGTTCATGTGCAGCTACACCATCGCTTGTTGGCTCTGTTAGCTCTACCCCACTTGCCAGTAGTCCACTATCTGTGTTGGCACCTGCAAGCAGTGCGAACTTGAACAGTCTCTTGATGACGCCAAGCAATCATAATATGATTGCAATTCCGACACCAATAGGCTACTCACTTGTTCCCAATCCGTTCTCATCCCTCGGAAACACACCACTGATGACCCCGTCTGCGCAGGAGGAGGCCTTGTCCGCTCAGTCCGGCGTTTTCAACCAGCAGTCTGGCCAGACTGCAGTGCAGAGCGTGGTGAGTACAGCCAGTGTACTGGGCGGCCAGGATCTTGCGTCCACTAACAGCACTCTTTCAGCTGCAGCCGCCGAGGCATGCGAAGCTGCTAGTACTGCGAGCTCAGCTGACTCGGTAACACCTACTATTGTTGTAAGAGAAGATTGTCTAACGGGCAGTCCGCCAGATGCCGCATTACTCGCCTGTGCTGGCACACAGCAGCAGCAACAGGGCGAGAGTGGATCTACTCCGGCCGGGACACAGCCTGAAACCTCTATTGATCTCTCCGACAAGCCAACCTCATCTCTGATGTCACGCGAAACCGAGCCTGTAGCCATGGACACCACCCAACAAGAGACCAACACCGAGCCCTCTGATAACCCTATGTGTGCTTCTGTAGCGTCAGCCAGCACTGCTGTTACGAGCACTACTGTTGCAGTGGCAGCTGCACATGCTGCATCTGATTCCAATCCCCCAGTGCAAAACCAGCAGTCATTTCTCTCCTCCCTGCAAGCACCATTCCCGTATCCATTTGAGATGCCGACTGTTCCTGGTGTTTCTCTCACCGGTGGCACAGGTACTGCTGCTCTTGATCCCGTGCCCAGCCTCCTACAGAGTATTCTGGCAGGCACTGATAGCATGGCTGGCACGTCCCAGGTTCCTCTGCAACAGCAAGCTTCCGTTGCTCAGCAGGTACAGGAATTATTGCAGAGCAGTGCCCAGGGTACTGTCGAACTGCAGCAACAGTTGCAGTCCATCTTTCCACTGTCCAGTGCAGAAGCGGAAAAGCTCCTCGCGCCGCAGAAGCCCGCAAATGAGTCTGCGGCTGCCGAAGTCCCTGTAGATGCCACTATTTCGAAAGCAGAATTGAATGATGCTTCACCGCTGGCAGCTGAACTCGCGGGGGCAGACTCTGCCGTCCCCTCGTCGTAGAAACAACTTCATTGTTTTGTTACCGTGTGTTGCATGCAGTGGAGTCTCTCAGTGCTGTGATACCCTCCATTGAAATTTTTCTCTTTTTTTCTTATTCCTTACATTTGTTGACCCAGCTGTGCTAGAGGATTTGCTCATCCAACATATTTCTCATGCAACTCACGACCATGTACGAAAACTGAAAAATCAAACCCATCATCCATCTAGCCCGGCTCTAAATAGGTGCTCATCTTGTTTGTGTTTATGGGGTGAACCTTTAGTAAATGATTTGGTTTTCCGCTATAGCCTTCGATACGCCACTAGTGCTCTTCCCATGTTTTTGCTGTTTTTTATTTTAAATATTTCATGATAGTGGTTTTGTAAGCTGGGCTTCAAAAAACTCACCCCTTTCTTTCATGTTTCAACCCCGACAGTCAGTCTCGTCTTATCTCGTCTTGTCTGACAGAATACTATTGTGTTGATCTATTGTTTGTGTGTGCGTACCCCTCTCTTTCATGTTTCAACCCCGACAGTCAGTCAACATGACTGTATTAACTCGCAGAATATTATGTTGATCTATTGTTGGTGTGTGCGTCCTGCGGGGGCGGGGGGGGGGGGGGGCGGTTCATGGCGTGCCTGGTCCTGTCTCACACGTGTGAGCACTCTACACTGTACGTGCACCACGAGAGTGCCCCACTCAAACCTAGATATTGTCAAGAGTAGATCTACATAATGATTATAATAAATACTTTGAAGTACTCTTGATATTGTGTAGCCAGTGAAATGGAATTACATGTCAGAGTGAAACTGTAACTGATGTCATGCAGCAGTACTAAAAACAACAATGAGAATAAGTATACCTCTTATTGGCGATGGTGGCATCGTGAGAATGAAGAATTCAAAAGTATACCACATGTAGGTTCAAACATTGCCCAGAGGGCCAGTGCACTAGTGAGACATGAACCTGTACCTTGCTGCCAAGCTATCAAGACGGTTACGTACGCCAGAATAGATTCACAGCACCTTTCCTTCAGTTGTATTATATTTCTCACACAAAAGATAAGAGCACATGTCAACAAGATGAGAGACAAGAGAGTGAATACACGTCATGGAGGTCAACTCCAAACAAAAGTAACCAAACAACTACAGGCAGGACGTGTACATTTCACTTATCAACAAGGACAGCCAACAAGATGACCAGCAAAGGCTGTGAATGAAACAAAAAGAGTATGGGGCGATAAGATAAAGTACGGTTCAACCACTGTGCAAATGGTGCCTCTAAAAAAAAGGTTTTATGGGAGAGATAAGAAGTAGTGCCCAACCTAAGTCTACAGCAAGTAGACTGTGAATACTGCAGTCAGGGGTGCAAGGAGTACATCAACACTACAAAACATCGTCATCATAACATTGGACATGATTGTCCGTTTGACTTGCGATGTAGAATAAAAACAAATACAATACACTGGGATTATGTGTACCACGAATGTCGAATACATCCTGGAATAGTTATTGTGCGAAAATAGTATCTAGGCAAATTTGAAAATGATGAGAACATTTTAAAAGGATGTCTTTTAAGTTCTAACTATAATATGGCTGTGCAACACGACATGTGCAGGTATGGGTGACTTGCGTGCGTGCGCTGCATCAAAAAGCGGTGCTACACACAGTGAAGTTGGAGAAATGTGTACTTATGCGTTCCAATGAGGCAAAAGGAGTTCATCACAAGTTCACAGAGGGTGCGGCTTTTCAACGAATCCCATTCAGAATCCCATTCTCCTAGCGAAAGAAAAAGGAAATCAGGAGCAGGATCACTGGTCTGGCAAAAATCAAGAGACCGAATACGGCACAATCAACTAGTGAAGTCAGCAGGGAAAACACTCTGTCACGGAGTTCGGGATCGCGTCCGGGGTATGATGAAGCTCGCAAAAAGATATACTGGCCAGAGTAAATCCTCATAATTACGAGACAGATGGGCGCCTCCGCAGCCTCACACGCACAGGGAGTCAGAAGAAAGCGATCTTGCGAAGTGAGAATAGCAGCACGTGTGAGCTCGGTATGATCTAAGTAAGAAAGTGCCAGTGTAAAGCCCCACTCACTTGAGATGACAATGCAGATCTTCACCTGTAGTCACACATGCCAACTGACCGTGCGCCTTAGAGATAGGGAGTGGTATCAACAGGCGCACAGAATATCCAGACTGCCGTGTCCATCAATACTACTACCAGTGCCTTTTCTGTTGCTGTTGCTGCTGCTGCTGCTGCTGCTGCTGAGCATGAGCATGTCCAATAGCATACTGATTGTCGGGAAAGTGTGCCAGGCCCTGATGCTGTAGCTGCTGGGCATGTTGGGCGTGCTGCTGTTGAGAGGCCTTCTGATACTGCATCATCGGAGCATGCGTTCCCGACGAAGTTCCAGACACATATGCCTATGCGCAGCGGGCAAGAGAGCAGGAAGAACACACAGCAGATCGCACTTCTGGTCAGCTGTCCAGCACATGCGTGCCGGCGAGAGTCTATCAAGCATACTGCCAGTGGTGTGTTGGACATGGCAAACAACTATAACAACCACCCCGGAAATGTGCACAATACAATCAACGAGAGGATTTCATTTCTCAGCAGGAGTGATACTAAGACCCCGTGCCCGCTGCTCAGATAAATAAATAAATTTCACGGTTCGCGTGAGACTCGGCTGGAAGCCGAGTTTTCCGCATCCGCCGTGGGAACGCCACCACCCTCTAGGATCAAAGGCGCAGATGCAGCGCCTAAACGGTGGGAGGTGAGTAGATCAGACCCACCACCAAGTGGTCAAAGACCGAAGTCCCATTAGCTGCATCCATGTTACCCTCGTGCCAGGCCACGAGGCTGCTCAGATAAGCAATTAAAAATACCAGTACTAGTATAGCACCATGCATTGATCATTCAGATCCTCTATTTTCACTGTGACACTAACCTGTCGTCCAGCAGCTGACACCATGGATGGATCCGTGCACGCCCTCTTGGCTGGCGGCGCATCGCTTGACGCGGCCACCGTGATTTTCTTGGCCGGCTTTTTCTGCAAACCAGCACACATCATGCATGTACATGTATACGGATTAGACATTTAGAACCAAGCCTTCTGAAAGCAGAGGAGTAGAGAAAAGAGCACACATGCTTGCAGTGCACACCACGAGTGGGATAGGGACTGAGAGCACACATGTTTCCATGGTGAACAGCCGGCGGGATGGGGACTAACATACAGGAGGTACGAGCACAGTCCATACACTGGGCCAATGATGTTCCAAAATCAGGCGAGTAGCTTAGCTTCACACTACAGAATAGATAGAGTACCAAGAGTACAGTGAACATTTCCCCCTTTTGTCTGCATTTCTTTCTTCTCTCAATCGACCCTAGAGATTTGTGGCTCATGCCACTCATTTTTTGCTTGATTGCATGTGTGCTCTTCGAAAGGGATAATGTGGTGACTTCAGAATCTGTCAGTAAATGTGTATCTTTCTTGAAGTGCTCATAATGTTATAACGATACACATCCTCACAACACTCTTCAAACGGTCTCTGGGCTACACCAATCCATGAAAAAGAAGAGAGTTAATAGACAACTATATTCTTTATCAAGGATAGCTATAGCGAGTGCGTTCGATTACGCACTTGAATCGATTCATGAATCCATTTGCATGCATTCAAGTCGTTCGATTTTCATGTCATGAGCCCTGGAATCGATTCGGAATCCATTCACCCTATTCACATGGGGTGATGTGAATAGCGCGAACCGATTCGTGAATCGATTCGTGAGCATAATCGAACGCACTCACTGGAGTCTACGCATATTGGTCCTTCGAGCCTTACTCCGACTCAACCTAGCTTCAGTACAGTCTTCTTTCGTAGTGTCAGTTTGTTTGTTTCGTTGTTGTCAGCTTTAGTCCGCAGTTTCAGTAACTGTCTACAGGGAACACGATAAGGTTTCGAAATTGCTCTGACACAATGTCCTGCCACTTCTGGAACCGGTCGGACTTGGCCGGACACTGTGATTTGTTTACAAGTCTGGCACTCACCACTGCATAATGCACACATAGATGTACAGTCATGCTACATCACACTGCGGTGTTGCTGGTCACATTAAAAGTATGATCATCACCCAGATCTAAGTATTGTAACACTGATTCAAATTGCTGTGCGTTTTGCAGCAAGCATAGGAACTGGGATATGAGCGTGCACTGTTTTTGCACATTTCGGATGTGAGCTGGTTTTTCAGCAGCAGATCAAGAAGCTGGTTGTGTTTCTCAACGCGTATAGCCGGTGGTAACGCGGACGTGCAAATTTTACTTTACTTTAGATCAAAGACATTCATTTTTACGCAGTTGACAAAAGATGAAGTGGGCACCTGCTTGTCCGTTCTAACTTCTTGTTGCCAGCTCCAAGATCGACAACATGTCACTACTCAAGTTGGCTGAAGGCTCCCATATTTGCAAACGCAATGTGCTCTTTGAACAGTACGTAGTTTCTACGCGACGTTGAACTTCTGACTACTAGTAACTTTTGCTGCTGCTGCTCCGTCGATCTTGCACAGCGCCTGTGCAACAGGAGCGTACTTGACCGGGTTGGCAGAAGACTGCTCCTTTCAATAGAGGCATATCGCGAGCTGGTACATTTCTGACGCCTTGTTTACCTGGAACACGGACGTTTCCAATATTTCGGATTGTGCAAGGGTCTCGCGGAATAGTTCCTATTGTAGCGAGAAAGCGAAGAAAAAATTTCATTTCAAAACTCCTTCTCGATCGTTTGCTACGCTCAAACTGGAGCTACCCTGAAGTGGACAGCTTCCTGTCATGCGGTAAAACCCTCTTGTCACAGGTTGCTGCTCCGACTTCGTGAGACTTCTTCCCAGGCAGACCGCCATTGTCCTCAGTCGTTCTCTTTCCCAGCGACGCTATTTTCTGAATTATTTCGATCGGACAGATTGTCCGTTCAAGAAAAAAAGCGCCGGATTCGAATCGAAAATGGTCGGAAAATGTCCGATGTCCGACCGTTATCGTGTTCCCTGGTCTAGTAGTGTCATACTGTCTGACCAGGAGCTGCGTCGGAGCAGCAGGACAAACGCCGGCATACCCCCCAGATAGGCTGGGACTGGGAGAGTGGGAGCCCACCACTGGTCACGATGTCCCACTGACACCAGTGTCATCACCACCAGGCATTCTGCACCCTGCGGAGCACACATGCAGTGTAGCCGCCCCGGCAGCCAGTGCTCTCCAGCAGCCTGTCAGCCATCACGTCGCATTTTCAGCTGGCCAGCCTGTTTCACAGTATGTTCTGCCTCCTGCTGTAAGCCAGTCAGCACCAGCTCCAGCTGTAGGCCAATCAGCGCCAGCTCCGGTAATCCGTCTGAACGGGAAGGCAACCCCATTTATGACCGCACCTATGACGAGCCTCGGTGATTCACCAGGTGCTAGGGAGCTGCACCTCCAACAACAGCTATATCGTGCGGGGTCCGAGCTGGCCATGACTGAGCAAGCACTGCACCAGACATTGGGTCAGGTCCCGCAAGCCAGTCCGCCGATTGTGCGCTCCACCTGCACCACCTGACGTGAGGAATCCGAATAAACCCGGAAAGTTGAGACTGGTCTTTGACGCAGCGTCAAAGACAGGTGGAAGGAGCCTTATTGATGCGCTACTCTCCGGGCCAGACCTGCTCCGTCCACTGCCAACTGTTCTGTTCGGTTTCCGGGAGCGGCGTATTGCGTTCGGTGCCGACATTGCCGAAATGTTCCACCCGGTACAGATTTGTGAAGCTGACCGAGACAGCCAACGGTTCCTGTGGCGGACCGATCGGAGTCAACCACCTGTCTTCAGGATGAGATCTATGACATTTGGCGTGACATCGTCCCCTTCGTCGGCAATGTTCGTCAAGAACCACAATGCTCGGAGCCACCCGCAGACGTCGCCTCGGCTGCAGACTGCCATAGTTGAGCATCATTGCATGGACGACTACTTCGACTCCACAGACACCGTTGAAGAAGCCACTTCACTGTCTGCTGACGTCATCCGCATTCACCAGGACGGAGGCTCTGTACCAGAAGCGCTAAGAGCCAACACAACAACTGTTGACCTTGACGTTGAGCATGCCCATGCCGTTGAACGAACGCTTGGCCTGCGCTGGGACACAGCGACGGACTCGCTACGAGTCCAGCCAGCAGGAGCAAAGATCAACCGCCCAGGAAAGTCCATGACCAAGCGGCAAGCTCTCAGTAGTCATGGCGGTGTTTGATCCGTTCGGACTATAACAGGACATCTGGTGCTCTGGTATCGGCTGGGACGATGAGCTGCCCGCTTCTATCAAGGTCAGGTGGGATGAATGGTGCCAAGACTTGCAATCTCTTTGCAAGGTCAACATCCCACGCTGCTACTCACTAGCTGTTGCTGACGCTACCAGTGTTTGAGCAACACACGTTCTGCGACGCAAGCGAGAAAGTGTTCAGTGCTGCCTCATACTGGCGCTTTCAGTTGAGCGATGGGTTCGTTGCAACATCAGTAGTAACGGCGAAGACCAGAGTAGCACCACTCAATTCACTGTCCATCCCTAGACTCGAGCTGCAAGCTGCCGTTCTGGGCCCAAGTCTATCGTCAGCTGTTCAGCAGCATCACAGCTTCCACTGCTGCAAGTCCAGTCTGTGGTCCGACTCTCAAACCGCCCTGAGCTGGATACGAGCTGATGCCAGGTGCTACAAGCCGTTTGTGGCACACCGCGTCACGCAAATCAAGGAGCTGACCAATGAGTCCAGCTGGCGCTGGGTACCCACCGCCGACAACGTAGCCGATGACCTCTCCCGCGGCGTACCAGTCATGGATATCGTTGAATTGACACGTTGGCTTCAAGGGCCCGACTTTCTGCGCAACCAACTAGCTAGTTGGCCATCCGCCGCTCCTGAAGTGGAGCCAGAGAACACAGACCCGGAGCTGAAGCGAGAGTTCTGCGGAGCCACTGTCGCTGCGAAGTCCCCGCATCAAGCGCTCCCCGATATCACCAGGTTTCTATCATGGATGCGTCTGGTTCGCACCACAGCCCGGGTGACTCGCTTCGTTAAGCGCCTGAAGGCTAGAGTCGCCAAGAAACCCATGAATCCCTGAAGAGAACTGTTGCCATCAGAGTTCCGACACGCCCAGCAGCTCTGGTGGGAGAACGTACAGCAACAGTCGTTCCCTGAAGAACTCGCCGCGCTGCAGCAGGGCAAGCCACTCACCCGCGGCAGCCGCCTGGCATTGCTGACGCTGAGCCTATTAGACAGCACCATAGTGGCATCGTGGAGAGTGTGTATCCTGGCAAGGACGGCAAGATCCACATTAATAATTCTCTTTCTGTCTAATCGCGTTCTACTCTGCTCCTCCGTCTCTCTTCTATTATGTTTCCGCTTTGAACGTGTAGTTGTTCGAGCTGCTCTCATGATAAATTATTTGTATTTTTGAAAACCCTTTGTACCCGCGATTATGCGCTTGTACAACTGCGCTGTGCTGTATGATTGTGCTACGACTATGAGTATGAGTCATGCTCGCACTATGATGCCTTTTGTGTCGCGTGTACGTATGTTGTGGCGCAAGCGCGCTGTGCCTCTTCTGGCCCTTTATACTTCCTTTTTTTCTTTCAGTTATGCCAGTTTATATGGTTGAAGTGTTTTGCAAGGAGAAATCCAGAACGTCTAGTAATGGTGTGTTGTCCCATTTGCGTTCGGAGAGTGTGCCTGTGCACGTGTATCCGACTTTGAATTCTTGCCTGTAACATAATGTACTTATAAGTTATAACGTTACATTGCAAATTACAGAGCACACACACACACACACACACACACACACACACACACACACACACACACACACGCACGCACGCACGCACGCACACCCACGCATGCACGCATGCACGCACGCACACACACACACACACACGCATGCACGCACACACACACACACACTATTCGTACTTGCTCATTGCCAAAACTGGTCACATGGGTCTCCCCGGGAGAGGGGAGAGAGACTCAAAAGGAATCTTCGAAAGATGACTCAATTGGCTATTGAACCGCCCAACGGCCGACACCCCCTGAAATCCCCAAACTCTAGGGTGGACTTGAAAATGAATTAAATGATCCCACTTATGGGCTCACCACATCTCAGTAAGTGCGGCTGTATTGATCCATACTGAAGTATGTTTGGATGAGAAATACCTCGGATACTAAGCACACTAATACCTACGGGGCCAGTTGCATTGTAATTCTACTGTATCCACAGACAGAAGAACGAGCAGTTGGTTCAAGCCAAAGGGCAGTCATCAAACAACCAGTAACCAACCTTTACAGCACAGGTTTTCGAGGCACTTTTGGCTTTTGGCAGTGCGTTCTACCAAGGTTTCACCGTGCTGATGCTGACATGACCAAACAAGACTCCATCCCCCCTAGCCCCCTCTCCTCCACTACACGTACATGCACACACTCGCAGCTAGTATAGTGTACCTTGTCTTTGTCGTCGGAGTCTTCATTGAGGAATTCCCGTTTCGGGTAAGGTATCTTCATTCCATGAAATGCACTGAAGGAGTCCAAGAAACATACATGTAAAGACAGAATTAGAACCCACCACGCCAAGGCAACCGTGGCAGCACATACTCGTACAAGAAATTGTACGCCTGCAAAGCCATGCACACTCAGATATTGAGCCTCTAGATATTAGGTGCATGCATGCACAAACGCATAGGGAGAACACGTATGCGCATGCACACATGTGCGCACGCATCACGCACACACACACGGACACAGACATACACACACACACACACACACACACACGTGCTGAAGTCAGACAATGAAGCGCTTGTACTTTGTTGCCAAGAGATTTCCACCCTACCGGTACTTTGTACTGATGATGTGTTCTATTTTCTGGGGTTGAATTGAAGGTGATAGAACTGTAGATTATCCTGCTATTTTGCTTGTCTTCAACCCCGCTGACAAACATGACCTCGACCTGATTTGACTGCTATTTTGCTTGTCTTCACCCCCGCTGACAAACATGACCTCGACCTGATTTGACTGCTATTTTGCTTGTCTTCACCCCCGCTGACAAACATGACCTCGACCTGATTTGACTGCTATTTTGCTTGTCTTCACCCCCGCTGACAAACATGACCTCGACCTGATTTGACTGCTATTTTGCTTGTCTTCACCCCCGCTGACAAACATGACCTCGACCTGATTTGACTGCTATTTTGCTTGTCTTCACCCCCGCTGACAAACATGACCTCGACCTGATTTGACTGCTATTTTGCTTGTCTTCACCCCCGCTGACAAACATGACCTCGACCTGATTTGACTGCTATTTTGCTTGTCTTCACCCCCGCTGACAAACATGACCTCGACCTGATTTGACTGCTATTTTGCTTGTCTTCACCCCCGCTGACAAACATGACCTCGACCTGATTTGACTGCTATTTTGCTTGTCTTCACCCCCGCTGACAAACATGACCTCGACCTGATTTGACTGCTATGTTGCTTGTCTTCACCCCCGCTGACAAACATGACCTCGACCTGATTTGACTGCTATTTTGCTTGTCTTCACCCCCGCTGACAAACATGACCTCGACCTGATTTGACTGCTATTTTGCTTGTCTTCACCCCCGCTGACAAACATGACCTCGACCTGATTTGACTGCTATTTTGCTTGTCTTCAACCCCGCTGACAAACATGACCTCGACCTGATTTGACTGCTATTTTGCTTGTCTTCAACCCCGCTGACAAACATGACCTCGACCTGATTTGACTGCTATTTTGCTTGTCTTCACCCCCGCTGACAAACATGACCTCGACCTGATTTGACTGCCAACTTCACAAGATCCAAGGTTCAAGAAATATGACATTGTTCTAATACGTGGGACAGTTCACGCCAAATCCGCACTAGAGACAGAACTTCACCCTCCGCAAACGCGGGCAAATGCCGGCGATCGGCAACACTGCTCATGCAGTGTTGTGCAGTGCACTGTTGTGCAGTGCAGTGTAGTGCAGTGCAGTGTAGTGTAGTGCAGTGTAGTGTAGTGCAGTGTAGTGTAGTGCAGTGTAGTGTAGTGCAAAAACTGTACAATGTGACACAGAACACTGCTTAGTAAAAAGCAACCAAGGACATGCTGATGTGTGTACTGGAACATCTACATTAATACAACATAAAACCCTGTCCAAATGACCTAGGACAAGAAGACAACAATGGCCAGCAGGCTTACTCATTCTCTGGCTGCGGGTCGTCTCTAAAGTAATCATCTTTTAAGCACTGCTCTGCGGTAACGCGCTTCAACGGGTCCATCGTCAACATTTTCAGCAGCTAATTGAAGCACACACAGCAAATAGTTGCAAAAATATTCAGAAAAATGCACCAGATAATTCAGAAAGGTTTTGAAGGTGATCAAAAGGGAAAGACAAACATGACTGTCACCGCCGGGAAAAATCCACAGTTGGCGTGAGATTGAGTTAGATTGAGTGTCCCGCATCCGCAGGAACGTCTTCACCCTCCAGGATCAAGGCATCAGGAAGCAAGATATAACAGAGAAAGAAACGGAAACGAACAGCTACAATCCAGATCGAAGCACAATCCAGATCGAAGCATTTGATGACCCAGCTACAGCAGACAGACACTAACAGACCAGTCCTGAGAGAACTTTCATATACATGTAAACTTGCAAAGGGAATACAATGTCTTCAGACTGCATCTACACTATACTTTGACATGAGGTTGCTGATACAGAGTTCCAAGCTTGCACCACAGTCCATTCATTGGAAACTGGCACCCTAACTTGTTGGTGTCTCCCGCACATAGTTGTAGATATTGTGAAAACAACAGTACATCCTGCATTGTGTGACCCGTGCAGTTACTCCTTGCTACAGTTGAGGGCGGAAAAAGTCCAAGAACAGGGAAAAAGAAATTCAGCCAGGTTTTACGAAATTAAGACAGGTATGCCACGGCAAAATATATGGAGAAGTAGATCCCGAACCCAGATTTTTGAGATTTAAAGTGGGTTTTTGATCCTCAATTCGGCACAAATCGGACTTTCAAAAGCCAGTGGGACTGTTTCCGATGAATGGACTGTAGCCCACACTGCCAATGCGCTTCAACACCCACCATCCAGTACACACTACACACCAACTTCCGACAACTAGCAGTGAAATGTTACGGATACCGAAAAGCGCCTGAAATACTCACCAGGTGAAATGCTTTCGAATCACGATTCACCTGGAATTTCTCCATGTACTTGCTCAGGCTGCTGGCTTGAAAGCTAGTGTTAAACAGCACAGGCACAGAAACACCAGCAAGTCCCATGGGCTCAGTGCAGCCACCCAGTCATATCATGAGAAATCCACTCACAGCCTGTAACAAGGCCCTGGGCGGAAACGTTAGTGAAGGTCCAGAACATGGGTGTCAATTTGGGCCCGGGCGTTATTTAGGATAAGCGAAATCAGTAAACCAGAAGATCGGTGAAATCATTTTCACATCAACATACCGTACTACCGTGTACTACATACACAGTATACCCAGTGTACTAGTACCCGTACAGTGTACTGTACACTATACAGTACACTATACAGTACACTATACAGTACACTATACAGTACACTATACAGTACACTGTACAGTACACTATACAGTACACTATACAGTACACTATACAGTACACTATACAGTACACTATACTGTACACTATACAGTACACTATACAGTACACTATACAGTACACTATACTGTACACTGTACTGTACACTATACAGTACACTATACTGTACACTATACTGTACACTATACAGTACACTATACAGTACACTATACAGTACACTATACAGTACACTGTACAGTACACTATACAGTACACTATACCACCGTACATGCAAGTGGAGCTGTGCATGCACTCAATGTCAACGAACTTTAGTCAACTTTCGACGCAAAAAGACCCAAACAAGGAAATTACTTTTGCTGCAATCACCGTACTGCCACGCAATATTGTACGGCACCCGCATACTTCCGTACACTTAGTAGTGTGTGCATGCCTGACTGTCGAGACCTATTTCCCGTACTACGAAACACTTGACGTTCCCACTCTCGCGAAAACTCTGAATGAACTGATACTTTCATAGCCCTTTTCGTCAATGCCTGATCCACCGAACGCTGCGAAACTTCGCTATGCGCAACCTCTCTAATTCGGTTGTTTACAACTAATACTTAGTTAGACTCGGGTGGAGAGCCAAGGATTAATTTATAAGAAGAAATGAAGACCCGTGTCGTGCAATGTTATCACATGAGCTGATTGTAAAGTAACTGGTGGTGTTAGTGGATAATGTAGCGTAACTTGTAGCTCTTTGGTCCTCTTTTCTTCTTACACCTTACTTAGTACGGCGTTCCCGGTTGAAGTCCTTCATCAGAGAATTGTACTCTGGCATAAGCTTCATGTCTTCCCATTCACGATCTACAAGACGGTCCACACACAGGGTATCACATGAGATACATTCTCCATAAAAAACATTTATTCTATACTCTCGTAGGCGGCACAAACAAAAACAACAACGCATATCAAGAACAGTCGACAACGAGAATAACCTCGACGTTAGGCGTGCGGAAATCGTGAGTGGCGGACGCCGCTGCTCTGGCAGACTGACTTGCTATCTGACAGCAAACTCTCAACCTCCAACAAAAATAGCACGACTCCCACACCACGGCATTTGCCCATGCATTGGGACGAATGCTGTTGATCTCAAGATTGAATGCATGATGGAAACCCCTCCCCAAAAAACAAAAAAACAAAAAACAAAAAACTGCTTGCACACTACAAGCAAGGCACAGCTGCCAGAAGAATCAGAATGGCAGAGGGGGAATCAGTGTGGGTGCCTTACACGCAAAGAAACACACGGATTTGCAGAAACCGCAGCAGGAGTCTTAGGAACATTGCTGACATACGTACCGTAACCGGTAGGTGACAGAGCCACACAGTGTGCAGTTCATTGTACATATATGGTGTTTTACGTCAACCATGACGGCTACAATGGCCAACCAGACCACAACGAAGTTGGGGCCAAAGAGAAAGTTTATTTCTTTCACGTGAAAATATATACAGGGGCCATTTTTATAAAAAATGATTTATGTATACAAAAATGCATGTACGAAGTCACTACATTACACCCCCACCAGAGATGAAGCCGAGATCGAGAGCAGTTGCTGAAGAACGCCAAACGGAAAAAAAAAAATCTTGGAAAGGAAAGGAAAGAGTGAGCGAAGCGTACAAAGCGGAAAGACGGGAAAGAAAAATACACTGTACAAAGAGAAAGACTGTACAAAGAGAAAAATATGCGCTGCATGTGGAATACCGTTGTATGTGACGTGGACACAAGGTCCGAAACAAGGTAGAAAAATGCAGGAAAGGGAAAGAGGAAACATGCGTGACAGGGGTGGAAGAACGTGTCAGAGGCAGTCCAGAGAAAGAAAGTAGAGAAAAGAACAAGGGAAACGTACGCGTGACAGAGGAGGACGGATCTTGATCTTGTCAGAGGCGGCTGCGGGCTAGGAGATCGTGGCGGTTGATCGGCGGATCGGCGGATCGGCGGACCGGTGGATGGTGGGCTGGTGAGGTCGTGGGCTTGGGCGCCTGCTCAATCTGGGCCGCGGAGGTCGAAGGCGCGATGGCCTGCTCCATGCCATCCATACAGCAACTCCGACTCAGCGCAGTGTCAGGGGTCACCAATTATGGTGTTTTACGTCAACCATGACGGCTACAATGGCCAACCAGACCACAACGAAGTTGGGGCCAAAGAGAAAGTTTATTTCTTTCACGTGAAAATATATACAGGGGCCATTTTTATAAAAAATGATTTATGTATACAAAAATGCATGTACGAAGTCACTACACATACATGTACACTCCTACTAACCTTGGGGAAACCCCATGACAGAGAAAATCCTTTCCAGCTGATCTTTATGATAAGGAGTGCTAGTCTTGATGTCCTCCTGACGGCAGTGGAAGATCGGCTCAGCCGTCAACAGCTCAGCAAATATACAGCCAATTGCCCAAATATCTGAGCAGTTCGAGAAATGCATCACGCATGTATCATGCGCACACGTGCGCACACACACACACACACACATACACACACACTTGTACTTGTACTTGTTGCTCACTGCCAAAACTGGTCACGTGGGTCTCCCCGGGAGAGGGGAGAGAGACTCAAAAGGAATCTTGGAAAGATGACTCAACTGGCTATTGAACCGCCCAACGGCCGACACCCCCTGAAATCCCCAAAACTCTGGGTGGACTTGAAAATGATCCCACTTATGGGCTCACCACACCTCAGTAAGTGGGTGAGGACAAGGTGCAGAAAAAGGATTGACGGTATCAGGGTATCCGTCCTGGGATTCAACTGCAGTTACCCCTGCCCCCAGTGAAGGTAATACTTGCTACTAGTGTGGGTGGCTAAATCAGAGTGGATCTGATCTAAGCGTCACTAGTATCATTGATTACACAAGAGTTTATCTAGCCAGAAGCAGTCCATGGTTAACAGGTATGTATACTTCAAATAGAAAGTAACCTGAAACCAACAAAGGTGGCAGATACAACAATACACCTTCAAGCAGCCGAGCCTGTTGGCAGCAGACCCAACACAATCAGGCATAAGTGTACCCACCAACCGGACTAGCTGGCACACACACACATACACACACACACACACACACACACACACACACACACACACACACACACACACACACACACACACACACACACACACACACACAAGGGCCATGGCTTGCATTATCCAAAAGCAAATACAGGGATGTCCTGGCCATAGCTATGGTTGGACACCCACAAATCTCCCCTCTACATGTGTGCGTGTGCGTGTGTGTGTGTGTGTGTGTGTGTGTGTGTGTGTGTGTGGTGTGTGTGTGTGGTGTGTGGTGTGTGTGTGTGTGGTGTGTGTGGTGTGTGTGTGTGCGGCAATTCATTCTCTGTGACACATGCACAGTTGTGTAGCATCAACGCTTTATTATTACTTTTAAAGAGCGTACATCAAACACAATGTGTAACTCCTGATTCACGATACAGTCAACTTCGCGTATAACGACACTCGGCGGGGCATCAAAAAGGTGTCCTTATTCGCGAAGTGTCGTTACACCCGAAGTCTCATTATATGTATTACATTGGGATGGGACTTTGCTCTGGGCATGGAAATTCTGTCGTTATTCGCGAATTGTCGTTATATCCGCAGTCGTTATTAGCAAAGTTGACTGTACATGAAAGTTTGCCCATGGCGAAGTTAGTTGTTTAGGTAATCATGAATCATTGGATTTCCCATAAAACCTACGGTTACCAGCACATTGTGATTACTGCTTATAATTCGAAGTTAGCAAGGTGAAATTCAAAGTTCACTGTACACAGTGCTGGTCAGTTCAGTGTGCATGAACAAGCGGTACTGGCCAGCTAAGCGTCAGCAAAAGCTGCGTCTATGGTGCACAGCACAACTCTGCGTGACACTGCAAGCGTTTTGACATACAGAATGTGTTCTGGGTACAGACATGGAAAGTGAGAACTTTTCCCTGGCATTTGTGGGGTTATTTGGAATCTACCAGCACTGGGTGTGCTTTTAAAGCAATTGAACATACTCTAATTTCAGAAATTTTCGGTCTCAATGTTTTCGGTATGAGAGCAAAAGGCTAGGTTAGGTGAACAGAAATTTTCGGTACAGAGAAGCAGTTCCCTATTGGATTATGTGTGTTAGTGTGTGAAATTTTAGGTATGAAACAGATGCACCGAAAGTACCGAAAGTAAAAGT